>NC_069503.1:1006018944-1006337277 GCF_027579735.1 Bombina bombina
ATTAATAATAATTTGTAATCATTATTAATATTTTTATTATTTTAATATTTTAAGAACACACTTTAAGATGACTAATGTTCTCCAGTTTGGCCATAAGAGGGCACCTTGGTGATTGAGCAGTGTTACACACTCTGCAGCAGATTCAGAGAGAGACAGGTGAGTAAAAAAAGCTGGAATAGCCTGAGACATGAACAAATCGGGCAACAAGGATGGTTGAAACCCATAGTTCGCCATGAATGGGGACAACTGGGAGAAAGCATTAATAGCACTATTACGAGCGAACTCTGCCCAAGGTACCAGGTCAGACCAGCTATTGTGGTTATCTGAGACATAGCAATGGAGGAACTGTTCCAGAGCTTGGTTAGACCATTCCACAGCCCCATTGGATTGAGAGTGATAGGCCAAGGAAAAGGAAAGCTGAATCCCCATTTGGGCACAAAAGGAGTGACAAACTGGCTACCCCGGTCCGAGACTATCTCCTTGGGTAATCCATGTAAACGAAAGACCTCCCGGGCAAAAATTGAAGCAAGCTCCTGAGCGGTAGGTAGCTTCTTCAAGGGAATGCAATGTGACATTTTAGAAAAACGGTAAACAACCATCAGGATAACAATATTGCCATTGGAAACAGAAAGGTCGACAATGAAATCCATGGATAGATACGTCTAAGGACTTTCACCATTAGCAATAGGTTGGAGAAGACCCACAGTAAGACGTTGAGGAGTCTTATTCTGCGCACAGACTGAGCAGGAGGCAACATTTGCAGCAATCTTAGAACGGAGACGTGGCCACCAGAATTGTCTAGTGACAGACCAAATCATTTGGTTCTTGCCCGGGTGACCTGCAGCTTTAGGATAATGGTAAGCATGTAATTATTTGGTGCAAAGATACTTAGGTACAAAGCACTTGCCACTAGGTTTCTCTTGAGGGGCATTGGTTTCTGAAGCCAGGATCTTCTCTCCCAAGGGAGAAGTCAAATTGGTACATATGGTGGCCAAAATATGGTCAGGAGGTATAACTGGAGTGGGTACAGAATCCTCCTTGGACAGAGGCGAAAATTGTCGAAGAGGGCATCAGCCCTAGTATTCTAACTACCAGGCAGGTAGAAGACCACATAATTGAGCCGAGACAAAAATAGTGCCCATCTGTCCTGTCAGGGCAACAAACGTTTAGCTTCAGACAGGTAAGTCAAATTCTTGTGGTCAGTGAGGATGAGCACCGGTAATTTTTAGAGAAGCAACCACACAGATGCAAAGAACCCTCAGGTGTAGGAAGTTGAGACACGAGGGCGCCTACTCCTGTCTCAGATACATCGACCTCTAGAATGAAAGGTAGAGCAGGGTTAGAATGAGCCAGAACCGGAGCAGCAGCAAAGGCAGTTTTAAGACTCTTAAAGGCCTTAATTGCAGTAGGTGACCAATGGTGTGGATCACTCCCCTTATGGGTCATATCCGTGATAGGTTTGACTAATGAAGAAAAGTTTTTAATAAACTTTCTATAGTAATTAGCGAAGCCCAAATAGAATAGACTGAAGACCAACCGGGCGAGGCCACTGCAGAACTGCAGATAACTTGTCAGGATATATGGAGAACCCTGCAACAGAAATTACATAACCAAGGAAGGTTACTTGAGTTCGATGGAACTCACATTTCTTGAGTTTGCAAAACAGGCTGTTCTCATGTAGTCTCTGAAGTACCCGTGTGACATCAGAATGGTGAGCTTCAAGTGTGGGTGAGTGTATGAGCACATCGTCTAAGTACACCACAACACACTGTTGCAACATATCTCGTAGGACATCAATAAATTCTTGGAAAACAGCAGGAGCATTGCATAGGCCAAAGGGCATAACAAGATAATAATGCCCACTCCTGGTGTTAAATGCTGTTTTTCATTCGTGGCCCTCTTTGATCCTAACGAGATTGTAAGCTCCTCTCAGATCGAGTTTAGAAAAGACCATAGCTCCTTTAAAGTGGTCAAAGAGTTCCATGATGAGTGGAATAGGGTAAGCATTCTTAATGGTAAGGTGATTAAGACCCCTATATTCGATACATGGTCTTAACTCGCCACCCTTCTTCTTCGCAAAGAAGAAGCCAGCCTCTGCTGGAAAGCAAGAACATCAAAAACCCTTTGAAAGGAGGCCACAAATTCAGGGTAATTAGATATCACAGGCTTATAAGTCCCCCACAAAGGATTAGCCCAAGCAAGAGCAGTGTAATGAAATGAGAAATCATACCTTTGCTCTGTCAGAGGGAAACGCCTGAGGTAGCATCTCAAAATAAATGCCCACCTGGTTCAAAACCCTCTGCACTGATTAGGATCGCCTCCATATCGCTGAGGTAGAGGTTCAGAACCAGACATACTCCTGGTAGGACTAGGTGCAGCAGCGGAAACAGGAGCAGCCATAACTTGTGGGACACTCTGATCCAAATGTGCAGTGTGAGTCAGAAGGGTTTACAGGGCTATTGCAAATTGATCCATGCAGTGATCCTGTTCAACCATCCTGGAAATGATGGTGGGTAAAGGTGGATTATTAGCAACGTCAGAATTCATGGCCCTTGCATAATGTGAAATGCAAAAAATAATCACACCTTTATTAATAATAATTAAAATTAATAAAGTACCAGTTTGGCCATAAGAGGGCGTCTACCCTACCAGACCACCATTTTCTCCAACACTGATATTTCAGTAGTCCCAGAAAGACTAATGAAATTAGCTACAAAAGAGCAATTCATAAACTGTATACCCATCATTTTAATTTTCTATTCAAGACTTCCTTCCACCAGGCATCAAGATGCTCTACTTAGCCCTCAAAAAGTAATGATGTCTGCCTAATGTATTTCAATTCTATGTAGCAAATAACAGCAAAACATGACATGCTGGAAATAAACAAATTCATATAATCCTGAATCATTTTAGAATAAACTATTTTTAACATTAAAACACTTAACTGCAAACACAAACATTTAACTGTAAACATAAATGAACAATGTGTTACCATATTTTAGTTGTGTAAACCAGAAAACAATCATGTTTATTAACATGTTAAAAAAATGTTAAAAAAAACTGCAAAAAAAAAAAAAGTTTGAAAGAAACCTAAATTGTTTTTCAAGAGGCCGAGGCTGTTCAATTAGAAAATTTGAAGAAAAAAAAAAGTCAAAGATACCAGTGATTTATTTTGTCAATGCTAAGGGGCCAATTTATTTTTGTGCGGGCGCACATGATCCGCTGTAGCGGATCATGTCCACCGCACATCGATAAATGCTGACAGCATATTCTGCAGGGGGTGTCAATCATCCCAATCGTATCGGATTGGGATGATTGCTGTCCGCCACCTCAAAGATGGCGGACGAGTTAAGGAGCAGCGGTCTTAAGACCATGGCTTTTTAACTTCAGTTTCAGGGGAACCTGAAATTACAGGGGTAGATTGCAGCATCCGCTGCTTGATAAATCTACCCCTAAGTATTGAAGTACAAATTAAAGTCCATTATAGGACCAGATTACTTTTTTCGTTTGCGTGCTAACTTTTTTCCTTTGCATGCTAACTGTGCTCGAATAAAATTTTAATGTGGCCGTGTTTGCGGGTGTATTACAAATTGAAAGTAAGAGGTTAGCAGGTGAACGAAAGTCCAATGTGCTCTAACTTCTTCCCATAGACTTCTACTTGGTGTACTTTAATAAAAAATACACTACACTACAGAAAAAATACAATAAAAACTGGGTACTGCCCACCACTAGTAGGAGGGGGATGGTTAAAGAGCTGTTGGGGGGGGGGGGTCAGGGAGGTGGGAGAGTTAAGGAGGGTTTACTACACTGGAAGAAAATAATAATATTAATAAAAAATAAAAAAAAAGCTGTAAACTGCATACCAGCAGACCTTCTGCCACTATCTAAGATGATGGTGATCAGTGGGGTGAGTGGGGGGTGAGGGCGTTAGAGAGCTGTTTGGGAGGGATCAGGTATGGATCAGGGAGTGGGAGGTGTAAGGTGGGAGGGTAATTTCTACTCTGCATCAAAAAATGAACCTTACAAGCTAACTAATTAACCCCTTCACTGCCAGGAATTTTAAGTAAGCTGCTCAGCTGCAATTAGCAGCATTCTAATTACCAAAAAGCTATGGCAAAGCCATGCATATCTGCTTTTTCTGAACAAAAGGTTTCCCAGATAAGCTTTTACAACCATTTGTCAATTGATTGCAGTAGTTGTGTGTCAATTTCAGTGAACAACCAAAAGTTGCAAAAAAGTTAATTTTTTTAATGTGATTGTATCTGGATGCCAAATAGTGGTATCAAATATATCAAAAGGAGCCTAGATCAATACCATGGGTTGTCTTCTTTAAAAATATATATAATTTTCATAGGTAAATCAAAAAATCAAAAGCTCTATTTCTGTTTAAACTGAGTGATAACAAAAATGCTAAAAGAGCAAGTTTTTCTCTGAAGTTCCCTGTAGCAAAGGGGTTAAAATAAAAATATTTTTTTTCCCTGTAGAGAACAAGTGTATACATGTGTACATTTATATATGTAAATATGTATGTGCACACATATATACACATGTATACACTATATATATATATATATATATATATATATATATATATATATATATATAGAGTCAGATATTGGGTAATCCTAGGACGTTACCCAAGTGGCTGTGGGTAATGTAAACCTCATTCCCCAAGGTTCACTTAGGGTGGATATCAGAGGATTGACGAGGTCCCCCTTGAACCCCCCCAGGCGGAGGCAAAATAAATAGTATAGATAGAGAATTAGAGTACATCGGGCTTTTACCCACAGCTGCTTGGGTAATATCCATTTTACCGGATTTCTTACTTTTGTATGGCAACCAGTTTTGGCGCAATTTTTACTGGGGGAGGGGTTTGTTTGTTTGGTATATATTTTCACTTGCTGTTTATTTGGGTTTGTCTGAGGAAGGGGAGTGTGTCCCCGAAACGTCACGCTTGATTAAAATTACTATTTGATTAAAAGACCAGTGAGTGCCTTCCTTATCTCTTTTATATATATATATATATATATATATATATATATATATATATATATATATATATATATATACATACATATATACACTATTGTTAAAGCCTGTGTACCCACCTCTCCCTCCAAGAACCTTTCCCTACCCTCTGATCCCCCCATCAACTCAGAACCCCTCTCCCTCCTCCTTCCATCCCCATCCCTGCTGCTCTTAACATATTTTTTTCTGCAGTGCATCAGTCCTACCCACTCCTGCCCCCCTCCCTCTATCTCTATCCACTATCTCTATTCCTCTACCCTACTCACCTATCCCTCTATCCACTTATCTCTCTATCCCTATCCCTCTACTCTATCTCTATCCATCTATCCCTATCCCTCTATTCTCTCTATCGCTATCCCTCTATCCATCTATACCTCTATCTCTCTATCCCTATATCCATCTCCCTCTATCTGTCTATCCCTCTCCCTCTATCCCTATCCCTCTATGCCTATCCCTCTATCCATCTATTCCTCTATCTCTATCCCTCTTTCCCTATCCCTCTATCCATCTATCCCTATCCCTCTATCGCTCTATCCCTATCTCTCTATCTCTATCCATCTATCCCTCTATCCATCTATACCTCTATCTCTCTATCCATCTATCCATATCTCCCTATCCCTCTATCTCTCTCCCTCTATCCTTATCCCTCTATCCCACTATCTCTATCCCTATCCCTCTATCTCTCAATCTCTATCCATCTATCCCTCTATCTCTATCCCTCTATCTCTATCCCTATAACCCTCTATCCCTATCATTCTATCCATCTATCCCTATCCCTCTATTTCTATAACCCTCTATCCCTATCACTCTATCCATCTATCCCTATCCATCTATCCCTATCCCTTTATCTCTATCCCTATATCCATCTATCCCTATCCCTCTATCCATTTATCGCTTTCTCGAAAAACAAAATCTGCAGGGCAGCAGTCCCACCCGCTCCTGCCAAATTTCACGCCCCCTCCAATGATGGGCTTCCCACCCGCCTCCCTCCTAACCCTCACATGCCACCAACGATCGGCACCACCGCTGCCCAATGCAGAGAGGAACACAAAGTATCATCCCCCCTCATTTACCCTCCCTACTGCTCTCAACATTTTTTTTCTGCAGCACAGCGGTCCCACCCACTCCCGCCCCCCTCCCTCTATCCCTATTCTTCTATCCATCTATCCCTATCCATCTATCTCTATCCCTCTAGCCCTATGCCTCTATCGCTATCCCTCTTCCCTATCCTTGAATCCATCTATTCCTATTCCTCTATCCCTATCCCTCTATCCCTATTCATCTATCCCTATATCTCTATCTATCTATCTATCTATCTATCTCTATCGCCTTAATCTCTCTCCCTCTATCTCTATCCCTATCCCTCTATCCATCTTTCCCTATATCTCTCTATTCATCTATCCCAATGCCTCTATCTATCTATCTATCTATCTATCTATCTATCTATCTATCCCAATCCCTCTATCCCTCTATCTCTCTCCCCCTCTCTCCATCTGTCCGTATTCCTATATCTCTATCCCTATATCCATCTATCCCTCTATCCCTGTATCAATCTATCCCTATCCCTCTATCCATTTATACCTACCCCTCTATCTCTATCCCTATCCCTCTATCCATATCCCTCTATCTCTATCCCACTATCTCTCTCCCTCTATCCATCTATCCCTATATCTCTATCCCTATCCCTCTATCCCTCTGTCTCTATCCCTCTATACCTATCCCTCTATCTCTATCCCTCTATCCATCTATCCCTCTATCCATCTATCCCTATCCCTCTATCCCTATCCCTCTATCTCTCTATCATGGACTTGTACTATCCAGGTTGCGTGCTAATGGTGGAGTGGTCAAGCAAAACTTTCCATTCTGCGCACTATCATTTATCATCTATCATCATGATTATTGAATTCACAAAATATTGCACATTGGGTAAATCACATAACACGCCGCAATATGATAAACTGGCGTAAATTGGAAAAACTGTTGAGTTTCAGAAATATACGCAACTACATATTTCTGGCATCGCCAGTAACTTACACCAGAATATTGCACGCGTAAATTAAAAATAAAGAGTAGTTTTCTTCAAATATTACATTCACACGTAAAACTCTAAACCAAAAGAATTAAATAAACCGACACGTCAAAACGCCATTCAAACCCCCTTAACCGCCATCCCCCCACATCACAATTACTATTAAAATTAATAACCCCTAATCCGCCATCACCCCACAATGCAAAGTATATAATAAACCTATTAAACCCTAATCCGCCAACCCCCCCAACGCACAGTACATAATTAAACTATTAACCCCTAATCCACCATCCCCCTACAACGCAAAGTACATAATTAAACTATTGACCCCTAATCCGCCATCCCCTCACAAGGCAAAGTACATAATAAACCTATTAACCCCTAATCTGCCGTCCCTCCACAATGCAAAGTACATAATAAACCTATTAAACCCTAATCCGCCACCCCTCCTACAACGCAAAGTACATAATTAAACTATTAACCCCTAATCCACCATCCCCCACAATGCAAAGTACATAATAAACCTATTAACCCCTAATCCTCCATCCCCCCACAACGCAAAGTACATAATTAAACTATTATCCCCTACACCACAATCCCTGCACAACGCAAAGTATTAAACTAATAACTAAACCCTCTAACCTAACACCCCCTAACTTAACCCCAATTAAAATACACTTAAATAAAATTAAAAATATACTAACTACCTTACAAAAAGAAAATAAAATTACAAAAAATAAAAAAGCTAAATTACAACAAAAAAACTAACTATACAGAAAATAAAAAAACTAACATTACAACAAATAACAAACGACATAATCCAAAATAAAAAAATATTCCTATTCTAAAAAGAACTGAATGCCCTTTAAAGGGCAATGCCCATCCAAATACCCTTTTCGGGGCAATGGGTAGATTAAGGTTTTTTAATTTAGGATTTTTTATTTTGGTGGGTTGGGGGGTTGTAATGTTAGAGGGTAATTTGTTTATTTTTTTGCAAAAGAGCTGTTAACTTTAGGGCAATGCCCTACAAAAGGCCCTTTTTTAGGGCTTTTGGTAGTATATTTCTAGATTAGTTTTCTATTTTGGCGTGGTTTTTTTTTTATTCTGGGGGGCTATTAGAATAGGAATATTTTTTTTATATTGGATAATTTCATAATTTGTTACAATGCTAGGTTTTTCTATTTTTAGTAATTTTAGTGTTTTTTTTGTAATTTTGCTTTTTTATTTTTTGTAATTTTATTTTCTTTTTGTAAGGAAGTAAGTATATTTTTTATTTTATTTAAGTATATTTTAATGGGGTTAAGTTAGGGGGTGTTAGGTGTTAAGGGGTTTAGTTATTAGTTTAATACTTTGTGGGGGATGGTGGTTTAGGGGTTAATAGCATAATTAGGTATTTTACGTTGTGGGGATAGCAGTTTAGGGGTTAATAGATTTATTTAGTACTTGCGTTGTGGGGGGATGGCGGATTAGGGGTTAATAATTTTAATAGTGTTTGCAATGTGGGGGATGGCGTTTTAGGGGTTAATAGTTTAATTAGGTACTTTGCAATGTGAGGGGATGTCAGATTAGGGGATAATAACTTTTATTAGTGATTCCGATGTGGGGGGATGGCAGTTTAGGGGTTGATATTTTGCGTGCGTTAGGTGTTTATTAAGACTTCCAGGGAGTTACAATGCTTTTTTACTGTGCGCAGGGGTTGCTGCGTATTGCCTATGTGTGGTGAGGTGAAAATGGACTAAAATCCAATCTGTGATATTGACGTCAGTTCTATGTTAGTTTATGGGAGTAAAAAATGCACACACCATCAAAAATCAACCCACGTAACTTGTCTGCTGCGCCGTGTATTTGATCACTTGATTAGACAAAAAATTGGCGACGCTGGTTTTGGCGCACGTCACCAAGTATGTGATCAAGGCCTTAGACAGGTAAAATTTGGTTAACATAAATGTTAAAAATTACATAATCTATGAAATAAAAATACTATATACGCATGCATTTATGAAACATCTGCAGTAATAAGAAATTGGTTGCTATTTGTTATATTAAACCAAATAATTCACAGATAAAGTTTTATCTTTAAGGGATGGATTAAGGGGATTCGTCACAAGGGAGATAAATATTTTCTATAGTCGTTTTAAGTGATTAAATTAACCCTAAAGAAACACATTATTGCTGACAATGTATAACAAGGGTACTAATTATTGCATTCCATACCAGGAAAGTGTCTACTAATGAAATAATGTAAGATAAGTAGTAAGAACAACATGTAACTGTGTGCTGAGAACTATTGTCCAATAAATATGTGGAAGTTAATTAAAAATGATGGAGTTCTGGATCCCATATGGTTCATCTTGAACGTGTGTCATTTTTCATTTGAACATATTGGTCATGGAAAACATTTTTTTACCAACATAAATATTGATGATTGCTTTGGGAAAGGAAACCTCAACATTTACCAAGAGAACAAAGCACATTTGATGATTGAAATAAATTTGAAAGTTGTGTAAAATTGCATGCCCTATCTGAATCATGAAAGTTTAATTTTGACTAAACTGTCCCTGTAAGTTTATGTTTAAATAAGTCAGCATTATGTACCATAACATATACTTATATATTTTGCTAAAATACTATAAAATAATCAATTACACTTACTTAAAAACCAAAAATATATGATAATGCCCTGGGACTTGATTAACAGTACTTGTGTGATTCTTGTGTAACCCAAAAAACTGGCTGAAATCTAGTCCTTAAAGGGACACTGAACCCACATTTTTTTCTTTCAAGATTCAGATAGAGCATGCGATTTAAAACAACTTTCTAATTTACTTCTATTATCAATTATTCTTTGTTCTCTTGGTATCTGTTGTTGAAAAGCAAGGACATAGTAAATTTAGGAGTCAGCCCTTTTCTGGAGCACTAATTGGCATCAGTTTTGCAAGAATATTATCCATTTGCAAGAACTCTAGATGGTAGCACTATTTCCTGCCATTTAGTTATCCACATGCCTACATAGCATTAAATAGCCCTCCACTTGTAATCTGGCCCATCATTTCTATGAAATTGGAAAAACAAATGCCTGTTTTCTTTAATTTTGAGCATGATTTTAAAAACTTTGCACTACAGGGCTCCCCTATGTATAATATATATATATATATATATATATTAAAATACACACCCTAAAAATGTTTTAAGCATGTACAAAATTATCAGTGTATAAAATTCAGTATGATGTATTATGTTAGATGTACAATGTGCAAATTAGTAAGCAGGCATTTTTGGTTGAGTGATATTTCATTCATTTTGAAAGTGTTATGATTTGAAAGACCTGTAGAGCTGACAAAGTGCACTATAGTTATCTGTCTAAGTAGTATGCTGCTTTAAAGGGACAGTCTACACTAAAATTGTTATTGTTTAAAAAGATAGATAACACCTTTACTACCCATTCCCAGCTTTGCACAACCAACTGATATATTAATATACTTTATAACATTTAAACCTCTAAATTTCTGCCTGTTTCTAAGCCACTACAGACAGCTTTTTATCACACACTTTTTTATTTGCTTTTCACAATAGGAAACTGCTATGTGGGCTATATAGATAACATTGTGTGATTTAGCACAACACGGTACTAAATGCAAGTCAATAGATAATAAATAAAAAGTCATGTGATCGGGGGGCTGTCAGAAGATGCTTAGATACAAGGTAATCACAGAGGTAGAAAGTATATTAATAATACCATGTTGGTTGTGCAAAACTGGGGAATGGGTAATAAAGGGATTATCTATATTTTAAAACAATATAAATTATATTGTAGACTGTCCCTTTAAGTTTAATGAAGAGTTAAGCATCATATGAAGTCTCTTAAATTAAAGGGACAGTAAATTCATAATTAAACATTCATGATTTAGACTGAGCATACTATTTTAAACACATTTCCAAATTTACTTCTATTATTTAATTTGCTTCCTTCTCTTGTTATTCTTTGCTGAAAGGTTAATCTAGGAAATCTCAGGAGCAGCAAAGAACCTAGGTTCTTGCAGCTGATTGATGGCTGCATATATATATATACTGATTGTCATTGGCTCACCCATGTGTTCATTTAGAAACCAGTAGTGCATTGCTGCTCCTTCAACAAAGGATACCAAGAGAATGAAGCAAATTTGATAATAGAAGTAAATTGGAAAGCTGTTTAAAATGTGATGTTCTACCTAAATCATGAAAGAAAAATATTGGGTTTCATGTCCCTTTAAAAAAAAGGTAGACTGACCATCTGCCATTGGTGAAAACACTCCACCACAATATAGGTATAGATATCTATTTTACATTAACATTATACGATATACACTGTGTGGCCACTTTATTAGGTACAGCTGCCTAGTAGCACGTTGAGCTTCCTTTAGCCTTCAAAACAGCCTGAAATCATCTAGGCATGGATTGAACAAGATGCTGAAAACATTGTAGAGGAATTGTGTACCATACATACCTGAGTGTGTCACACAACCCCTAGAGATTTGACGGAGGTGTAGGCGTGCAGCGAATAGCCATTTCCAGCTAATCCCAAAGATGTTCAATAGGATTGAGATCTGGGGACTGAGTGGGCAACTGCAGCAAAGAAAAATCATTGTCATGTTCCAGGAACCATCACTAGTGATGCGGGTTTTGTGCACCGGCGCATTATCCTGCTAGAAGTAACCATTTGCCTGAGGATAAACTGCCAACATGAACGGATGCACTTGGTCAGCAATGATGTTTACGTATGCTGTGGCATTCAGACATGAATCTAGGGGTATCAATGGACCAAACGTGTCCCAGGAAAACATTCCCCACAACATAACACCACCCCCACCACCTGCACAGTTTTCATCAAACATGACGGGTCCAGGGATTCATGCTGTTTTTGCCAAATTCGAAGCCTGCCATCAACATCATGCAGTAGGAACCGAGCAACCTTTCTCCAGTCTTCAATGGTCCAGTGCTGGTGTTGTTGTGCTCACAGAAGGC
The DNA here is from genome assembly GCF_027579735.1 of Bombina bombina. Classification (NCBI taxonomy): domain Eukaryota; kingdom Metazoa; phylum Chordata; class Amphibia; order Anura; family Bombinatoridae; genus Bombina; species Bombina bombina. The sequence continues at coordinate 1,006,031,003 of NC_069503.1, forward strand.
GTGCTCTCTTGTTCTTCTCTGATAACAATGGCACCCGATGTGGCCGCTGGCTGTTGTAGCCCATCTGCGACAAGGTGCGCCTAGTGGTGCATTGCAATATGTTTTCTCCACACCAAGATTTAATTCTGATGTGATTCACAAAATTGTGGCCTGCTTGTTTGCTTGCATAAGTCTAGTCATCCTCTTCTGAGCTCTCTCATCAACGAGTGTTTTTTTTTTACACAGGACTGCTGATGACTGGGTGTTTTTTGTTAACTGCACCATTCTCAATACACCCTTCAAACTGTGGTATGTGAAAAGTACTACCGTTTCAGATACGCTTAGTCCAGCACATCTTACACCTACTATTATACCACATTCAAAGTTCATTCGATCAGTGCTCTTCCCCATTTGCTTTGCGTTTTGTACACTTAACTGATAGCAGAAAGGTTGTTCTGCTGTATTTATACCAAAACTGTGGTGGAACTAACAATTTGTGTGCACAGCAGGGCTGTACCTAAAAAGTGGCCGCACAGTGTATATAGAAATTTATATTTAATAATACAAATTACATTTTTTTCTATGTGAAGAACATAGGAATGTAAAAAATGTGTAACGCACTTCAGCTTTTGCACTTTAAGATTTCTAACCCAGCACTGTGTTAGACCTAAAGTACTTATTGAAATATTAAATATTAAAAAAAAAAATTCATAATTTTTAATAATTAATATTTTTAATATTTTATATTTAATTTTTCAAGAAAACACTAATTCTTCATTTGGGCTAACCCAACACCGCATTAGACCAAAAGTGTATTGAGCATATATTGCTTTCCTATGTTCTTCACATAGAAATGTTTTTATTTTTTATTATTAAATATACATTTCTATATATATTTGATAATGTTAATGTAAAATAGATACCCATGCCTATTTATCTATAGGAATAGATATATAGGTATAGCTATATACAGAAATATATATATATATATATATATATATATATAAAAAATTATTTACAATAAAAAAAAAAAAAATCTGTACATAAAGAACATTGGAATGTTAAATATATACAGTAAATATTCAGTAAAACATATAAAAACGTATGTACAGACATGTGTATGTCTGTATATATACAATATAGCCCTTTGCAGTCTGGGCCTATAGCTATGTAGCACTTTCTATTTAGTCATGTCTCATCCATAATGTTGTATGAGACATGCAGCTCTGCCTCACAGCCATCCTGTCACTACATATTCTATTGGCTCACATGCCCTCTCCAGTTTAATTCACACAGGTGTCATTTTTAGTTAACACACTACATATTCTATTGGCAGACATCTTTGTTATAGGCAGTGCACATGCATCTTACTGCAGAGGATGTTTTTACTATGCACATTACATAACACAATAGCCATCTTAATCTACCACAGTACACTCATTCCCCCATGTGCATTGTGTCACTGCAAACCCATCTTTGTCCTTAGTGTTCCTATACATTTAGCTGTTACCCCCTGACAAGCTTCCCTGCACAGCCTTATTAAAATCAATGCTGCCCACTTCAGACACATCTTTATTAACATTAAGCTATTATTCACCCATACAGTTCTGTCATGTCTGTCAGTGACACTGCAGGTGACTCACAGCCCACAGTTCCCTCATTTACTAATGGGACAAATGCCATAGAAACATTTTTTTATCTAGGGAACTCAGAATGTTATGAAACATTGTTTTCTCCATCTTAATCCCCTTAAAGGGCTAACACCACCTCTACCCCCAAAGTGCAAAACTACTCCCAAAAGGACCCTCTTGCAAATAGAAGCAAAAACCAGGCACATGTTATTGACCCTTCCCCCTTAAAGGGACATTAAGCTGTTGAGTACAACTACAGTGCATGGTTACTACTCACTATGCTTTTGTTTTTTCCTCCTGTGTCTGCACCTGTCTTCAAATTAATTCTCTTATTTTAACCCCTTACAATTATCAGTTAGTGAAGCTCTGTATCTTTACACTCGGTATCACCATCTGGAGCTTATATTTGTTATGTAACTTTAAATTGTGCAACAAACTGCAAAAATTTAACTTTTCCTCTCTATAATATGTAAGTTATTCTGAAGCCCAAGGTACAGCTTGTCAAAAGCCAGTAATATCCCTTATCTGTGAAAGTGCACTACTTGTGTCACAGGATGCAACTTAAACTAGCTACAAGATGGCGGCACCCGAGTATAAAATGCAATACGGCTTTTATGGAGTAGATGCATGTACAGGAGAAAAACAATAGCATGGTGAGTAGTAAACCTGCTACTGTATGGAGGGAATGCGAGGTGTAAGGTGGGAGAGTAATTTCTACTCTGCATCAAAAAAATATAACCTTACAAGCTAACTAATTAAACCCTTCACTGCAGCATTCTAAATTGCAAAAAGCTGATGAACAAAAAGGTTTCTAGAGAAGCTTTTACAACCATTTGTCATATGACTGCAGTAGTTGTGTGTGAATCATTTCAGTGAGCAAACAAAAGTTTGGCAAAAAAGTAAATTTTTTCATGTTATTGTATCTGGAGGCCAAATAGGTAAATTAAAAAATCAAAAGTTATATTTCTGTTTAAACTGAGTGATAGCAAAAATGCTAAAAATTTTCCCGGTACTATGATCAAGTTTTTATCTGAAATTCCCGGTAGTGAAGGGGTTAAACTCAAAATATTTTTGCGTGGTGTACATTTATGTGTTTAATATATGTAATGTAATGTAAGTGTAATATTGCACACATACATATATACACACAAATACACTATATATATATATATATATATATATATAGTATATATATATATATATATATATATATATATATATATAAAAGCTGAACCTCATTCCCCAAGGTTCACTTGGGGTGGATGTCAGAGGATCGGCTGGGGTCTCCCTTGAACCCCCAAGGCAGAGGGAAAAAGAAAACAGTATAGGATGGGGAAATTACAGTACATCAGCCTTTAGACCTACAGTCGCTTGGTAATGTCCATTTTACCGGATTTCTTACTTCACCGTAACATATAGTATATATATAGATATATATATATATATATATATATATAAAATAAATTCCATCCGGAAGGCACTCACTGTTTTGAAAAGAACACTTTAAGCAAGTGGGACTATGGGGATTATAAAAAGGAAATCATGACCCAATTGTCAAATACTAGCACCTATCGACAACTGCCAGGCGACCCCACAAAATCCTTCAAAAGCAAGATTGACACCTACCTTGGGTGTCTTCTTCAGCAGGACTTGTTACTAAGTCCTTAAAGGGACTATTTACAAGTGGGACTTTCCAATAACACTGGTAATTTACACCTTACCTAAGGTGCACAAGAACCCTACATGCCCTCCTGCAGGCCCATTGTGTCTGCCATGGGTTCCATCCTTCAACCATTGGCAACTTATGTGGATTCATACTTCAACCGATTGTGCGCAACACTCTTATTCCTGCTTGATTCTATGAAATTAATCAAAATGCTACAGACATAGCCAAATTTTGAAGCTAGAGACATTTTGGTCACATTGGATGTGACCAGTCTGTACACAATAATTTCATGAACAGGGTTATTATGCAGCTGTCTTTAATCATCTCCTAAAGTATCCCTATACTGGCCCTCCAATTTATGTGATTATGCAATTTTTTGTTTGAAGTATAACTACTTCTAGTTTGAAAATGACTGGCACGGCAATGGGGGTCCAATGTGGCATCATCCTATGCCAATCTGTTCATGGCACACTTTGAGATGGAGGAGACCCAGCCTATTCTCAGACACCAGAGTAAAATTCTTTAAAAGGTACATTTTGTGACTTGTTTGTGATCTGGGATGGTACTACAACTGAGCTTCTTCTCTGGTTTTAAATGATAATTAAATGAATTACAAGGACTTCGCCGGGTGGATGAAGATCGAAGAGGCATCCTGGATGAAGACTTCTTGCCGCTTGGATGAGGACTTCGCAGGATGGATGTCCAGACTTCGATAACTGTAAGTGGATCGTCGGGGGGTTAGGTGTTAGGTTTTTTAAGGGTTTTTTGGGTGGGGTTTTTTTTTAGATTAGGGTTTGGGCAATGTAAAGAGCTAAATGCCCTTAAACTCTTTTACATTGCCCAAACCCTAATACTAAAAAAAAACACTAACCCCCGACAATCCACTTACAGTTATCGAAGTCTGGACATCCATTCCTGCAAAGTCCTCATCCAAGCGGCAAGAAGTCTTCATCCAGGATGCCTCTTCGATCTTCATCCACCCGGCAAAGTCCTTTTAATTCATTTCAGGACAATGGTTAGCTTAGGTTTATTTAGATAGGTTTTTATTTGGGAGATTTGGTTGGGTGGGAGGTGGGTTTTACTGTTGGGGGTTTGTTTCCAGGGGGAATGAATAAACTAGACTGGTCAATTTTTCTGTAAACATATTAATGGATACTATGTTGGAAATGTTATTTTGGGATTAAAATAAAAATAGAAATTATGTGCTATGTAAATAGGTGTTTGTATTCTATATGTATTGGCTATGTGTAAACTTGATGCATTGATTACATACATGTTGTAATGACCACTAGATGGAGGTATATTGTATTGAGGCATTGTGTACAGGTGACTTGGCTTTGGGGTGGGGGTCTCTATAGGTATTTAAGGATGTGTCAGTGCCTGTTTAACTATACATGACTAAGGACACCTATCCGAAACGTTGTTGATTTGTACAGTCTGGCTCAATAAATTTCTAAAATTTCTACAGATTGGTGGTGCGGCTATTCCTTGAGTTGTTCCTTTTTTACTAGGAGATGCTCAATGTGATATTTTCCTGTCAGCTTTTTTGCAGTTATTCTGCCTCAGTTTCAAGTGATTTAGCATATGAGTATTATGTCCCTTTAATTACTCATTTCTTAGTTTTTGCATAACCAACACAGTTTATAATAATACACATTTTACCTCTGTGATTACCTTGTATCTAAGCCTCTGCAGACTGCCTCCTTATTTCAGTTCGTTGACAGACTTGCATTTTAGCCAAACAGTGCTCACTCCTCGGTAAATTCATGTGCATTGAGCTCAATGTTATCTATATGAAACACGTGAACTAACGTCCTCTAGCGGTAAAAACATTGTCAAATGCAGAGGCGGGGCCTTCAAGGGATAAGAAATTAGCATATGAACCTCCTAGGTTTAGCTTTCAACTAAGAATACCAAGAGAACAAAGCAAATTGGTGTTAAAAGTAAATTGGAAAGTTGTTTAAAATTGCACGGCCTTATTTGAATTATGGAACTCTTTTTGGACTTGACTGTCCCTTTAAGAGAAGTTTTATGTAAATGTTGAATTCACTCGTAAAACTCAAAACCAAAAGAAATAAATAAACCGACATGTCAAAATGCCATTCAAAACCCCTTTACCACCATCCCCCCACATCACAAACACTATTAAAATTAGTAACGGCTATCCACCATCCCCCCACAACGCAAAGTACATAATAAAACTATTAACCCCTAATCCGCCATCCCCCACAAAGCAAATTATATAAAAAACATATTAACCCCTAACCCTCTATCCCCCCACAACGCAAAGTACATAATATAAACTATAAGCCCCTTAAACCGCCATCCCCCCCCACAAAGCAAAGTATTAAACTAATACCTAAACCCCCTAACCTAAACCACCCCCGAACTTAACCCCAATTAAAATACACTTAAATAAAATTAAAAATATACTACCTTACAAAAAGAAAATTACAGAAAAATAAAAAAGCTAAATTACAAAAAAACTAACATTACAGAAAATAAAAAACCTAACATTTACTAAAAATAAAAAAGCTAACATTAAAAACAAATAACAAACGAAATTATCCAAAATAAAAAAAATATTCCCTATTCTAAAAGGCCCCACCGCCAAAATAAAAAAAAACCCTAATCTAGAAATAAACTAACCAATAGCCCTTAAAAGGGCCTTTTGTAGGGCATTGCTCTTTTGCCAAAAAAATAAAGAAATTACCCCCTAACATTACAACCCCCCCCAACCCACCAAAATAAAAAAATCCTAAATTAAAAACCCTAATCTACCCATTGCCCCCGAAAAGGGCATTTGGATGGCATAGCCTTAAAATGGCATTTAGGCTCTTTTGCCCATTAAAAAAAAATCCCTAATCTAAAAAAAATAAAAACACCGCAAAAAAACCCCCAAAAAACTTAACACTAAACCCTAAATTGGTACTCACCATTGATGAAGGGAGGGGATCCATCTTTATCCCGGCGGCGAAACATCTACATCCGTCGCGGACCATCTTCTTCAATCTTCATCCCGGCCGATGTGCATGTTCTATCTTCATCCCGGTGGCTGAGGCTGCGGCGGGGGAGGTCATCTGCGATGTCAGCCTCATCTTCATCCAGGTGATACGGACGTCCTCTTCATGCGATCCCACGTGCACACTGAAGATTGAATGCAAAGTACCTTTTTTATATTGGGGTACCCTTGCATTCCTTTTGGCTGATTTGATTCTTCAAATTCAAATCAGCCAATAGGATGAAAGCTGCCCCTATATAAAAGGGGTTCCTGTATTAAATCTTCAGTGTGCTTCTAGAGACTACATGAAGAGGAGCTCTGTGTCGCCTGGATGAAGATAAGGACCGACATCGCAGATGGACCTCGCGCCGCCGCAGCTCTGCCACCAGGATGAAGATAGAAGATGGTCCCGAGATGGATGAAGATGTTTCGCCGCCATGATGAAGATGTTACACCACCGGATGAAGATGGATCGCCGCCCTTCATCAATGGTGAGTATCATTTTCAGGTTAGTGTTTTTTTATTTTTGGGGGTGTTTTTTGTTTTTAGATTAGGGCTTTTTTTAATTTTGTAATGGAAAGAAAAAGAGCTGAATGCCCTTTTAAGGCAATGTCCATCCATAATAATAATTTAGGATTTTTTTTTATTTTGGGGGGGGGTGTAATGTTAGGGGTAATTTCTTTTTGTTCTTTTATTTCAAAAGAGCTGTTAACTTTAGGGCAATGCGCTACAAAAGGCCCTTTTAAGGGATATTGGTAGTTTAATTTTTAGATTAGTTTTTTTTTTTATTTTGGTATGGGTTTTTTATTTTGAGGGGCGTAGTAGAATAGGAATAATTTTTTTTTGCATAATTTAGCTTGTTATTTTTCTGTAAATGTTAGCTTTTTTTATTTTTTTGTAATTTTAGTTTTTTTTTTTATTAAATTTTTTATTTTTTGTAATTTTCTTTTCTTTTTGAAAGGTAGTGTATTTTTAATTTTAAGTGTATTTTAATTGGGGTTAAGTTAGGGGGTGTTAGGGGGTTTAGTTATTAGTTTAATACTTCTCTTGTGGGGGGATGGCGTTTAGGGGTTGATATTGCGCATGTGTTAGGTTGTTAGTTAAGGCTTCCAGGGATTTACAATGCTTTTTACTGTGCGCAAAGGTTGCTGCGCCTGGCTATGTGTGGCGAGGTGAAAATGGAGTAAAATACATCTATTCTGCGCATTTAAGTCCCTGGTGCTGCTTTGTAACATCGACTGCCGACGCCAATTCTATGTTAGTTTATGGGAGTAAAAAATGTGCACGCCGTCAAAAATCAATGCATGTAACTTGTCTGTTGTGCCGGTTATGTGATTGCTTGATTAGACAAAAAATTGGCGGACGCTGGTTTTTGCGCACGTCGCAAAGTATGTGATTGAGACCTTAGACAGGTAAAATTTGGTTAACATGTTAGAAATTACATAATCTGTAAAATAAAAATACTATATACGCATGCATTTATGAAACATCTACAGTAATAAGAAATGGGTTGCCATTTATTATATTTAAACCAAATAATTCACAGAGTTTTAACTGGGATGAATTAAAGGGATTCATCACAAGGGAGATACATATTTTCTATAGTCATTTTAATTGATTAATTAACCATAAAGAAACACATTTTGCTGACAATGTATAACAAGGGGTACTAATTATTGCATTCCATACCAGGAAAGTGTCTGCTAATGAAATAATGGAAGATAAATAGTAAGAACAACATGTAACTGTGTGCTGAGAACTATTGTCCAATGTAATAATGTGGAAGTTAATTCCAAATGATAGAGTTCTGGAACCCATATGGTTCATCTTGAACTTCTGACATTTTTTTTTCTTTTTTTTTTTCATTTTAACACATTGGTCATGGGAAAACATTTTTTACCAACATAAATATTGATGATTGCTTAAAGGGATAGGAAACCCCCAAAATTTACCAAGAGAACAAAGCACATTTGATGATTAAAGTAAATTTGAAAGTTGTGTAAAATTGCATGCCCTATCTCAGTCATGAAAGTTTAATTTTGACTAAACTGTCCCTTTAAGTTTATCCTGCAATAAGTCAGCATTATGTACCATAACATATACTTAGATATTTGCTAAAATACAACAAAATAATTCATTACACTTAATGAATAAACAAAATGATATGATAATGCGCTGGGATCAACAGTACTTGTGTGATACTAGTGTAACCCAAAACACTGGCTGAAATCTAGTCCTTAAAGGGATACTAAAGCCAAAAGTCTAGAGGGCAGCACTATTTACTGCCATGTAGTTCTCCACATGCCTACTTAGGTATCTCGTCAACAAAGAAAACTATGGGAACGTAGCACATTTGTTAATAGAAGCAAATTTGAAACTTTTTAAAAATTGGTATGCTTTGTCCTTAATCACAAAACTAAATTTTGGGTTTTGATATCCCTTTAAAGGGATACTAAAGTCTTATGAAAATGATCATGGTTCAAATAGAACCTGTAGTTTTATGAAACTTTCGCTATTCCATTATCAAATTGTGCATATTATTATATTTATATGGACCCTTTTGAGGCACCAGCTACTACTGAGCATGTACAAGAGTTCACTGTGTATGTATATGTGCCTGTGATTGGCTGATGGCTGTCACTTTGAAATTTGTCAGGAAAAATCTACTCATTTAAATTCTGAGTGTAATTACATTGTCTTCTCATTATATACGTTTTGATTATTCAGTTCTACTATATTAAAGGGACAGTTTTCCTCCCTTTAATTTGTTCCCAATGATCTATTTTACCTGCTGGAGTGTATTAAATTGTTTACAAATAGTTCCATTACCTTTATATCAGCAATTGAAATAGCTGAATTTGCCTGTGGTATCCCTGCTGTACTGTCATCATAAAACCAGATAATTTAGCCCTAGAATATTCACATACACCTAGATTACGAGTTGTGCGTTCGTGTTTTAATGCTGAAAAATGGTAATTTCAGCGTTAAAACAACACCGCAGCCATTACAAGTCTTGTCGGTATAGTTTTACCGCAAACCTTTAGCCTGTAACGTAACGTCAGTCCTTGCACTCGTAAAAATTACGTTTTTTCATGGGACTTCCATAGCGCAGCCATTACACGTTTTGTGGTGAGGCTAAAAAGCTTGTGTTACACTCCATAACGACAAGATCCGTACCGCCATCTGAGAGCAGTAGTTATGAGTTTTACGCTACAAAACTGTTACATAAAACTCATAACTAAACTGTCACAAAGGGCACTAACACCTATAAACTACCTATTAACCCCTAAACCGAGGCCCTCCCGCATCACAATTACTATATTTAACTTATTAACCCCTAATCTGCCACTCCCGACATCACATACACAATTTAAATATTATTAACCCCTAATCTGCCGTCCGCCCACATTGCTCCCACTATACTAAAGTTATTAACCCCTAATTCTGCCGCCACTATAATAAACATATTAATCCCTAAACCGCAAGCCCCCCACAACAAAATATACTAAATAAACCTATTAACCCCTAAACCAAAAGCCCCCCACATCGCAACTAATTTAAACTAGTAATCCCTAAACCTAACGCCCCCTAACTTTATATTAAAATTACAATTTCCCTATCTTAAATTAAACTAATATAACTATTAAACTAAAATTAAACTAACTACCAATTAAATAAACTATATTGCACATTTAAAAAAATCCAACACTGTTTTAAAAATTACAAAGTATCTAATTACAAAAATAAAGAATACTTAATTACAAAAAATAACAAACGAAATTATCAAAAATAAAAAAGAATTACACCTAATCTAATAGCCCTATAAAAATAAAAAAGCCCACCCAAAAAAAACCTAGCCTACAATAAACTACCAATATCCCTTAACAGCTCTTTTACCTGTATTTTTTATTTTTACAAAGACTCCTCCAACAGTAAAACCAACCACCCAACCAACCCCCAAAATAAAAAACCTAACTCTAAACAGAAACTAATCTACCCATTGCCTTAAAGGGCATTTAGCTCTTTTACATTGCCCCGAAAAGGGCATTTAGCTTTTTTACGAAAAGCCCAAACCCTAAACTAAAAGAAAACCCACCCAAAAATTTTAAGAAATCCTAACACTAACTCCCGAAGATCCACTCACAGTTGCTGAAGACCCGCTTGAAGGATCTTCATCCCGGCGGCTCCATCTTCATCCCGGTCCATCCTGAAGACATCCGGCGAGGAGCATCCTCTTCATAGGGTCGCCGCTGTATACTGAATCTTCAATGCAAGGTACACAATTCAAAATGGCATCCCTTGCATTCCTATTGGCTGATTTGATTTTGGAAATTTAAATCAGCCAATAGGATGAGAGCTACTGAAATCCTATTGGCTGTTCAAATCAGCCAATCAGATGAGATCTACTGAAATTCTAATGGCTGATTTGAATAGCCAATAGAATTTCAGTAGCTCTCATCCTATTGGCTGATATAGATTAGTGTCTTTTCTTTTGGGGGTGTTTTTTTTCTTTTAAAGGGTATTAGAATAGGAATAATTTTTATTGTTTTGAATACTTTGGTTTATTATTTTTTGTAATGGTAGGTTTTAGTATAAGGCAGCTTAGGTTTTATTTCACAGATAAGTTTGTATTTATTTTAACTAGGTAGTTAGTAAATAGTTAATAAGTATTTACTAACTAGTCTACCTAGTTAAAATAAATACAAACTTACCTGTGAAATAAAAATAAAACCTAAGCTAGCTACAATATATCTATTAGTTATATTGTAGCTAGCTTAGGTTTTATTTCACAGGTAAGTTTGTATTTATTTTAAAATATGTATTATTTAGTTAATAATTGTAACTGTAATTTAGCTCTATTTTAATTATGTTAAAGTTAGGGGGGCTTAGGGTTACGTTAGGGTTATAGTTTAATTTAGGTTGTTGCGATGTGAGTGGGCTGGCAGTTTTGGGGTTAATAGGTTTATTTAGTGGTAGTGATGTGGGAGGCCAGAGGTTTACGGGTTAATAGCTTTATTTAGTTGTGGCGATGTCGGCGAGCGGTGGAATAGGGGTTAATAGATTTATTTTAGTGGGAGCGATGTTGAGGTGCAGGGGAATAGGGGTTAATAACTTTAGTATAGTTGTGGCGATATCGTGAGTGGCAGATTAGGGGTTAATAGATTTATTTCGGTGGCGGCGATACCGGGAGCGGCAGATTAGGGGTTTATAACATTGTAGGAGGCAGCGATGTTGGGGGCAGCAGATTAGAGGTGTTAGACCTAGGGTTTACTTTTTCCCCCCTTAGACATCAATGGGGCTGCGCTATGGAGCTTTTCATTCCGTGATCGCAGGGGTTAGTTTTTTTTCTAACCCGCTCTCCCCTTTGATGTCTATGGGGAAAGCGAGCAAGAGCACGTCAAAACAACGCTTGTATTTTGTGCGGTATGGAGCTTAAAACCACCATATCGCACGCACAAGCCAGCTGTTTCAAAACTTGTAATTGCTGCGCTAAATTCCCTATAGCGCGCATAGTTCATAAATCTACCTGATAGTTAATTCTTAAACTATACTGTGTAAAACATTGAGTATTATACAAACACGTAAAAACTATAAAATAGGCTTTGGCCTTGTCTTTGTCTAAGAAGGACACTCTTATGTAGCCTTTGATTGGTGAATGTTAGGACACACTTTAAGTAAATTAAGTATACAATGGGGGTCAACCAGTTACCATACAAAATTATTTTCCTTCCTCACCTCCTGGATCTTAGAGAGAGAGAGAGAGAGAGAGAGAGAGAGAGAGAGTGCACACTGGAGGACTGAACTGGCTGAGTACATTATCATTATTGTGCAGTCTTCTTGGGGTAGATACTCTGGTTTACTATGTTTAGTTAGTAGTATTGCTAAACCTGGATTTATTTAAGCTATAGTTGCCCTGTTCAATTTAGACTGGATGTTAATTTTTCATGGCTATATTATTTGTCTGCCAATAAAATTATTTTATATTCTGGTACAAATTACCACCACACATACCTATACTAAAAGTTTCTATACTTTATAGGCTATAAAAACACAATTTATGCTTACCTGATAAATTAATATATTTCATGGTGGTAAGAGTCCAAGATCCATTACTCCTGGGAATATACTCTCCATTTTACTAGGAGGAGGCAAAGATTCCCAAACCCCAAGAGCTCTATATAACCCTCCCACCTCTATGGTAATTAGTCTGATGTATAGCCAAGCAAAAGAGGTAGGGTAAAAAAGAAGAGCAAAAGAATTTAGGAGACAGGAAAATGTGCCATAAAATAAAAACTTTCATCACCACCATGAAAGAAATGAATTTATCAGGTAAGCTAAAATTATGTTTTCTTTCATAAGAAGTGGTAAGAGTCCATGATCCCTTACTCCTGGGGACCAATACCAAAGCTGTGGAGAGTCCATGAGTAATGAAGAAATGTAGAGGTGAATAAAAACATATTTTTTCCATATGGAAACTCAATCCACAACCCTCCAAATAAAGAAGGAACATATAAATAACCCACAGGCAAAATAATGCTAATCTAAGACCACTTGCCTGAAGAACTTTCTGCCAAATGCTGTCACCAAAGAAGCAAAAATTGAAGAAAAAGAAACAAGAAAGACCAAGAGGCTGCCTAGCAAAAATAGGTTAACAGAAGTCTCATTCCAGAAAACCCAACAAGAGGTAACTGAACTATTAAAAAAAAAAACTATTAATGCGGAGGCTGTCCCACCTCAAGAATGCCAATAAAAACATAAGCTCCAAGCAAAAACAAAGAGAAAGCACTTGCTCTCCGACCCTTAATAAAATCATCAAAGTGAACAAACCAAAGTTTGTCTGAAATTTTCAGTAGCCCCAACATAGAACTACAAAGCTCTGACAACAACCAAAACGAGAGGAAACCTCTCTAAAGTATTCTAAAAATAGAACATAAAGTAGGAACAACAATTTCCCAAACACCACCTTATCCTAAAAAAAGATAAGGAGTGAACAGATAGATCAGTAACTCTTCTAACAGAAGAGATAGCCAAAAGAAGCAAAAACTTCCAAAAAAGAAAGCTAAATAACTACCCTATGCAAGGGCTCAAATGGAAAAGCCTGCAAAATATCAATACCAATCCCAGACCTCAAGGTGAACAAGCTGAATATAGGCCAAAACCTTGAATAAAACATGAAAAACAGAGAGATAAGCTTAAGGAAAAAAAAAATCTAGCAGAAAACTGTGATTTTAATAGACTAACAGATAAGCCCTTATCCAATCCCGGAGAAACCATATTCGAAAACATCAAGGAATAAAAAGGGCTAGCAGACCCTATGAAAAAAGCCTCCTAGACACAAGGTTCCAAGCCTGAATCAGAGTCTCAACCATAGACTCTGAAAACCCCTATGTTTAATAATCAATCACTCAAACTCCATGCCATCAGGCTTAGAGATTTGAGATTCGGAGGGAATATAGACCTAAAAGAAAGAAGCACAGGCTGTTGGTAATATGATTAATACTAGATTACTAGTATTGCGCTAGCCACAAAGATATCAAACCCTCTAAAAAACATAACTTTCTCTAAGTTGTGTCAAATGATATGATGGAATAAAAAATAAACAGGTATTTAGAGGGCGCTAAAAATAAGCTTAAGATATCACAAATACCTGTATTAAAAATTGTTAGATGACAATAGTCACAACACTATATATGTAAATAAATAGTAACAAAAACAATAAACTGTAGAAGAAACTTAAAAAATCTCTTTAAAAAAATATTTATTTAGCAAATATACATATGAAATGCGGGACGTCTCCCATATGGGTCAATATCGATCCTATACAGTGGCGTATTTAGGTTTTGTGCTGCCCATGGCATTTAAAATTCTGCTGCCCCCCCCCCCCCCCCCAGGTTTAAGACCTTTTTTTAGACATACTATTTTTTGGTCAGGCTGTAAAAAAAAAAAATGTTCACCAGGGCTTGCATTCATTCTGGTCACATATATATGTTGATTGGAGTAGCCGTGTTAGTCCAGAGATTTAGATATCAAAATAACAAGAGTATTGCATTGAGCAATGATACTTTTTTTATTGGACTAACTATACATTTATAAGATGACAAGCTTTCGGAAGAGTTCCTTCCTTTATCAAGTCTAAAGCAATACTGACCAATTCAATGGAATTTACAGATTGTATCTTAAAACACAGAATAGCTAAATGGGAAACTACACTCATCTGTATAAAGGAAACCAACAGATAGATGCAGCTACCTCCACAGCTCCAGCTCCCACCCCAGTCACATTAAAAAATCCATAATCTTCAGTCAGGCTACAAGATACCACAGAATTTGCTCAGATACCAAGGACCGTGACAAACACCTCATCACACTGTCCCAATCATTCAGAGAAAAAGGTTACAAAACAAGGATTATAAATAAAAAAATTAACTCTGCCCTCAATACTCCACGTGAACACTTACTACAATACAGGGAAAAGAAAAACATATCACGTATCCCACTAGTAGTCAAATACAACCCTGCTGTGGAAGGGATACGAAAAATCATAAAAGACTTACAGCCACTACTCTTAGAGGATCCCAAACTCAAAAAAATCTTTCCAAAACCCCCAATCCTGGCATACAGACAACCAGCTAACCTAAAGCAGAAACTGGTACATAGGAAGCTACCCCTTGAGAAAAACAACACTCAGAATGGAACCAAGTGCTGCTATAAAGCTCTCTGCAAACTGTGTCAACACGTTTGTGAAAGCAGCACAGCAAATCACAATAATAAATCTTATAACATTAAAGGGGCATATTCATGTATATCTGCAAATGTGGTATACATGATATATTGCATGGCATGTGAAATGGGATGCTATATTGGAGAAACAAGCCAAAAACTGCACCTTCGAATGAACTTACACAGACACTCAATCAAAAACCACTGTGAAACAAAATACTGCACCCCTGTTGGTCACAATTTCACCCAACCTGACCACTCCATCCAAAACCTCAAAATCAAAATTCTGAGAGGCAACTTCAAAAACACAATGGAAAGAAAAACCTTTGAAATGAAAATGAAAATGCACTTCAACCTGTTTAATTCTGGACTAAATGTGGACTCTGGATTCTTAACACATTATCAAAAATTTTTGTAATGTACTTTCATTTAGTCAATTACATTGTATATTCCACATTCTTTATACATAGGTACACAGGTAAGCCTATGTCCACACTTTTGTCTTTTCTTAACTTTTGTATTCCCCCTGTATATACAATTTCACATCTTTATAGATATTGATTCAATGTTGATATATAACTTTATGTCAGTATATGCTCTATGTAAAGCTATATATTTCCCCTGTCTGTTCTCCTACACTGGACACTGTCTGCCTGTTACCTAAGCCCCCCTCATGATTTTTACGACACCTCCTCCTCTTCCTGCACTGTCTTCTTAGCTATTCTGTGTTTTAAGATACAATCTGTAAATTCCATTGAATTGGTCAGTATTGCTTTAGACTTGATAAAGGAAGGAACTCTTCCGAAAGCTTGTCATCTTATAAATGTATAGTTAGTCCAATAAAAAAAGTATCATTGCTCAATGCAATACTCTTGTTATTTTGATATATATATATATATATATATATATATATATATATATATATATATATATATATATACACATACACACAAACATATAAATATATATACAGTCATAATTATATACAGTATATATATATATATATTATACCAAACTCTAACTTCTGCACTTCAACATAAGCAAGCATGGGAAAGCTTGGGGTTGTAAATTACCCCAGATGAAGTGTCAAAAATGTCACAGAGCTTGCAATCACTAGACAATAGATTTAAACAGTGAGGATCTGCCTTACAAGACCTAGGTATCCTACATGTACAGCAATTACCTCCCATATTAAGACATACATTTCTAGAGAAGCCAGACATCCAGCCAGTGACAGTTCTCATTAGGTTATATTTTATTTTTAACTAGTTAACTCCAAGATCACTTTCTCTTTCTAACTTTCATTATTATATACTTATAACTGCCTAATGTGAGTAGTATGACATTGATAATGGTCACTATTAACAAAATGAGACTGACTACAGAAACTGAAACAACCCATATACCTATGTAGTCAGGACTGTCAGGGGGATTCAGCATGAAATTGTTCATTTCAGTTTGGTAATTTCTATATAGTGTTGGCTAAAACAAGATTTCAGGAGGTTCCGGTGGAGGAGGAGCAAAGTATGCACTGCTGAGCTCTGTAATCCAGGAACACTAATAGAAAGATTTAACTCAAGAGGTTATAACACAACACATACCAAAAAAGCATTAGAAAGGGCTAAAAACACCGATAGGGAATCATTATTAACATACAAAGAAAAAACAAATATAGATGAAAATAAAATAAAAATTCCATTTATAACAGACTATCACATTGATCATAATATGGTGAAAAAAATCATAAAAAAGCATTGGCATCTCATCAAGGAAGACAATATCCTGGGAGAAAAAGTTACAGATAACCCCAGTTTTGTTTTCAAAAAAGCTAGTAATTTAAAATCAACCCTTGCACCTAGTGACCTAAAAAAACCCAATAAAAACAAATTAATACAAAAAGACCTCCATGGACAAAAATTAACAGGTTTCTTCCCATGTTACACATGTAAGTCATGTAAACACAGCAATAAATCCCAAATGATACAGATAGGTCCTAACAATACCATACCAATCAAAGAACTTATAAGATGCTCACACAAAGGTATTATCTATGTCCTAAAATGCACTTGCAATCTTTTTTATTTTGGTGAAACTAAGAGAACTCTGAGAGATAGAATCAGGGAACATCTCAATAATATAGAGAATGGAATGGAAGACACACACCTCTATCAACATTTCAAAACCATACATAAGGGCAACACAAAAGATCTATCCTATTGGGGTATATACAAAGTAGAAAAACACTGGAGAGGCGGGGATATACAGAAGAAACTGCTCCTTAAAGAGGCAGAGTACATCTTTAAATTTGACACGCTATTCCCCAAAGGGTTAAATTCAGAATTGGACATCTCACAATTTCTTCTAGATTAAAGAACGTATTTTTTAGTGCACCCTTAACCTAACAATCCTATTATATGTTTCTCCACATATCCACCTATCCTTAACATAATAGGTTTAAATAAATTAAATTGTCTTAAGGTAACACGACAATGAAATTGTTTTAAAATAAATTGGTCTGAAATATGTTTGGTCAAATTTGTGATAAATATTATGATGGAGCAATGTATTAGGAGCAAGTGCAAACCATGGATACCACCTTAACTACGAGATTTCTTTGAACCAATGAGACACTGGATATACCTATTAAAGAGAGGAGTCAAACAGTCACAATCATTCTTGATAAAGCTCCTAGAGGGAGTGAAACGCGTAGAAGCTAAAGACTGTATCCTTGACTCCACTATCGTTTGAACCGAATGAACCAACCCGGGTTGATTGTTAACAAAAGACATTGAAATTATATATCATCAGAACCTGCGTGCTTAAAAGCACTAAGTGCAGGTAAATTTATTTCATTCAAACACACCTCTGCTGACCGGTACAAGCAAGTATCAGAAATAAGAAGAAAATTGTACACTTTGTATCGGATGCAAAAAGGTGTCCTGAAACTGGCTAAGCATTGATTGGTGGACGCAGGGCAGGCCCCCACACATTGGATGTGACGTCAGACGCCAACAACACGAGGACACTATCGGAGGAACCGAGCTGCAGGATGCACAGGATACCCTGCTGTAGCTCACGTATACGATAAGGTACAATTTGTATGGGAGTCGCAAACTGCAATCCCAAACCATTAGCAAAATAAGTTTATGGGACATCTCTCTTGGTTCATATATATGGACATGATAATTATCCCTGAAAGTTTGCTGTGAAACTAATACAAAGGTCTGGTATATCTCGAAAGAAAGATACAACTCGATACAAACATTTTTTATGCACAGCTCTGCTTTAAGCTCCATCTTTTTTCAAAGCTTTTATCCAGTTGGTAAACGAATTTTAAATGGAAGTATGTATGAAATTTTATGAACTTTAAAATACTCACGGAAAATTTGGCAAATTGCCTAGTCACATTACATGTGATATTTCTGAGTGACCAACATAATAAGTAGCATACGAATATTCTCAAATAGTACTACTTGCTCTTTTATCTTATCTTTTATTTATCTTTTCTGTAATTCTGTCAGTTTTTAAATTTTATTGATTTGCACTAGAGACGTCTCTATAAGCTCTTTAATCATATTGTAACTAAAGAAACTGTATGTCTTTTACACATAAATAAACTGTATGTTTTTTACACATTTTTTAGATCTGACTTTATTAATACTTTAAACTTTTATCACAGATATACACTTAATAAATCCACATAGTATCTTTAGCTATTAGCGCCCTTACAAAACCTCCTTTCTTTTCTCTACACATTACTTTTAGATTGAAGGATCTAAAAACACTGTAAGGAGTTTGATACTTTATTTCACCAGCGCACTATTTACCCACACTTCTGCACACTCTGTAATCCAGTCCCCACAGTTCTTGGCGGTGGATTTCTCGCGCCTTACCCCAATTTGTGTGGTTGCTTTTTGGATAGTTTGAGACATCATCTCTGGAACCTGAACCAGTGGAACTCTAACCCACTGTGATAGCAAATAAGTCACCTGGAAGAACCTGTACCGTGGCTTAGTTGCCATAATAACTGGGCCAAGTGATTCAACGGCTTTCACCCATCAGCTACTCCTTCTCTCTCACGGAGGTTGTGAGAAAGGAGGCAAGAACGGAGCAAAGCTTGCTTTACAGCCTGAAGGTATCCTCTCTCCCTGCGTCCTAGCAAGGACATACTTAACCTATTCTCCAGTTCGCTTACCCCTCTCTTTTACCGCTGCACCTGCAAAGCTAATCTCCATGTGGACATCATTACAACTGCAGGAATTACCTGTGGCTCCTTGGGAATGCCCGAGATCTTGATTGTCGCTTGCCTGCTGCTTCCCCTCCTCCCCCACTGGTGCTGCGCAGGAGGAGGAAGATTCTGGGCTAAAAATACTCAGGCTGTGAAAGACTTAACAAGCTGATGCAGGGTATCTGCTAAGTGAAATATCTAACACAAAAAGCTGGATTAAATTATCTATGGGCAATATAAGGAAAATTGTGTTGGTTAAATTTGCCTTTGGTACTACACCTGCAAAGAGAAGTGCAGAGGAAAGGGAAAAAAATAAGGGGAACATTGTTTTCATTCGCATCATTATCAAAAGGCTAAGCGTTACTTTGTTAATAAACTGTACTCCCTGTATACAAAAAACAAAGTTCAACACTCTTGATACTGCAAGAACATACAAACAGGACTTCTGTATTTAATAAGGAAAATTCTGGTTAGATAAACGGAACATAGCCCTATAAGTAATATACAGGCAAAGAAAAGCTCCTTCATTGAATTGCTTAAAAATCTGTGGAGGACAGGAAACTGTACTAGTTAACGCTCTATTCTGTGTTTAAATTAATTCTTGCAGGCTATGTAACTCTGTTTATTTGCATGAAAAGTCTTCTCTAAATCTGTTGCTTAATCTGCAATTTTAAATTCCAGGGTGTATTATTATTATTGAAACACATATAACTAAGGAGAAGAGGGGGTAATGAAAGGTTAACTATTAATCCTTCTTTTAATAGAAAAATTCTGCTCTAAACTTCTCTAAACCTTTCTCCTAAATTTTCGATAGAAATATAATTAACTCTGATAATCAGAAGGGTAACACTTCTCATTAATAATTGTGATCAAACTTATACCACTAAATCTGAATAGACCAATTTCTTCCACTTACCTCCTTTTTGATATTATTGTGAAATATAAAGGTCACTGCATAAGTATATCGCCTTTATAAAACCCACAGCTTTGAACAAGACTAATAAACTACATTAGCACCCTTAAGAGCACAGGATAAATAGAGTTTAAGCATAATCAAAGTATTAGAGGAAACAGTAGTAGAAAATTGTATTATAAAGAGAGAAGTGTTTGTATATATAATAGCCTATCTCAACAAATAGTTTGGGAAAAAGGGGAAAGTGTAAACCCTCAGAAGTTTCTTCATTTAATACCTGTAGAAACTTACCTATGCATTCAATCCTTGAATACTTTGTGGTTGGTGTATTAACTTAGACCCCATCAAAATTAAGGCTCTCAATGATATGCTGCTCAATTGTGAGACAAGGTTAATATTTGATAAATGCCTATCTCTAGTAAGATATTATGATTAAAACTGACTATATCAAAATCTCTTTTTTACTAAGTGAAATTTAAGATTAAATTCAAGTATAAAAGAGACGAAATAGAGCTATAATATGTTCGTTCCCTTAATTCTCTTAAATCATCATTGCCATAAAACTTAATAGATATCTTTATTTGAGGGATAATAGAATAGTCGAGAATAAGAGGTATCCTCTCTTGCTGTTCTAAGTAAAATATCTCTGCAAAATTTTACGCTGATTTAAACTTTAATTGATTTATATATTAATTGAGCGTCTGTTGTGGAAAACATCGGTGTAACCCAGGATTATTGACCGCCATATTCTGTTCTTATGCCCTTCACATTAGCACGAAAGCACTTCCATCATTAAGAGATTAATAAACTCACTTTTTCTTTTTTTCTTTTCCTCCTTCACGTCAAGCACTTCCCTTCCTCACTTTACCCCTCCCCCCTCTTTCTTCCCCCTTTTTTTTTTTCTCTCCCTCCACTCTCACTCGACGGACTTATAAAATTGTTTTGCACTATCACTTTTTATGGATACATTTATCACGTCGCCATCCTTCACACCCAAACCTAATCCAGGCATGGCGGCTAAACATAGGGAGCGTAAAACTAAGACTCCCATGGAAATCCCAGCAGAAGCACAAGCAGAAAACACTTCAATAAAGATCCAAAATGCTATGACTACCCAGGAATCACAGGCTCTAGTTGCTAACATAATAGAAGCCATAACTCCTAAATTTGAACTACTAAAAATGGAGATTAAACAGGATTTTAATGTTAACAACAGAGATAAGGCAATTATCTAAGAGGCTACAGGAAGCTGAACAACGGATCTCAGATATTGAGGATGTAACAAATTTATATATTCCAAAAATAGAGGGTAACCAGAGTGAATTAGTAAAAATCCAGGCCAAACTTGAGGACCTGGAAAATAGGTCTAGAAGGAATAACCTTAGGATCATAGGTTTTCCAGAATCTAGGCAAGATGAAGATCTTATAAAACTAATGACTCAAACATTACCGCAGTTATTAAATATGCCTCCACCTCAGCAACCTCTTGCCATTGAAAGAGTCCACAGATTGAGGAAACCACGGGATAACTTGAGTGATCTTGTTAAACCAAGACCGGTAATTGCTAGATACCTGAATTATCAGGATAAAGTATCCTTTTTACAGCATTACCGTAAAAAACAACCGATATATTATAATAACTCTAAAATCTTACTTTTTCAAGATTTCTCATTTGAAACCTCCTCAAATTATCCCCAATCTGTGGCAAAATGATAAAAGCTGGATGGCAAGCTACAGTAATATATCCAGCTAGACTCAAACTCACTCTTGAAGGACAGATTTTCTTCTTTGACTCAGCAAAAGAAGCTGAGGAAAAATTTGCTGAGCATAAGACCAATTGACACTAAGTTAAAATAAGAGTTATATATGACCCTAAACCTGACTATGATAGGAATGTTTTTGTGAAAACTTTTCTCTGTTTGCTCCCCCCCCTTTTTTTTTTTCTTCTCTCCCCTTCTTCCCACTTGTACCCCTCGGCTCCTCTTCCTCACGGTATAAGGGTTAATGAACACAAATATTAGACTAACCTCATGGAACGTAGGGGGTATTTCTTCCCCAATAAAATGAAAAACGATTTTAACACACCTTCGTAAACTTAACACATCTATTGCTCTGTTGCAAGAAACACATTTAAACACTGAAGAATCTACTAAACTTAAATGCTCTTGGGTAGCAGAGGCTATATTTTAATCCAACTCTTAATAGGAAAAAAGGTGTGGCAATCTTACTAGGGAAAAAACTAACCTATATTACGTTATGTGCATTTTTGGATCCCGAAAGCAGATATTTAATTTTAAAATTAAAAATTACAGATTCAATTTATACTACTTGTAACCTTTACGCACCCAACATAATTGACTCGGAATTCTGGGACTCTCTCCAGGCTAAAATCTTACAGGTGGCAGAGGGGCATATAATTTTAGCAGGCGATTTTAATATGGCTCCCTTGTTTCCTATAGATAGATTAAGACAAGGTTACCCCCTAAAAATACAAAAAAAGATGATCTTGAAACAAAAATGTTAAAATCTATTTCTCATAATTTAGCAGTCAGAGACATATTGAGACTACAAAATCCAGACACTAGGAGCTATACTTGTTACTCTAAATCTTTTAAATCACTCTCTCGGATTGATCTTATGCTGACTAGTGAGAGTTTACATAAAATCAGAGCAAAAACTTCAATCACTAAAATTTTGGATCATGCTCCCACAATGTTGGATATCCCAGGTACAAATGTTCACACAAGAACAGCCTGCTTTTTCTATCCAATATTTCTGAGCAAAAATCCCAAATTTAATAATTGGTTAAAAACAAGATTTGACAAGTATTTTCAATTCAACATTGGCTCAGTGTCCAATTTTTCTATAATCTGGGAAACGACAAAGGCAGTGATAAGGGGAGATATAATTGCGTATTTGGCTAGGCTTAAAAAAGAATCAAGACAGAAAGAAAGGTAAGTGACAGCAGCTGTGTCAAACGTGTATAATAGATATCTAAATGCTCCATAAAATGATAACTGGAGAAGATACTTGAGGGCAAAGAATGAACGGGATACTATATTAACTTTATATACGTCCCAAGCAGAATTAAAATATCAAGAAAATTTATTTAAATATGGCAATAAATCAGGCGAGTTATTATCTAAGCTAGTGAGAAACTGCAGACAGCCCTCAATAATTGATTCTATTCAAGAAAAAGGGAAGATACTCACTTCTTATGAGGAAATTTCCAATTCCTTTTATCATTATTATAAAACAATCTATTCTTCATTCCCTTATGGGATCGAAGCATGCAAAAAATTCTGGGAAGACATTGTGTTACCATATAGTAGTTCTGATTTTAAGCTTAAACTTAACTCTGAAATCTCAGAACTTGAAGTTAACCAAGCTGCCTAATGAATTATATAAAAATTTAGACCCAACTCTTGTCCCTCATTTGACAAAGCTGTTCAATTTATATTATACTGAGAATCTCTCAATCTTTCGTAACTTTGCTGTATCTCAAACAATCCTTATACCTAAACCAGGGAAAGATCCTAGCAAAAAAGAGTCATATAGGCCTATAGCCCTTCTAAATACGGATTACAAAATATTTACGTCTATTTTAGCTAAAAGGTTGCAAGAAGGATTATCGGAGATTATCCATAAAGATCAAGCTGGGTTTCTCTCATTAACCGTAACTCGTCAGCTAAGATAAGACAACTATTACTACTTGTCGATTACTATAAAAACTCTGATAATCAAGCATCCGAAGACCAATCAGATGCAGCGGTTATAGCTATCGACGCTGAAAAAGTGTTTGATAGCGTACATCATGATCATATGCTGAACATGCTGCATCGTTTTGGATTTAGCAATAATTTTCCAAGGTTAATCAAGAACTTATGTGCTAATTATGAATATAATTAACCTTTTTGGTCAATTCGCTGGATACAAAGTTAACTACTTAAAATCCAAACTACTTTGGTTGAAAAAAACAAAGAATTCTACGATAAAGACTCCCTTTAAGACAGTTACAGAGGCATTTAGATATCTTGGGATTATGGTTTCGTCCGATCCCCAAAAATGGTACTCACTAAATATCCCTCCTATTCTTGCACAAATAACTACCCATATGAAAATTTGGCAAAATCTCCCGCTGTCAATATCGGGACGTATAGCACTTTTTAAAATGGTTCTCTTGCCAAAAATTATATACATACTATAAAATCTCCCTATTATTCTGAGAACTTACGATATTAAGAAACTCAATATAACAATTCGTCAGTTTATTTGGCAATAAAAATAAACCAGAATAGCATTATGTAAGTTACTCCTTCCTAAACAATTTCTCGGTCTTGCTCTTCCTGACTTGCACACCTACAACTTAGTTTTTCTTGGGCGCATAGTAGTTGATTGGATCACAGAATCATACCGTTTTACAGACAACATATTAGAATCTAGCATGATATATCCTTTTACTCCTATTTCTTTAATCCACATAGATCCTAAATTAATTCCTAGTCAAGTGAAAGCATTTAAATCAATCTATGTGTTAATACAGGCCTGGAGAAAGATTGGACTGCAAGTAAACTTAAATATAAATATCCCGAGATTTCAAACATTTCTTGGGAATCCAGAATACCAAGAAGGCTCACAATCCCTGTTATTAAAGAATTGGCAAAGGAAAGGCCTCTATTATGTTTCTCAATTTATCAACCCAATAACAGGAATTATTAGATCCTTTGATGAGTTAAAACAAGAATTTGATCTAAACAATATAGATTTGTTTGCATTCTTACAAGCAAGGCATTATGTTCAACAATTAATTAGCATATTTCCTTGGAAATGGTCATGGGGTAAACTCGAGAACTGGCCGACTTTGGCCGAAGCAGGTCATTATTCCATTTCTACCTGGTATTTATATCTGGTCTCGCAGTCGGGAGGATCCAATTTAGAGAGCATAGCTCATAAGTGGTCAGATTTTATCTCTGATAACATTGAACAGAATCTGCATGTAGTACGTTCAGTACAGTTGCTTTTTCATGCCACGGAGTCTGAGACCTGGAGAGAGTCTCATATAAAGTTAATTTATCAAACTTATTATACTCCAGATAAAGGAGCTAGATGGAACAATAAAAACTTTAATAAATGTCCAAAATGTAGTCTTCCAGCTGCAAATCTAATACATATGATATGGACATGTCCCAAATTATAGCAGTATTGGAACAAAATAGAATTTTGGCTACTTAATGTGTTCAAAATATCCCTTCAAAGACTCAATCTAAAGGACATAATATTTTTAAAAGACAAAAAATTGTCTTTTAATGAAGCTAAGATAATAAAGCTGGTTATTCTCGCTGCCAGAAGCCTAGTTCTTAAGAATTGGAAGAGTAAATCCTCTTTGTCGATAACAGAAGTCAAGAATTACCTAAAAAACAACTTATAATTGAGCAAATGACTACAGACCTGAACTCTGATAGGGAAATAGGTAATTTTTTCTAAAAATGGTCCAAATTCATTAGAATTTTTCCACCCAGAGAAATTGATCAACTGATTTTTCCATTCAGGAACACTGAATGGTGTTGTTGGGTATTTGGTAAGAGAAGAGGGTGGGAAGGGGGGAGTGGGGGAGGGTCTTTTCCCCCTTTTTGTTTGTTTGTTTTGTTTTGTAAAACTGTTGTAATCTAATTTGTAAATTAATATTTAATTTTAATTTTTATTCTTTACTGAAGAAGCAGAATGCCGGTTCTATGATATGATTAGAAAATTACTAACAGTATGTCAAAGAAATCTTTATGGTTTTGTTTGCTATGTATTGTTAATGATATACTGTTGTTCTAAAATATAAATTAAAAAAAAAAAAAAAAAAAACAAGATTTCAGAGATCTGAGAAAAAGTACTAAGTCTGACAATAATTATCCCTTATTATTTAAGGGGTTTACATGATACAGAGAGAGAGAAAAAAACGTGATTTTTGCTTAAAGGGGGGTTTCTGGTTTTGATTTCAGTGCAGTACTTACTTTGGATTAAAAAAAAAGGAGTATGCACAAATTTTAGACTTCTGTAGTGCATCAATCACAGTGACTTGCAGGAACCTTTTGCAGGCAAGGGGTAACCGTTAAGCAGACCAATTACTGTTTTCAACCATTGCATCTACAGTCATCAAGACTTAGTTCTTAATCTAATGCTGCCCTCTTCCTCGGCTATTTTATTGCCTACAGGCTACACACAGTATACACACGCACACACTGTGTGTAACTGTAGGCATTAAAATAGCAGAGGAGGAGGGCGGCATTAGATTACACTGACAGAAAATACACTGAGTCCTCTGTCAGCGTGCAATATTTTGGCTGTGGCTGCCCTGCCCTTCCCTACCTGAGTTAAGTGAGACTCAGCCGGGTCAGCCCCCTCCAGTCCTCAGGATCACTGATCACACTAGACTCCAACTTAGTTCTAAGAGACAGGAAGGTGGGCAGGTGGCTTGTCAAAAACATCAAGTGATTATTTTTTTAACCCTGGGCACATATTCAGTGCAGAGAAATGCTGCCCCCCAAAATCTGTCGCTCTAGGCACCGGCCTTGTTGACCTATGCATTAACACGCCTCTGATCCTATACATAAAAATATTTTTTTCCACGATATAAAACAATGAAAAAATATAATAGCTTAGTGATAAAAAACCTTGATAGTTGAAATGATTTTATATACAAAATAATGTATAATTCATATATAATGTTGAACGCTAAAATCGTGGATTTAATATTGGAGCATTGCTAGAGCATACCACCTATAAGCCACTTTGTGTGTATCAAATGTAATGGATATAGAGACATGGATTCCTCATCCAATTTTAAATGTTTTTGTATACAGCAGATTTTTTCTTAAAACTCTCTTACTGCAAATGCCTATCTTAGTATATCTTTGGAACAAAGGACGAAAAAATCTCATAGGGGACTGTTTAAGATGGTGCGAGAGGACATGATCCGATATTGCGGATCATGTCCGCTGCACATCTATAAATGCCGACAGCATACGCCATCGGCATTTATCATTGTACCAGCAGTTCTTGTGAACTGCTGGTGCAATGCTGCCCCCTGCAGATTTGCGTCCAATCGACGGCTAGCAGGGGGTGTCAATCTGTCCGCCGCCTCAGAGCAGGTGGACAGGTTATGGAGCAGCGAAGCTTGATAAATATGCCCCTTAGTGTAAATTTTCCATATTACCAATCGATCACATAAAGAAGGAAGGTGTTTATTTGAATTTTTCTGCTGGAGCTCACGTGACTAATGCTTACGTCACGATTACGGGATCCTCCATGCGGCGACTTGAGTTTTTTACTCGTAGGTGCAGTGGATATAATGTGTTAACCTTTGTAGAAGTAGCAAACTCCAGATGAGATATATTCAAAGATGGAGTTATTTGCACTTAGTGCTAATAGCACGCAAGTAGTACCAATAGTGAATGAAAGAATAAGTCGGGTTATTAAAAGTTCTCGACAACTTCCAAATTCAGCACTCTATCATCAAATATAGTGCTATAGCCTTTTACCATCAATGCGTTTCACCCTATGATAGGCTTTATCATGATTCAAAAACATCAAGGAATAAAAAGGGCTAGCAGACCCTATTTAAAAAGCCTCCTAGGCACAAGGTTCCAAGCCTGAATCAGAGTCTCAAACATAGACTCTGAAAAATCCCTATGTTTAATAATGAATCACTCAAACTCCATGCCATCAGGCTTAGAGATTTAAGATTCAGAGGGAAAATAGACCTAAAAGAAAGAAGCCCAGGCTGCTGATCATATGATCCAGATCTACACAAAAAAACTCTCAGGGGCCAGATATGATCAATGAGAATGACTGAAAATTCCTCTTGCCTGAACTTGTAAACTACTCTTGGAATAAAAACCAGAGGAAGAAACACATAAGCAAGCAGAAAAGACCAAGAAGCTACTAAAGCATCCACACACTCTTTCTGGGGATCCCCTGACCCCGCAAGATACCTGGAAAGTTTAGCTAAGAGGCTATCAGATATATCTCTTTGAGACCCACCATCCTGGTGGAGAGACTAACCACCTGAATGCAGAGATTGATGACTAAGAAAAACAGACAACAACTGGCTTCTGCCTATAAGAGAAGGCTAAACACTTCCCTCATGGCTAGGGAAATGCAAGTTCTCCCCTGATGATTGATATAAGCCACTACAAAAAACATTGTCTTATAGAAATAGGAAATAAAGGCCAACTCTGAAGAGCCCTGAAAAAAGTATAAAGTTTAAGAATATTTACTAGCAACCTCGCCTCCTGAGGAGCTCAAACCCCTTGTACTCTGAGACCCCCACACAGCCCCCCATCTAAAGGAAACATAGGATGAGCAAAAGAAACCTCCTGCATAAAGAGCCAATGATTCAGCCACCAAGACAAGTACAAACCTGATCCGAAAACCAGACCAAAATTCCTGAGATAGTGGAGAAGGATCCCAGCATCACAGGCAAAACATACAAACCTGAAAAAGATCTCACAGAAAATGAGCAAAACAGAGAATCATTAGATGCTACAATCAAAAATCCAAATACCCCCATACAAAACCCAGCTGATGGAAAATTAAGAGACTGATGAACAGCCTTCTCTGATCATACAGAGAAAATCTCATAGATACCATATGATACCCATATATCAATCCATAGGATACCCCAGGGAAGAACCTTTGTCTGAACCTTGGAAAAATGTTTTCGCAAATCATGTTGTTGAAGAAAAAACATCAGACTGCTGGAGAAAGTATTTGTTAAATAACAAATAACAACCAGACAAAGAAACATGGCAACACCCTAAGTTCTGTTATAGAAAAAATGGCACCCGGAATCTAGAAAAAATGATAGAAACTGTAGCAAAACCAAATGATAAAGCAATAAAAAGCAAATCTCAGAAACTGATAATGTTCCTAGTAAACAGGAACATACAAACAAGTAGTCCTTATTCCTACAATGGAACTGGAATAACCACAAGCAAAATTAGAAATAGAGGATGATGTCCTGGCCTTTAAAGGGACAGTGTACACAAATGTTCATATAACTGAATTTAATAGACACTACTATAAAGAGGAATATGCACAGATAATGATCTAAAATTCCAGTATACATTTTAAATTTTACTTAGAAGCTCCCAGTTTAGCACTGTTGATGAGGTTAGGCTAGGACACCCAATAAAAGGGGCTGGAAAAAAAAGAGTAGATCACCCCTTTCCCTGCATATGAAAAGACAGTTAACATAAACAGGAGCCAGCAGGAGTCTGTAAACGCACGTATACATCTGGCACTGTGGGGCTTGGTTAGGTATCTGAAAATCAGCACGTTATTAAAAAAATAATCAAAACTATACATTGTAACAAAAACACTCCCAGAAGGGCTTTTTAAATGGATCATCTACAAAACATTTATGCAAAGAAAAATCCAGTGTACAATGTCCCTTTAAGGTCTAATCCAAATAGAACTTGGCTTCTAGAAAGAGCCAGATAAAAGTAGTTTTTAAGAGGAAAATAAAACAGGTTATAGGTCCTAAAGGAACTAAAATGAATAGAAGCTTAGACCCCTGAAAAAGTGTCCAGGGACCTCCAGAAACAGAAACATTAATAGAATTCAAACAATTTCTTTCCCAGAAAGGAAAGAAATAAAAGTCCAAATTAAAAACACCATGTCAGCAGACCAACCATAATATTCTTTAAAAAAAGCCTGCCAATGACATATTTCTGACAATAGTTAAAATCATGACAAAAACAGCAAACACAAATAAAAGGATTAGCACAGTTGAAAAATCCCAAAAAGTCCAGAAAAACTTTAACTTCAGAGAAAGACTATAAAGCTAAAGCAGCAGAAACATCAGCAACAAGGCTAGCTGATCAAGATAAACAACCTGCTTACAGAGAGGCCCTTCTATAAAAGTGTCGTGTTTTTCCACTGCCACCTTTAAACTATAGCTCCTCCTCTCTCCATGAACAGCTACTTATGCCAGCCTTTCCAAACACTAATTGCTTAAATTATCGCAAGGCCCTCCTGTGATGAAGCTGTGTTCTCTTGCTTATTTAGCTTACTCCTCACTTACCGACTTCTCTGGCATTCCGGATCGTTTCTATTCACAAACACTGTGACTGCATGCTGCAGCAACAGATCTCCTCTCCAGAGGAACAGTCTCGGCCTGCCTCTATCTTCCATGAAAGTCACTAACGCTTTCAGTTTTCAAGCTCTGTGTCTGGGTCAGCCGATCCATCTCCCTCTCTGCGCTTCACACCCGGATTAACTTGAAACTTTCGTATTCCCTTGTGAAACCAGTTACTTATCTAACTGCTCAGAGATTCTACCTCTTAATCTGCAGTTCTCAAAGCACCACTTTCAACCACTTCCATTGCTTTAAGGTACAGTTCCTATACTTACCTTGTCATAAGTATATTGCACTCTGTAAAATCAGCTGCCATTATCTTACTAGTTGTTATATTCACACTTCAGGTCTCAAAACTTAACAACTAGTCAGCATGTTCCTTTTTATTTGGTTTCTGCTCACTTCCTCCTTCATAAAAGCTAATTAAGTATATTGCTACAGATCTTTATGTCTGTTTTACATCGCTTATATACTATTAGCAACATTTCCCACTTTAACTGAGATCAGCTGGTTACAAGTACCAGTTCTATAGAAAAAGCTCTCAAATCACTCATTTATTTGTCTATATACATACCGAACAGAGAAGAGCTCTATGCAAGTGTTGCAAAAAGGACTACGACCTAAAAACCAAAAGGGTCCTTACAAGAGGTACTATTTACCAGGAAAAAGAACTAGACTTAGCCAAAGAGAAATGGCCCCATTAACCAGAGGGATAAATATCAATATACAAAGGTAGGTAAGAAATATAAAAACCTTGCAGAAATATAAAAAAGAATGACCTGACTTAGACCATTCCCTGGAAAATCTCTAAAAAACAGAAACAGTGACAAGGAATACAACCGCAGTGGATTAAACCCCAGATTAAAAAATAAAATCCAAGCAAATAGAGGACACTGCCTCCACAATCTTAGAAATATAAACCACTAAGGTAAAAAAACCTCCTTTAAAAGGAAAAAACTAAAAAAACACAATTTATGCTTACCTGATAAATTTATTTCTCTTATGGTGTATCCAGTCCACGGATCATCCATTACTTGTGGGATATTCTCATTCCCAACAGGAAGTTGCAAGAGGACACCCACAGCAGAGCTGTTATATAGCTCCTCCCCTAACTGCCATATCCAGTCATTTGACCGAAAACACGCAGAGAAAGGAGAAACCATAGGGTGCAGTGGTGACTGTAGTTTAAATGAAAAAATTACCTGCCTTAAAATGACAGGGCGGGCCGTGGACTGGATACACCACAAGAGAAATAAATTTATCAGGTAAGCATAAATTGTGTTTTCTCTTGTAAGGTGTATCCAGTCCACGGATCATCCATTACTTGTGGGATACCAATACCAAAGCGAAAGTACACGGATGAAGGGAGGGACAAGGCAGGTACTTAAACGGAAGGTACCACTGCCTGTAAAACCTTTCTCCCAAAAATAGCCTCCGAAGAAGCAAAAGTATCAAATTTGTAGAATTTTGAAAAAGTATGAAGCGAAGACCAAGTCGCCGCCTTGCAAATCTGTTCAACAGAAGCCTCATTTTTAAAGGCCCAAGTGGAAGCCACAGCTCTAGTAGAATGAGCTGTAATCCTTTCAGGAGGCTGCTGGCCAGCAGTCTCATAGGCTAAGCGGATTATGCTTCTTAGCCAAAAAGAAAGAGAGGTTGCCGAAGCCTTTTGCCCTCTCCTCTGTCCAGAGTAGACAACAAACAAAGCAGATGTTTGACAAAAATCTTTAGTAGCTTGTAAGTAAAACTTTAAAGCATGAACCACGTCCAGATTGTGTAATAGACGTTCCTTCTTTGAAGAAGGATTAGGACACAAGGATGGAACAACAATCTCTTGATTGATATTCTTGTTAGATACCACCTTAGGTAAAAACCCAGGTTTGGTACGCAGGACTACCTTATCCGTATGGAAGATCAGATAAGGAGAATCACATTGTAAAGCAGATAACTCGGGAGACTCTACGAGCCGAGGAAATAGCTACCAAAAACAGAACTTTCCAAGATAAAAGTTTGATATCTATGGAATGAAGAGGTTCAATCAGAACTCCTTGAAGAACCTTAAGAACCAAATTTAAGCTCCATGGGGGAGCAACAGGTTTAAACACAGGCTTGATTCTAACCAAAGCCTGACAAAATGTCTGAACATCTGGAACATCTGCCAGATGCTTGTGCAAAAGAATAGACAGAGCAGAAATCTGTCCTTTTAAGGAACTAGCTGACAATCCTTTTTCCAAACCATCTTGGAGAAAAGATAATATCCTGGGAATCCTAACCCTTGGATTCACACCAATAAAGATATGTACGCCATATTTTATGGTAAATATTCCTGGTGACAGGCTTTCGTGCCTGTATTAAGGTATCAATGACTGACTCGTAGAAGCCACGCTTTGATAAAATCAAGCGTTCAATCTCCAGGCAGTCAGTCTCAGAGAAAATAGATTTGGATGGTTGAAAGGACCCTAAAGTAGAAGGTCCTGTCTCAGAGGCAGAGTCCATGGTGGAAAAGATGACATGTCCACCAGATCTGCATACCAGGTCCTGCGTGGCCACGCAGGCGCTATCAAAATCACCGATGCTCTCTCCTGCTTGACCTTGGCAATCAGTCGAGGGAGCAGAGGAAACAGTGGAAACACATAAGCCAGGTTGAAAGACCAGGGCGCTGCTAGAGCATCTATTAGCGTCGCCTTGGGATCCCTGGACCTGGATCCGTAACAAGGAAGCTTGGCGTTCTAGCGAGACGCCATGAGATCCAGTTCTGGTTTGCCCCAACGATGAATCAATTGTGCAAACACCTCCGGATGGAGTTCCCACTCTCCCGGATGAAAAGTCTGAAGACTTAAAAAATCCGCCTCCCAGTTCTCTACACCTGGGATATGGATAGCTGATAGGTGGCAAGAGTGAGTCTCTGCCCAGCGAATTATCTTTGAGACTTCTAACATCGCTAGGGAACTTCTTGTTCCCCCTTGATGGTTGATGTAAGCCACAGTCGTGATGTTGTCCGACTGAAATCTGATGTACCTCAGAGTTGCTAACTGAGGCCAAGCCTGAAGAGCATTGAATATAGCTTTTCCAGAATATTTATTGGAAGGAGTGTCTCCTCCTGAGTCCACAATCCCTGAGCCTTCAGGGAGTTCCAGACTGCACCCCAACCTAGAAGGCTGGCATCTGTTGTTACAATTGTCCAATCTGGCCTGCGAAAGGTCATACCTTTGGACAGATGGACCCGAGATAGCCACCAGAGAAGAGAATCCCTGGTCTCTTGATCCAGATTTAGTAGAGGGGACAAATCTGTGTAATCCCCGTTCCACTGACTGAGCATGCATAGTTGCAGCGGTCTGATATGTAGGCGTGCAAACGGCACTATGTCCATTGCCGCTACCATTAAGCCGATTACTTCCATGCACTGAGCCACCGAAGGGCGTGGTATGGAATGAAGAACACGGCAGGAATTTAGAAGCTTTGGACTCCATCAGGTAAATTTTAATTTCTACAGAATCTATCAGAGTCCCTAGGAAGGAAACTCTTGTGAGTGGGGATAGAGAACTCTTTTCCTCGTTAACTTTCCACCCATGCGATCTCAGAAATGCCAGTACTACGTCCATATGAGACTTGGCAATTTGGAAGTTTGACGCCTGTATCAGGATGTCATCTAAATAAGGGGCCACTGCTATGCCCCACGGCCTTAGGACCGCCAGAAGCGACCCTAGAACCTTCGTAAAGATTTTTGGGGCTGTAGCTAATCCAAAGGGAAGAGCTACAAACTGGTAATGCCTGTCTAGAAAGGCAAACCTGAGAAACCGATGATGATCTTTGTTATCGGAATGTGAAGATAAGCATCCTTTAAATCCACTGTAGTCATATATTGACCCTCCTGGATCATAGGTAGGATGGTACGAATAGTTTCCATCTTGAATTATGGAACTCTGAGGAATTTGTTTAAGATCTTTAGATCCAAAATTGGTCTGAAGGTTCCCTCTTTTTTGGGAACCACAAACAGATTTGAGTAAAAAACCCTGTCCCTGTTCCTCCTTTGGAACTGGATAGATCACTCCCATAACTAGGAGGTCTCGTACACAGTGTAAGAATGCCTCTCTCTTTATCTGGTTTGCAGATAATTGTGAAAGGTGAAATCTCCCTTTTGGGGGGGAAGCTTTGAAGTCCAGAAGATATCCCTGGGATATAATTTCCAACACCCAGGGATCCTGGACATCTCTTGCCCACGCCTGGGCGAAGAGCGAAAGTCTGCCCCCTACTAGATCTGTTACCGGATAGGGGGCAATTCCTTCATGCTGTCTTAGAGGCAGCAGCAGGCTTTTTAGCCTGCTTACCTTTGTCCCAGGTCTGGTTTGGTCTCCAGACCATCTTGGACTGAGCAAAAGTTCCCTCTTGTTTGCATTAGAGGAAGTTGATGCCGCACTTGCCTTGAAGTTTCGAAAGGCACGAAAATTAGACTGTTTGGCCCTTGATTTGGACCTGTCCTGAGGAAGGGCATGACCTTTTCCTCCAGTGATATCAGCAATAATCTCCTTCAAACCAGGCCCGAATAGGGTCTGCCCCTTGAAGGGAATGTTAAGCAGCTTAGATTTTGAAGTCACGTCAGCCGACCATGATTTAAGCCATAGCGCCCTGCGCGCCTGTATAGCCAAACCATAATTCTTAGCCGTTAGTTTAGTCAAATGAACAATGGCATCAGAAAAACATAATTTATGTAAGAACTTACCTGATAAATTCATTTCTTTCATATTAGCAAGAGTCCATGAGCTAGTGACGTATGGGATATACATTCCTACCAGGAGGGGCAAAGTTTCCCAAACCTCAAAATGCCTACAAATACACCCCTCACCACACCCACAAATCAGTTTAATGAATAGCCAAGAAGTGGGGTGATAAGAAAAAAGTGCGAAAGCATAAAAAATAAGGAATTGGAATAATTGTGCTTTATACAAAAAAATCATAACCACCACAAAAAAAGGGTGGGCCTCATGGACTCTTGCTAATATGAAAGAAATGAATTTATCAGGTAAGTTCTTACATAAATTATGTTTTCTTTCATGTAATTAGCAAGAGTCCATGAGCTAGTGACGTATGGGATAATGACTATCCAAGATGTGGATCTTTCCACGCAAGAGTCACTAGAGAGGGAGGGATAAAATAAAGACAGCCAATTCCGCTGAAAAAATAATCCACACCCAAAATAAAGTTTAAATTTTATAATGAAAAAAACTGAAAACATAAGCAGAAGATTCAAACTGAAACAGCTGCCTGAAGTACTTTTCTACCAAAAACAGCTTCAGAAGAAGAAAACACATCAAAATGGTAGAATTTAGTAAAAGTATGCAAAGAAGACCAAGTTGCTGCTTTGCAAATCTGATCAACCGAAGCTTCATTCCTAAACGCCCAGGAAGTAGAAACTGACCTAGTAGAATGAGCTGTAATCCTTTGAGGCAGAGTTTTACCCGACTCGACATAAGCATGATGAATTAAAGATTTCAACCAAGATGCCAAAGAAATGGCAGAGGCCTTCTGACCTTTCCTAGAACCGGAAAAGATAACAAATAGACTAGAAGTCTTTCGGAAATTCTTAGTGGCTTCAACATAATATTTCAAAGCTCTAACTACATCCAAAGAATGCAATGATTTCTCCTTAGAATTCTTAGGATTAGGACATAATGAAGGAACCACAATTTCTCTACTAATGTTGTTGGAATTCACAACCTTAGGTAAAAATTCAAAAGAAGTTCGCAACACCGCCTTATCCTGGTGAAAAATCAGAAAAGGAGACTCACAAGAAAGAGCAGATAATTCAGAAACTCTTCTGGCAGAAGAGATGGCCAAAAGGAACAAAACTTTCCAAGAAAGTAATTTAATGTCCAATGAATGCATAGGTTCAAACGGAGGAGCTTGAAGAGCCCCTAGAACCAAATTCAAACTCCAAGGAGGAGAAATTGACTTAATAACAGGTTTTATACGAACCAAAACTTGTACAAAACAATGAATATCAGGAAGATTAGCAATCTTTCTGTGAAAAAGAACAGAAAGAGCAGAGATTTGTCCTTTCAAGGAAGTTGCAGACAAACCTTTATCCAAACCACTGTAACAGCAAAGTCCAGCGCACCCGGCAGCAATGAGACTCAACAAATAAATATGCCAAGAAGTATACCTGTTTATTTAGAACATGTTGATCAAGGGGCTAAGACAAGCCAAATAAGCCAAATGGCCAAATATTCCAACACGCAAGAAAAAGGCAGCATATGACAGGCAGCAGTATGGGGAAAGAAAAATTAGGTCAAAGGTATCCCTGGCTGCGAGTCTTTATCCAAACCATCCTGAAGAAACTGTAAAATTCTCGGAATTCTAAAAGAATGCCAGGAAAAATGATGAGAAAGACACCAAGAAATATAAGTCTTCCAGACTCTATAATATATCTCCCTAGATACAGATTTACGAGCCTGTAACATAGTATTAATCACAGAGTCAGAGAAACCTCTTTGACAAAGAATCAAGCGTTCAATCTCCATACCTTTAAATTTAAGGATTTGAGATCCTGATGGAAAAAAGGACCTTGCCACAGAAGGTCTGGTCTTAACGGAAGAGTCCACGGTTGGCAAGAGGCCATCCGGACAAGATCCGCATACCAAAACCTGTGAGGCCATGTGGCTACCAGCAGAACAAACGAGCATTCCTTCAGAATCTTGGAGATCACTCTTGGAAGAAGAACTAGAGGCGGAAAGATATGAGCAGGATGATACTTCCAAGGAAGTGACAATGCATCCACTGCTTCCGCTTGAGGAACCCTGGATCTGGACAGATACCTGGGAAGTTTCTTGTTTAGATGAGAGGCCATCAGATCTATTTCTGGAAGTCCCCACATTTGAACAATCTGAAGAAATACCTCTGGGTGAAGAGACCATTCGCCCGGATGCAACGTTTGGCGACTGAGATAATCCGCTTCCCAATTGTCTATACCTGGGATATGAACCGCAGAAATTAGACAGGAGCTGGATTCCGCCCAAACCAGAATTCGAGATACTTCTTTCATAGCCAGAGGGCTGTGAGTCCCTCCTTGATGATTGATGTATGCCACAGATGTGACATTGTCTGTCTGAAAACAAATGAACGATTCTCTCTTTAGAAGAGGCCAAGACTGAAGAGCTCTGAAAATTGCACGGAGTTCCAAAATATTGATCGGTAATCTCACCTCCTGAGATTCCCAAACCCCTTGTGCCGTTAGAGACCCCCACACCTGTAAGACTTGCATCTGTTGAGATTACAGTCCAGGTCGGAAGAACAAAAGAAGCCCCCTGAACTAAACCATGGTGATCTGTCCACCACGTCAGAGAGTGTCGTACAATCGGTTTTAAAGATATTAATTGAGATATCTTTGTGTAATCCCTGCACCACTGGTTCAGCATACAGAGCTGAAGAGGTCGCATGTGAAAACGAGCAAAGGGGATCGCGTCCGATGCAGCAGTCATAAGACCTAGAATTTCCATGCAAAAGGCTACCGAAGGGAATGATTGTGACTGAAGGTTTCGACAAGCTGATATCAATTTTAGACGTCTCTTGTCTGTCAAAGATAGAGTCATGGACACTGAATCTATCTGGAAACCTAAAAAGGTTACCCTTGTCTGAGGAATCAATGAACTTTTTAGTAAATTGATCCTCCAACCATGATCTTGAAGAAACAACACAAGTCGATTCGTATGAGATTCTGCTAAATGTGAAGACTGAGCAAGTACCAAGATATCGTCCAAATAAGGAAATACCACAATACCCTGTTCTCTGATTACAGACAGAAGGGCACCGAGAACCTTTGTAAAAATTCTTGGAGCTGTTGCTAGGCCAAATGGCAGAGCCACAAACTGGTAATGCTTGTCTAGGAACGAGAATCTCAGAAACTGATAGTGATCTGGATGAATCGGAATATGCAGATATGCATCCTGTAAATCTATTGTAGACATATAATGCCCTTGCTGAACAAAAGGCAGGATAGTCCTTACAGTTACCATTTTGAATGTTGGTATCCTTACATAACGATTCAATATTTTTAGATCCAGAACTGGTCTGAAGGAATTCTCCTTCTTTGGTACAATGAAGAGATTTGAATAAAACCCCATTCCCTGTTCCAGAACTGGAACTGGCATAATTACTCCAGCCAACTCTAGATCTGAAACACATTTCAGAAATGCTTGAGCCTTCGCTGGATTTACTGGGACACGGGAAAGAAAAAATCTCTTTGCAGGAGGCCTTATCTTGAAGCAAATTCTGTACCCTTCTGAAACAATATTCTGAATCCAAAGATTGTGAACGGAATTGATCCAAATTTCTTTGAAAAAACGTAATCTGCCCCCTACCAGCTGAGCTGGAATGAGGGCCGCACCTTCATGTGGACTTAGGAGCTGGCTTTGATTTTCTAAAAGGCTTGGATTTTTTCCAGACTGGAAATGGTTTCCAAACTGATACCGCTCCTGAGGATGAAGGATCAGGCTTTTATTCCTTGTTGTGACGAAAGGAACGAAAACGATTATTAGACCTAAATTTACCTTTAGATTTTTTATCCTGTGGTAAAAAAGTTCCTTTCCCTCCAGTAACAGTTGAGATAATAGAATCCAACTGAGAACCAAATAATTTATTACCCTGGAAAGAAAGGGAAAGCAGAGTAGACTTAGAAGACATATCAGCATTCCAAGTTTTAAGCCATAAAGCTCTTCTAGCTAAAATAGCTAGAGACATATACCTGACATCAACTCTAATGATATCAAAGATGGCATCACAAATATAATTATTAGCATGTTGAAGAAGAATAATAATGCTATGAGAATTATGATCTGTTACTTGTTGCGCTAAAGCTTCCAGCCAAAAAGTTGAAGCTGCAGCAACATCCGCCAAAGATATAGCAGGTCTAAGAAAATTACCTGAACACAAGTAAGCTTTTCTTAGAAAGGATTCAATTTTCCTATCTAAAGGATCCTTAAAGGAAGTACCATCTGCCGTAGGAATGGTAGTACGCTTAGCAAGAGTAGAGACAGCCCCATCAACCTTAGGGATTTTGTCCCAAAATTCTAATC
This sequence comes from Bombina bombina, assembly GCF_027579735.1. NCBI lineage: Eukaryota > Metazoa > Chordata > Amphibia > Anura > Bombinatoridae > Bombina > Bombina bombina. Next base: position 1,006,070,335 of record NC_069503.1, read on the forward strand.
TGTCAGATGGCACAGGATATAATTGCTTAAAACGTTTAGAAGGAGTAAATGAATTACCCAAATTATTCCATTCCCTGGAAATTACTTCAGAAATAGCACCAGGAACAGGAAAAACTTCTGGAATAACTACAGGAGATTTAAAAACCTTATCTAAACGTTTAGATTTAGTATCAAGAGGACCAGAATCCTCAATTTCTAATGCAATTAGGACTTCTTTAAGTAAAGAACGAATAAATTCCATTTTAAATAAATATGAAGATTTATCAGCATCAACCTCTGAGACAGAATCCTCTGAACCAGAAGAGCCATTATCAGAATCAGAATGATGATGTTCATTTAAAAATTCATCTGAAAAATGAGAAGTTTTAAAAGACTTTTTACATTTACTAGAAGGAGGAATAACAGACATAGCCTTCTTAATGGATTTAGAAACAAAATCTCTTATGTTATCAGGAACACTCTGAGTATTAGATGTTGATGGAACAGCAACAGGTAATGTAACTTTACTAAAGGAAATATTATCTGCATTAACAAGTTTGTCATGACATTCAATACAAACAACAGCTGGAGGAACAGGTACCAAAAGTTTACAGCAGATACACTTAGCTTTGGTAGCTCCAGCACCAGGCAGCGATTTTCCAGAAGTATCTTCTGACTCAGCTTCAGCATGAGACATCTTGCAATATGTAATAGAAAAAAACAAAATATAAAGCAAAATTGATCAAATTCCTTAAATGACAGCTTCAGGAATGGGAAAAAATGCCAGTGAACAAGCTTCTAGCAACCAGAAGAAATAAAAAATGAGACTTAAATAATGTGGAGACAAAAGTGACGCCCATATTTTTTTAGCGCCAAATAAGACGCCCACATTATTTGGCGCCTAAATGCTTTTGGCGCCAAAAATGACGCCACATCCGGAACGCCGACATTTTTGGAGCAAAAGAACGTAAAAAATGACGCAACTTCCGGCGACACGTATGACGCCGGAAACAGAAAAAAAAATTTGCGCCAAAAAAGTCAGCGCCAAGAATGACGCAATAAAATGAAGCATTTTCAGCCCCCGCGAGCCTCACAGCCCACAGGGAAAGTCAAATTTACAGTAAGAAAAAAATTTGTTTTATTCAAATGCATTATCCCAAATATGAAACTGACTGTCTGAAAATAAGGAATGTTGAACATCCTGAGTCAAGGCAAATAAATGTTTGAATACATATATTTAGAACTTTATAAAAAAGTGCCCAACCATAGCTTAGAGTGTCACAGAAAATAAGACTTACTTACCCCAGGACACTCATCTACATGTTGTAGAAAGCCAAACCAGTACTGAAACGAAAATCAGCAGAGGTAATGGTATATATATAAGAGTATATCGTCGATCTGAAAAGGGAGGTAAGAGATGAATGAAATAGACCCCGTAGAAGGAGATCATTGAATTCAAATAGGCAATACTCTCCTCACATCCCTCTGACATTCACTGCACGCTGAGAGGAAAACCGGGCTCCAACCTGCTGCGGAGCGCATATCAACGTAGAATCTAGCACAAACTTACTTCACCACCTCCATAGGAGGCAAAGTTTGTAAAACTGATTTGTGGGTGTGGTGAGGGGTGTATTTGTAGGCATTTTGAGGATTGGGAAACTTTGCCCCTCCTGGTAGGAATGTATATCCCATACGTCACTAGCTCATGGACTCTTGCTAATTACATGAAAGAAACAAAGGAATTGGCTAGCTTAAGTGCTCTAAGCTTGCCAAGTATGTCATCCAATGGAGTCGCTACCTGTAAAGCCTCTTCCAGAGACTCAAACCAGAACGCCGCAGCAGCAGTGACAGGAGCAATGCATGCAAGGGGCTGTAGGATAAAACCTTATTGAATAAACATTTTCTTAAGGTAACCTTCTAATTTTTTTATCCATTGGATCTAAAAAAGCACAACTGTCCTCGACAGGGATAGTAGTACGCTTTGCTAAAGTAGAAACTGCTCCCTCCACCTTAGGAACTGTCTGTCATAAGTCCCGTGTGGTGGCGTCTATTGGAAACATTTTTCTAAAAATAGGAGGGGAAGAGAACATCACACCTGGTCTATCCCATTCCTTATTAATAATTTCTGTAAACCTTTTAGGTATTGGAAAAACATCAGTACACACCGGCACTGCATAGTATTTATCCAGTCTGCACAATTTCTCTGGCACTGCAATTGTATCACAGTCATTCAGAGCAGCTAAAACCTCCCTGAGAAACACGCGGAGGTGTTCAAGCTTAAATTTAAATGTAGAAATATCAGAATCAGGTTGCATCATCTTTCCTGAGTCAGAAACATCACCCACAGACTGAAGCTCTCCTTCCTCAGCTTCTGCATATTGTGAGGCAGTATCAGACATGGTTCTTAAAGCGTCAGTATGCTCTGCATTTCGTCTAACCCCAGAACTATCTCGCTTACCTCTAAATTCAGGTAGTCTGGTTAATACCGCTGACAGTGTATTATCCATGACTGCCGCCATGTCTTGTAAAGTAATCGCTATGGGCGCCCTAGATGTACTTGGCGCCATTTGAGCGTGAGTCCCTTGAGCGGGAGTCAAAGGATCTGACACATGGGGAGAGTTAGTCGGCATAACTTCCCCCTCGTCAGATTCCTCTGGTGATACATTTTTTTAAAGACAGAATATGATCTTTATTGCTTAAAGTGAAATCAGTACATTTGGTACACATTCTAAGAGGGGGTTCCACCATGGCTTTTAAACATAATGAACAAGGAGTTTCCTCTATGTCAGACATGTTTGTACAGACTATCAATGAGACTAGCAAGCTTGGAAAACACTTTAAATCAAGTTAAAAAGCAAATATAAAAAACGGTACTGTGCCTTTAAGAGAAACAAATTTTGTCAAAATTTGAAAAACAGTGAAAAAAGGCAGTAAATCAAACAAAATTTTTACAGTGTATGTAATAAGTTAACAGAGCATTGCACCCACTTGCAAATGGATGATTAACCCCTTAATTAAAAAAACGGATCAAAAAAACGATAGACGTTTTTTAACAGACACAACAAACTGCCACAGCCTGCTGTGGCCCTACCTTCCCCAATAAACGACTTTGGAAAGCCTTTGAGCCCTTTAGAGATGTCCTATAGCATACAGGGGACTCCTGAGGGAAGCTGGATGTCACAGTTTGTAATTTTAACTGCAACAACTGTAACTTTTATACTAAAACAGTGGAAAGCCTCAGGAAACTGTTTCTAGGCAAAATTTAAGCTAGCCATGTGGAAAAAACTAGGCCCCAATAAAGTTTTATCACCAAAGCATATATAAAAACGATTAAACATGCCAGCAAACATTTTATATTGCAATTTTATAAGGGTATTACCCCTGAGAGTAAGCATGATACCAGTCGCTATTAAATCACTGTATTCAGGCTTAACTTACATTAATCCGGTATCAGCAGCATTTTCTAGCATTTTCCATTTCTAGAAAAAATTGTAACTGCACATACCTCATAGCAGAATAACCTGCACGCCATTTTCCCGCTGAAGTTACCTCTCTCCTCAGACATATGTGAGAACAGCAATGGATCTTAGTTACAACCTGCTAAGATCATAGAAAACTCAGGCAGATTCATCTTCTATTTACTGCCTGGGATAAAATAGTACAACTCCGGTACCATTTAAAATAGCAAACTTTTGATTGAAGATAAAAAACTAACTATATTTCACCACTCTCTCTTACTACCTCCATGCATGTTGAGAGTTGCAAGAGAATGACTGGGTATGGCAGTTAGGGGAGGAGCTATATAACAGCTCTGCTGTGGGTGTCCTCTTGCAACTTCCTGTTGGGAATGAGAATATCCCACAAGTAATGGATGATCTGTGGACTGGATACACCTTACAAGAGAAACTAAAGATAAAAAAGAAGAACATTATACAGAATATCAGAAAAACCCCTGAACCTTAGAAGAAACTTCAGCTTCTAAAGAAACGGCAGAAATAACATAAGTAAAAGCTATATTCTTAAAGTAATTGTAAAGTTTGGCAATGTAATGCACAGTATATAAAATGATTCTAAAAAACAGGGGCACTTTCATTTATTACAATTTTTAAAGACGCTTCATTTGTAAAATAATGACCATTTAGTGATGGTAAACATTGCGCTGTTCCTCTGCCTGCATCTCATACTTTATTTTGCTGATCGATGACGAATCCGGCTTAAGTAAATTGTTGCGTGCCCTCTTTGGCGTTCAGCACGTGGAGCACGCAATGATTGGATGAAGCTGGATTCGCCATCAATCAGCAAAATAAAGTATGAGATGCGGGCGGAGGAACAGCACAATGTTTACCATCACTAAATGGTAATTATTTTACAAATAGTAATTATTTTACAAATGAAGCGTCTTTAAAAATTTTAATAAATGAAAGTGCCCCTGTTTTTAAAAATAATTTTATATAATGCGCATTACATTGCCAAACTTTACAATCACTTTAACTGACCATTTATGTTCACATGAAGGCTGCAGAGATGCCAGCATTTTTCCAAAAAATCTGAAGATTTCTTTTATTCCAGAAGCAAAGTCTTGTTGAACTCCCCTGGTAGAAACGAACAGAAGTAGTAATACCCATAGAAGCAGCATTAGATTTAAATGTATTGTACTGTAAGTGCTGAAGATAGTGCCCATTGGACTTTCCCTTGCATGCTAACTTGTTACTTTTAGCTTGGAATACGCACGCTAACCTGGCCGCTTTAAAAGTTTACTTTGAGCGCAATTAGCGCACAAGCAGAAAATTGGTTAGTGCGCCACTTGTAATCTGGCCCATAGGTTTTAAAGAATCATAACAATTGTTTTATTTTTATGTTGCTTATGTGCGGAATACAAAAAATGTAATTATGAACACAAATGAAAGAGACATTATAGGTTTTAAAAAGGTAAAACACAAAAGAAGAAAAGTTGTACGTTATTTCAACTTCAATAACAAGATATTAGAGGAATTTACAAGCTATTTATGTTTGACATTTTTTCATGGTCCCATTTGACCTATCCCAATATTATAATAGAAAAACAAACTATCCTAGAAAATAGCAAATTATAACTGCATGTAATGGAAAGGAGAAAATGCTCAACAAATGTACTTCCTTCCCTGGACAGATGGGTTTTCCTAATTTACAATATTTAAGTGTTTTAGTTAAAGGACCAGTAAATACAGTAGATTTGCATAATCAACAAATGCATGATAAAAAGACAATGCAATAGCATAAACAAATGTCAAAGTTTTATATATTTCCACTACTCTTGTATCATGTGACAGCCATCAGCCAGTCACAAATGCATGTACGTATTTTGTGAATTCTTGCACATGCTCAGTAGGAGCCGGTGACTCAAAAAGTATAACTATAAAAAGACTGTGCACATTGTATTAATGGAAGTAGATTGGAAAGTCATTTAAAATTGCATGCTCTATCTGAATAATGAAAGTTTAATTTTGACTTGAGTGCCCCTTTAAACAATATCATTGCATTTGCATCCAACAAAAATTGTACAATGACTTTTTTAAAATAGTTTCTTTTTTACCAGTAATCATATAACGGAAATTAGCTTTCAAATAGTTGGCATTTATACTTTTCCATGATGAAAGTGTGTAAATTTGCCAAAAAAACATTGGACATGGATTCTGCATAATACACAGGACATCAAATCAGTGGTCCTGGAATGCTAATTATATGTAATGCAATAAATTGTGTTTCCTTGTGGAATAAGTGCACTAATCAAATTTAGTACACCAGTACAAAAAAACATAACCTCTGTTTCTGTTTTTCACTAGTGGCTAATTTGTGTCAATCATGTCAAATAAATAAAAACAGAATATATATATATATATCTTATCTATACTATAATAGCATTTGTAACGCGTCCGTCGCAATGGCTAACATTACAGAAAATAATAAACCACATTATACAAAATAAAAATAAAAATTAAACCTAATCCCTATGAAAATAAAAAAGCCCCCCCAAAATAAAAACACTCCCTAATCTAAGACAAAACTACCAATAGCCCTTAAAAGGGCTTTTTGTAGGGCATTGCCCCAAGTTAAACAGCTCTTTTCCTTAAAAAAATAGTCCACCCTCTAACAGTAAAACCCCCCACCCACCAAACCCCCCAAAATAAAAAAAACCTAAAACTAAAAAAACCTAAACTACCCATTGCCCCTAAAGGAGCATTTGTATGGGCATTGCACTTAAAAGGGAATTCAGCTCTTTGCCCAAAAAACCCTAACCCCCCCAAAAAAAACCAACAACTAACACTAAAGCCCCAAACGGTTCCTGAAGTCCGGCAGAGGTCTTCTTCCAGATGGGTCCATCATCTTCATCCACAGCGAAGGGGGCGCAGAGCGGAAGTCCGGAGCGGTCTTCCCAGATGTGGCGATCATCGGCGGCGGCGTGGAGTTTCCTCTTCATGCAATCGTCCACCGCACACTGAAGATTGAATGCAAGGAACCCCATATTTATTGTTAGGGGGACTTAGTAATTTTTTAGTGGTAAAAGAGCTGTTTAACTTAGGGTAATGGCCTACAAAAGGCCCTTTTAAGGGCTATTGATAGTTTAGTTTTAGATTAGGGGTGTTATTTTTTGGATAGCTTTGTTTATTTTTTTTCTGTATTTCTACTTTTTTTATTTTTTGTAACTGTAGCTTGGGGGGTTGTATTTTTTTAAACATAGACTGCCCTCTGGGCAGGCTTACCGCCTAATATATATTTAAAAGGAAAACAAGTATATTATTGTCCAGCACTAGATCATAAGTACAACATTTTGCAAACACCAGACACGTATGCCATATAGGAATGACTTCTACTCAAGCATATTTATAAGAAAATATAATCACAATTCCAACAAATTTAAACAAACTAAGCAATTAAAATGCAGCTTGTTCACCACCAGAGTGCAACTAAACATCACAAAAAGTTCCATAAATGTTCCCGATCGAGGGCTACATTACAAGAGGAGCGCTTATTTATTGCACAACTGTAAATGGGCAAATTCGCCCATTTACAGGTGCACAATAAATAACCAGCCATTACAAGTGGCTGGTTATTGCTACCGCAAGCTCTCAGTAGCAATTAGCGCTCTGAAAATTACCCAAAGATACATATATATATATATATATATATATATATATATATATATACTGCGTGTGTGTATATATATATATATATGTCTCTCTCTCTCTCTCTCTATATATATATATATATATACACACACACACACACATACATACATACATACATACACACACATACTTTGTATGTGTGTGTGTATATATATATATATATATATATATATATTCTATGTGTATATATAAATATTTTATACAAAATTCTATTGTCTTGTGTGTATATCTATCTATCTTAACATAATATAGACTCAACATATAAATATAGCTGCAAGCAGCAATAGAGGTGGCCAGCGCATCATTTTTGCAATGCCATATAAGTAGTTATGTCACAAAATAAAGCTATACAACAACTGTTTACAGTTCTAACATAAGCATTTGGAAAAAAAACACATTTTCGAAATGTTTGTGTTTTTTAAAATGGCTGCCGCACCATATGACCTTTACTTTCAACATGAACAAATGTAACTCTAGGTGACAATATATGGTTATACAGCAAATTTCACAGCTTTAACATAAGCGGTTGGAAAGAAAACACAGTTTCAAAATGTTTGCGTAAACCAATATGGCCGCCACAGCTTGTGACTAATCCCTTCAACATGAACAACTGTGACTCTAGGTCACAATTTAAGACTGTACAGCAAATTTCACAGTTCTTGCATAAGCGGTTGCAGAGAAAATAAACTTTCGAAATTTTTGCGTAAACCAAGATGGCTGCCCGATCGTAAGATATACAGCCTCTATATTATGCACAATAGTGCTCACTATAAATGTCAATAAACATGGCAAAAATAAAGCATTTTTGTAAAATGTTTTTTGTTTTATTATGAATTTAAATATATCGTTAAGCAATTTTGAACAATTAAAAATGGCTGCCAAACCACATGACCTATCAACTTCTCTTGAATAAATCTGAATGTTAGTCATAAGATAACTCTATAAAAAAAATTCAAGTCTGTCCCATAAGCGGTTTCGGAGAAGAAGATTTTTTATAGTTTTTAAAAATGGCGCATACGAAACAAAATGGCCACCAAGCTATGCAATGTATGGCTTTCAAATTGCACATACTAATGCTCACTATAGACCTCTACAATTTGCAGAAGTTTCCTGAAAATTTGCAAATGTTTTATTTCACGAAGGCGACTGCGCAATGCGAATTTTAACTGCAATATTATTTTTAAGGGTTATAACTATGTTTAATCATGTGTCTATTACACTGTAATATTGTTAAATATTGTAAAACTAATGTATAAAGTGCAAAATTACGCAATTAAATGGCGATAAAAAGGTTAATGTCTCCCAGCAGCCATGTTGATTATGGAAAAATCGCAATTTTAGCAATCTTGGTAAAGGACCTTGCAAGGAGCATACATGCAAAATTGCGCTTTATTGCACTAAGCGGTTTAAGAGAAAAAGATGTTTAAAGATTTTAGTAAAATGCAAGATGGTTGCTACATCATGTGACCAAGTCACTTCTGTTGAGCAATGGCAAATCTAGGTCATAGCAGCACTAAGCACAGCAAGTTTCAAAGTTGCAACATAAGCAGTTCCAGAGCTAAAGATTATTAAGCAGTTCTCAAAATTTGTCGCAAAAAACAATATGGCTGCGTAACCTTATGACCTATGAGTTCAATATTGCATGAGATGTAGCATTGCAATAGGCTGTACCAGCATACCTGATTTCAAGAGCTTAGCATAAGTAATTTGTGTTTTGTGAGCAATTGACTCAAAAGAGGAATTATTGAATTACAAATAATTACGATAAACATAGAAACGATATTGCTGCCGCATCATGTGACTGATTCTCTCCTAATGAGCAATTTTGAATCTAGGTCACAATATAAGACTGTACAGCAAATTTCATCGTTCTTACATAAGCGGTTGCAGAGTAAATAGACTTTCAAAATTTTCGCGTAAACCAAGATGGCTGCCCGATTGTAAGATATACAGCCTCCATATTACGCACAATAGTGCTCACTATAGATGTCAATAAACATGGCAAAAATAAAGCATTTTTGTAAAACGGTTTTTGTTTTATCATTAATTTAAATATATTGTTAAGCAATTTCGAACAATTCAAAATGGCTGCCAAACCACATGATGTATCAACTTCTCTTGAACAAATCTGAATGTTAGTCATAAGATAACTCTATAAACAACATTTCAAGTCTGTCCCATAAGCGGTTTCGGAGAAGAAGATTTTTATAGTTTTTAAAAATGGCGCATACAAAACAAAATGGCCGCCAAGCTATGCAATGTATGGCTTTCAAATTGCACATACTAATGCTCACTATAGACCTCTACAATTTGCAGAAGTTTCATGAAAATTTGCAAATGTTTTATTTCACGAAGGCGATTGCGCAATGCGAATTTTAACTGCAATATTGTCTTTAAGGGTTATGACTATGTGTAATCATGTGTCTATTACACTGTAATATTGTTAAATATTGTAAAACTAATGTATAAAGTGCAAAATTACGCAATTAAATGGCGATAAAAAGGTTAATGTCTCACAGCAGCCATGTTGATTATGGAAAAATCGCAGTTTGAACAAACTTGGTAGAGGGCCTTGCAATGAGCATATGTGCAAAATTGCGCGTCATTGCACTAAGCGGTTTAAGAGAAGAAGATGTTTGAAAATTTTTGCAAAATGCAAGATGGCTGCCACATCATGTGACCTAGGCACTTCTCTTGAGCAATAGCAATTTTTAAGTCATAGTAGCACTAAGCACAGCAAGTTTCAAAGTTGTAACATAAGCAGTTCCAGTTTCAAAGTTGTAACATAAGCAGTTCCAGAGCTAAAGATTTTTAAGCGTTTGTCGAAATTTGGCGCAAAAAGCAATATGGCTGCAAGAGCATGTGACCTATGAGTTCAATTTTGCATGAGATGTAGCACAGCAAAAGGCTGTACCAGCATACCTGATTTAAAGAGCTTTGCAAAAACAGTTAAGCAGTTATGGGCAATTGAATACAAAGCTTGGCGGAATAAAAAGAATAATAATAATAATAATAATAATAATAATCCGAACAATAACAATAGGTTGTCCTGCAACTTTGTTGCTGGCCACCTAATAATAAATATAGCTGCAAGCAGCGATAGGGGTGGCCATGCGCATCACCTTTGCAAAGCATACAAGCTGCAAAGTCACAATATATAGCTACACAGCAAATTTCACAGCTTTAACATAAGCAGTTGCAAAGAAATCACATTTTCGAAATTTTCGCGTAAACCAATATGGCTGCCATAACCTGTAACCAATTACTTCAACATGAACAAATGTGACTCTAGGTCAAAATATAAGGTTATACAGCTAGTTTCACAGTTCTAAAATAAGCAGTTGCAGAGAAAATAGATTTGTGAAATTTTCGCATAAAACAAAATGGCTGCCAGATCACATGATATACAGCCTCCATATTATGCACAATAATTCTCACCATAGATGTCAATAATAATGGCAAAAATTAAGCATTTTTGTAAAACGGTGTTTGTTTTATTATTAATTTAAAAATATCGTTAAGCGTTTTTGAACAATTCAAAATGGCTGCCAAACCACATGACCTATCAATTTCTCTTGAACAAATCTGAATGTTAGTCATAAGCTAACTCTGTAAACAAAATTTCAAGTCTGTGCCATAAGCGGTTTCGGAGAAGAAGAATTTTGTAGTTTTTAAAAACAGCGCATACCAAACAAAATGGCTGCCACACTGTGTAATGTATGGCTTTCATATTACACACACTAATGCTCACCATAGACCTCTACAATTTCCACAAGTTTCATGAAAATTTGCAAATGTTTTATTCCACGAAAGCGACTGCGCAATGCGAATTTTAACTGCAATATTGTCTTTAAAGGTTATGACTATGTGTAATCATGTGTGTATTACACTGTAATATTGTTAAATATTGTAAAACTAATGTATAAAGTGCAAAATTACGCAATTAAATGGCGATAAAAAGGTTAATGTCTCACAGCAGCCATGTTGATTATGGAAAAATCGCAATTTTAACAAACTTGGTAGAGGACCTAGCAAGGAGCATATGTGCAAAATTGCGCTTTATTGCACTAAGCGGTTTAAGAGAAGAAGATGTTTAAAGATTTTCGCAAAATGCAAGATGGCTGCAACATCATGTGATCAAGACACTTCTGTTGAGCAATGGCAAATCTAGTTCATAGCAGCTCTAAGCACAGCAAGTTTCAAAGTTGCAACATAAGCAGTTCCAGAGCTAAAGATTATTAAGCAGATCTCGAAATTTGTCGCAAAAAACAATATGGCTGCGTAACCTTATGAAGTATAGAAAAGCGGTAGTCCTGGAGAGTATAATTAAAACGTCTTTATTTCAAACTCAGATTAAAAGCAAATGGCAAACACAAGTAAAAGCATAACAGGTGTGGCACTGTTTGGCTTACGCGTTTCGGCTAGGAGCCGTAGTCATAGCCTATAGTGCTATGTGACACACCTTTCTAAATACCCATACCTAAAATCCCATTGGTTAAAAAATAAAACACACCTGTTAATTACCTACTCTATACATAGTGAAACTAAATTATACAAGACCTCCAAAGCAATTAAGCACTAACAAAAGTGCCAGTTACAGGATTCCATATGACAGGGAAATAGACATAGTGAAGTGAGAAAAATACACACAATAAACTCAATAGAACAATACTGAGTAATGATTAACAAATGAAGACAAAATAATGGTAATGCGATATACAATCAGAAAGACCAAAAAATGCAAAAGCCAAACGATCAAAATTGTGTACCACATTCAAATGTACAAGTGATCAATGCATCAAAAAGTATAAGGGGTCAGAGGGCAAACATAAACGTGTATTGCACATTAAAAGATATATTTAAAATGGACCCTGGCCCTATGATTATAAGTCAGATAATGATATGGAGTAACGGAGGGTGAAATTCCTAATACAATAATGCATGATTGTCCTAAATATTGAAGGATAAGATATATGTAAGGTAAGACTACCTAAATAGCACAAATCATTACACAAGTTCTTAGAATGGTATGTGTGACAAGCTTGATAGTGGCTCCCAGAGAGCCGGTATAAAGAAATGCCCTAAACAATTACCACAAATACATGATATCATACTTGGAGTTGAGACCATTTGGAATACGAGCGCCCATTGTAAAAATCCAATGTGCCTCTCTCAACTCCAGTATGCGATCTATGGAGCCACCCCTTTTGGGTCTGTGAACCCTTTCTATGGCACTCCAGGAAAAGGAAGAAAGATTCCCTCCATGGTATACCCCAAAATGCTGGACTACAGGGGTACTCGATTTAACTGTAGTGAACGAGGAAAGGTGTTCCCTAATTCTGGTGTTTACTTCTCTGGAGGTGAGACCTATGTATTGAATTTTACATGAGGAGCAATTAAGTACATAAATCATATTGGTACATGTACAATTTAAGAGTGTTTTGATGTTAAATGTTTTTCCTGTAACATAACTGGTAAATGTGTTTCCCGTGCGTGCAAAATCACACGGTTTGCACTTCTTATGGCCGCATTTGTGCATGCCCTGATGTCTGATCCAAGCACAGGCATCATTAGTCTTAGTGGGCAGCATAGTGGGAGACAGCAGAGAGCCCAATGTAGGACCTTTCCTGTATGCACACCTAACACCACTTCTAACCGTTTCAATTAATTTATCATCAGCCTTAAGGATCTTAAAGTGCTTGCGTATAATAGAACAAATATCATTATATTGTCCACTGTGTGTGGTGACAAAAGTCACTCCATCAAAGGGCTTAGAATCTGTTTTCTGTCTATTTACCAAGAGACTGTCTCTGGTTTTGGAGCTCACCAAGTGTTTGGCCTTACGAATGGCTCTTATTGGATATCTGCGTTGTTGTAACCTGGATTCAAGATCCCTGGCTAGAGTCTTAAAGTCACTGTCATCTGAGCAGTTTCTTTTTAGTCTGATCATCTCCCCTTTAGCAATTGCTTCTGGGACATGTTTCGGATGGCAACTTGTGCCAAACAGGACTGAATTCCCTGAGATGGGTTTCCTATAGGAAACTGTTTTAACTTTTCCATCTGGGAGCCCTATGAGGGTAAGATCTAGGAAATTGGCACTTTTGTCATTAAATTCAAATGTAAATTTAAGATTCATGTCATTCGAATTGAGGGATGAACAGAATTCTATAGCTTGCTGTTGGGTTCCTGTCCATATGAAGATCAAATCGTCTATATATCTCTTGTATTTACTATCTCCAAAGATGTGGAAGAACTCCCAGAATCCTAGGAACAGATTTGCATACGAGGGGGCAAATTTTGCCCCCATCGCTGTTCCACACCTCTGGAGATAGTATACCCCCTCGAACACAAAAAAATTGTGTGTAAGGAGGAACCCCACAACCTTCACAATGAAACAATTGAAATCATCAGTATAATTGCCAAAGTTGTCTAAGAAAAAACAAATTGCCTTCAAACCTGTGTCATGGGGTATACAAGAGTAGAGTGAGACAGCATCCACAGTCAACCATCTGGATTGTGATGTCCAGACAACATTTTCCATTAACTGCAGAACATGTTTTGTGTCTCGCAAATGCGAGGGTAATGAAGTTACAATTGGCTGTAGGATGCTGTCCACCCACTCAGATAAATTACACAGCAGGGAATCAACCCCACTTACAATTGGGCGACCCTTGACTTCCTGGAGGGACTTGTGGACTTTAGGAAAATGATGGAAGGCAGGAATTTTTGGAAAATCAGGAACCAAATATGCAAAGGTAGTTGGGTCAATAAACCCTGATTCCACACCCTCATCCAAAAGGTCCACAAGTTCCCTCCTGAAGATAGAGGTGGGGTCACCTTTAAGGATGGAATATTCATCCCTATTGTTGAGTTGCCTTAATGCTTCAGCCACATAAGCTTCCCGGTCAAGAACAACAGTCATACCGCCTTTATCGGCTTTTCTTATGGTAATGCTGGAGTTATCTTTTAACTCCTTGACTGCTGCTCTTTCCCTGAAACTTAGGTTGTTCTTGGGTCGTTTATTGGACTGTTTAAGAGCAATAAGATCTTGTTCAACCCTGTTGTAAAAAGTTTCTATAACATTACCCCTAACCTGTATAGGGTAAAAGGTGGACTTACCCTTCATAAGGGGGCCTCTACTAAGAGTACCTTGCGAATTGTGAATAGATTCTGACTGTAATTGTTGCAAAGAGACCACATCACATGTTTGTGAGAAGGAGAGAGACTCAGTATAAGTCGAAGTCCCCTGTTGTTCATTATCACTGACTTCACTAGTAGTGGAAACATTTTTTTTTAAAGTTATATTCCTGGTAAATTTATTTAGATCCAATAAGGTTTTAAACACATCAAAGTCATTGGTAGGTGAAAAGTTAAGCCCCAGACTAAGTACTTTTAATTGATCAACAGTAAGCAATGTGGATGATAGATTAATGACATTGTTATATGTAGCATTTATTTGTACTTTGAGATTGATTTGGCTTGTCTCAGCTGGTATCTCTGCTGTCCCTGCGAGTTGTGATAAGTCTGTGTCTTGGACTTTCTCCCTCCCCCTTTGTGTGAGATCTGATCCTGGGGAAAAACCTGTTCCATAAGGCCTATGTTTCCTGTTTGTATAGCATTAACATGTAGACCTGACTGGGGTACAGGTATAGGATACATGGAGTAATTAGAATTGTGTTGGGGAGTTATATTGTGAGATGTCTCAGCTAAGTGTAGTAAGGGAGTGGTTGCAGACCTATGTACAGGTTGTGAATTGCTTTGTATCTCTCCTACACACTGAGGTTCAGTAGTAGTGGTACTGACAGTTAAACCTGATGTTTGAATATTTGATATTTCATCACTGCCATCAGTACTATACTCAGTGTCACTTCCAGAAAACGTTACATTTCTATTATTATTTGTCTGTCTTTGTCTGTTCCTGCGTCCCCTTCCTTTCCCCCCAAATCTAGGCTGATTTTGTCTTTGTGTGGACCTTTGTTTTTTACTCCATATATAAACTGTGTTGTTAAGATAATCATTCTTATCTCTCAAAAATTTAGTGTGTTTTCTCTCCATGATTGTTGATCTGCTGGTAGCTAAAATACCTCTAAGGATATTGTCAAATTTAGCAAAATCTGATACTGTGCTACGTAGGTTAAGTTCTGCCTGTAATTCTGCAATTTCTAACTTGATTTTGTCAAGTTGCTTAACTTTATATTGTAACATAAGAAGCATCAAGTTCAGTGAGCAGTTAGATAATACTTTGTTCCATTCTTCCACAAAGTCTTTATCATTACAATCCACATCAAAGGTGGGGAATTTAAAAATTCGTAGACCTCTAGGGATCATTTGTAATGACCGATATTTTTCAATTGTCCAAATGTCCCACTGAATTTTGGACTCCTTAATAAGCAGATCCTCCATCATGTCAAAGAGTGAACTGAGTGCTAGTACACTTTTATCCTCAGAAAAGATCACTTCACTATTAACAGTCCCTTCTTGTCTTGCTGAATAGGGCATCAAAGAGTAAAATTGCTGTATAGGAGGCTGTATAGAGGTGTGAGCCATTTCGTCCATATTGCTGTGGGGAGCTTAAAACTGTAATTTGTGTGTGTGACAGGCGCTGCTACTGAGTGTTGGTACTGCCAGTAAAGTACCCAAATAATCAAACATACATAAGAAAAAAGAACTCAGTAGTGCTGAGAAACAAATACGTGAGTAACCACTTTAGGTCAGCTAATATTAAGGTAGATTCCAAACAGTGTACCAGTGCTTTAGGAAACTTGCATAAGTGGCTGCAGAAGCAATTTATCAAAATCAATCCCCCACTGTTGCCCAAGCCTGCTTACTCTACCGGAAACTTTGGGATCTGCGATGCACGGGTATCTTGTACCATCTCCAAGTGCTCGTCTCTCCACCGGCTCAGCTGCTTGGCGTCCTCGTGGGTCTGCAAATGTACGGCGTCTCTCCTTCTCGATGAGCGCTAGATCCTATTTGCTGGTATAAGTGTCAATCAGCGGTAACCAATCCGTGGTAAGGAACAATGCTGAAAGTTCACCAATGTCTATTAGCTGCAAACACACACCTCCTCACAGCTCAACAATCCAGGATTCACTGGCAAAATAGTGAAGTATAGAAAAGCGGTAGTCCTGGAGAGTATAATTAAAACGTCTTTATTTCAAACTCAGATTAAATGCGTAACCTTATGACCTATGAGTTCAATATTGCATGTGATGTAGCAGAGCAATAGGCTATATCAGCATACCAAATTTCAAGAGTTTAGCATAAGTAATTTGTGTTTTGTGAGCAATTGACTCAAAAGAGGCAGTATTGAATTACAAATAATTACGATAAACATAAAACCGATATTGCTGCCGCATCATGTGACTGATTCTCTCCTAATGAGCAATTTTGAATCTAGGTCACAATATAAGTACTGTACAGCAAATTTCATCGTTCTTACATAAGCGGTTGCAAAGAAAATAGACTTTCGAAATGTTCGCGTAAACCAAGATGGCTGCCCGATCGTAAGATATACAGCCTCCATATTACGCACAATAGTGCTCACTATAGATGTCAATAAACATGGCAAAAATAAAGCATTTTTGTAAAACGGTTTTTGTTTTATTATTAATTTAAATAAATCGTTAAGCAATTTTGAACAATTCAAAATGGCTGCCAAACCACATGACGTATCAACTTCTGTTGAACAAATCTGAATGTTAGTCATAAGATAACTCTATAAACAAAATTTCAAGTCTGTCCCATAAGCGGTTTCGGAGAAGAAGATGTTTATAGTTTTTAAAAATGGCGCATACGAAACAAAATGGCCGCCAAGCTATGCAATGTATGGCTTTCAAATTGCACATACTAATGCTCACTATAGACCTCTACAATTTGCAGAAGTTTCATGAAAATTTGCAAATGTTTTATTTCACGAAGGCGACTGCGCAATGCGAATTTTAACTGCAATATGGTCTTTAAGGGTTATGACTATGTGTAATTATGTGTCTATTACACTGTAATATTGTTAAATATTGTAAAACTAATGTATAAAGTGCAAAATTACGCAATTAAATGGCAATAAAAAGGTTAATGTCTCACAACAGCCATGTTGATTATGGAAAAATCGCAGTTTTAACAAACTTGGTAGAGGACTTTGCAAGGAGCATATGTGCAAAATTGCGCTTTATTGCACTAAGCGGTTTAAGATAAGAAGATGTTTAAAGATTTTCGCAAAATGCAAGATGGCTGCTACATCATGTGACCACGGCACTTCTGTTGAGCAATGGCAAATCTAGTTCATAGCAGCACTAAGCACAGCAAGTTTCAAAGTTGTAATATTAGCAGTTCCAGAGATAAAGATTATTAAGCGTTTCTCGAAATTTGTCGCAAAAAGCAATATGGCTGCGTAACCTTATGACCAATGAGTTCAATATTGCATAAGATGTAGCAGAGCAATAGGCTGTACCAGCATACCTGATTTCAAGAGCTTTGCTTTAGCAGTTCAAAAGTTATGGGCAATAGAAAAAGTGGCAGAATAATAATAATAATAATAAAAAAAATAATAATAATAAATATAGCTGCAAGCAGCGATAGAGGTGGCCATGCGCATCGACATTGCAATGGCATACAAGCAGCTAAGTCACAATATAAAGCTTTATAGAAGTTTTTACAATTCTAACAGCAGTTGGAAAGAAAACACATTTTCGAAATATTTGCGTTTTTCAAGATGGCTGCCCCACCATATGACCAATACTTTCATCACGATCAGATGTAACTCTAGGTCACAAGATTTTTGTTACAGCAAATTTCACAGCTTTAACATAAGCGGTTGGAAAGAAAACATGTTTTCAAAATTTTCGCGTAAACCAATATGGCTGCCACAGCTTGTTACCAATTCCTTCAACAAGAACAACTCTGACTCTAGGTCACAATATAAGGTTATACAGCAAATTTCACAGTTCTAACATAAGCAGTTGCAGAGAAAATTGATTTTCGAAATATTCCCATAAAACAAAATGGCTGCCAGATCATATGATATACAGCCTCCATATTATGCATAGTAATTGTCACCATAGATGTCAATAAACATGGCAAAAATAAAGCATTTTTGTAAAACGGTTTTTGTTTTATTATTAATTTAAAAATATCATTAAGCGTTTTTGAACAATTCAAAATGGCTGCCAAACCACATGACCTATCATCTTCTCTTGAACAAATCTGAATGTTAATGTCATAAGATAACTCTGTAAACAAAATTTCAAGTGTGTGCCTTAAGCGGTTTCGGAGAAGAAGATTTTTTATAGTTTTTAAAAACAGCGCATACAAAACAAAATGGCCGCCAAGCTATGCATTGTATGGCTTTCAAATTGTACATACTAATGCTCACTATATACCTCTACAATTTGCAGAAGATTCATGAAAATTTGCAAATGTTTTATTTCACGAAGGCGACTGCGCAATGCGAATTTTAACTGCAATATTGTCTTTAAGGGTTATGACTATGTGTAATCATGTGTCTATAACACTGTAATATTGTTAAATATTGTAAAACTAATGTAAAAAGTCCAAAATTACGCAATTAAATGGCGATTAAAAGGTTAATGTCTCACAGCAGCCATGTTGATTATGGAAAAATCGCAATTTTAAGATTTTCGCAAAATGCAAGATGGCTGCTACATCATGTGACCAAGGCACTTCTGTTGAGCAGTGGCAACTCTAGTTCATAGCAGCACTGAGCACAGCTAGTTTCAAAGTTGTAACACAAGCAGTTCTAGAGATAAAGATTATTAAGCATTTCTCGAAATTTGTCGCAAAAGCAATATGGCTGCGTAACCTTATGACCTATGAGTTCAATATTGCATGATATGTAGCAGAGCAATAGGCTGTACCAGCATACCTGATTTCAAGAGCTTTGCTTTAGCAGTTCAAAAGTTATGGGCAATAGAAAAAGTGGCGGCGGAATAATAATAATAATAATAATAATAATAAAAAAAATAATAATAATAATAATAATAATCCTGACAATAACAATAAGTTGTCCTGCAACTTCGTTGCATGGCCACCTAATAATAATCCTGACAATAACAATAGGTTGTCCTGCAACTTCGTTGCATGGCCACCTAATAATAAATATAGCTGCAAGCAGCGATAGAGGTGGCCATGCGCATCGACATTGCAATGGCATACAAACAGCTAAGTCACAATATAAAGCTTTATAGAAGTTTTTACAATTCTAACATTAGCAGTTGGAAAGAAAACACATTTTTGAAATTTTTGCGTTTTTGAAGATGGCTGCCCCACCAAATGACCAATAATTTCATCACGATCAGATGTAACTCTAGGTGACAAGATTTTGTTTAACAGCAAATTTCACAGCTTTAACATAAGCGGTTGGAAAGAAAACATGTTTTCGAAATTTTCGCGTAAACCAATATGGCTGCCACAGCTTGTGACCAATTCCTTCAACATGAACAACTGTGATTCTAGGTCACAATATAAGGTTATACTGCAAGTTTCACAGTTCTAACATAAGCAGTTGCAGAGAAAATAGATTTTCGAAATATTTGCATAAAACAAAATGGCTGCCAGATCATATGATATACAGCCTCCATATTATGCATAGTAATTGTCACCATAGATGTCAATAAACATGGCAAAAATAAAGCATTTTTGTAAAACGGTTTTTGTTTTATTATTAATTTTAAAATATCGTTAAGCGTTTTTGAACAATTCAAAATGGCTGCCAAACCACATGACATATCAACTTCTCTTGAACAAATCTAAATGTTAGTCATAAGATAACTCTGTAAGCAAAATTTCAAGTGTGTGCCTTAAGCGGTTTCGGAGAAGAAGATGTTTATAGTTTTTAAAAACAGCGCATGCGAAACAAAATGGCCGCCAAGCTATGCAATGTATGGCTTTCAAATTGCACATACTAATGCTCACTATATACCTCTATAATTTGCAGAAGTTTCATGAAAATTTGTAAATGTTTTATTTCACGAAGGCGACTGCGCAATGCAAATTTTAACTGCAATATTGTCTTTAAGGGTTATGACTGTGTGTAATCATGTGTCTATTATACTGTAATATTGTTAAATATTGTAAAACCAATGTAAAAAGTGCAAAATTACGCAATTAAATGGCAATAAAAAGGTTAATGTCTCACAGCAGCCATGTTGATTATGGAAAAATCACAATTTTAACAAACTTGGTAGTGGACCTTGCAAGGAGCATATGTGCAAAATTGCGCTTTATTGCACTAAGCGGTTTAAGAGAAGAAGATGTTTAAGGATTTTCGCAAAATGCAAGATGGCTGCTACATCATGTGACCAAGGCACTTCTGTTGAGCATTGGCAAATCTAGTTCATAGCAGCACTGAGCACAGCAAGTTTCAAAGTTGTAACATTAGCAGTTAAAGAGATAAAGATTATCAAGCGTTTATCGAAATTTGTCGCAAAAAACAATATGGCTGCGTAACCTTATGACCTATGAGTTCAATATTGCATGAGATGTAGCAAAGCAATAGGCTGTACCAGCATACCTGATTTCAAGAGCTTTGCTTTAGCAGTTCAAAAGTTATGGGCAATAGAAAAAGTGGCGGAATAATAATAATAATAAAAAAATAATAATAATAATAAATATAGCTGCAAGCAGCGATAGAGGTGGCCATGCGCATCGACATTGCAATGACATACAAGCAGCTAAGTCACAATATAAAGCTTTATAGAAGTTTTTATAATTCTAACATTAGCAGTTGGAAAGAAAACACATTTTCGAAATTTTTGCATTTTTCAAGATGGCTGCCCCACCATATGATTAATACTTTCATCACGATCAGATGTAACTCTAGGTGACAATATATGGTTATACAGCAAATTTCACAGCTTTAACATAAGCGGTTGGAAAGAAAACACATTTTCGAAATTTTCTCGTAAACCAATATGGCTGCCACAGCTTGTGACTATTTCCTTCAATATGAATAACTGTGACTCTAGGTCACAATATAAGGTTATATAGCAAGTTTCACAGTTCTAACATTAGCAGTTGCAGAGAAAATAGGTTTTCGAAATATTCGCATAAAACAAAATGGCTGCCAGATCTTATAATATACAGCCTCCATATTATGCACAATAATTGTCACCATAGATCTCAATAAACATGGCAAAAATAAAGCATTTTTGTAAAACGGTTTTTGTTTTATTATTAATTTAAAAATATCGTTAAGCGGTTTTGAACAATTCAAAATGGCTGCCAAACCACATGACATATCAACTTCTCTTGAACAAATCGGAATGTTAGTCATAAGATAAATCTGTAAACAAAATTTCAAGTCTGTGCCATAAGCAGTTTTAGTTTTTAAAAAACGCGCATACGAAACAAAATTGCCGCCAAGCTATGCATTGTATGGCTTTCAAATTGCACATACTAATGCTCACTATAGACCTCTACAATTTGCAGACGTTTTATGAAAATTTGCAAATGTTTTATTTCACGAAGGCGACTGCGCAGTGCAAATTTTTACTGCAATATTGCCTTTAGGGGTCATGACTATGTGTACTCATGTGTCTGCTACACTGTAATATAGTTAAATAATGTAAACATAATGCATAAAGTGCAAATTTACGCAATTAAACAGAGATAAAAAGGCGAATATGCATTGTATGGCTTTCAAATTGCACATACTAATGCTCACTATAGACCTCTACAATTTGTAGAAAGTTTCATGAAAATTTGCAAATGTTTTATTTCACGAAGGCGATTGCGCAATGCGAATTTTACCTGCAATATTGTCTTTAAGGGTTATGACTATGTGTAATCATGTGTCTATTACACTGTAATATTGTTAAATATTGTAAAACTAATGTATAAAGTGCAAAATTCCGCAATTAAATGGCGATAAAAAGGTTAATGTCTCACAGCAGCCATGTTGATTATGGAAAATTCGCAGTTTGAACAAACTTGGTAGAGGACCTTGCAAGGAGCACATGTGCAAAATTGCACTTCATTGCACTTAGCGGTTGCAGAGAAGAAGAGGTTTAAAGATTTTCGCACAATTCAAAATGGCAGCTAGGTCATGTGACTAAATCACTTCTATTGAACAAACTTTATTCTAGGCCAGTACAGCAGTACACACAGCAAGTTTCACAGCTGTAACATAAGCGGTTCTGGAGAAGAAGATTTTCAAGCGGTTGTCGAAATTTGTCGCAAAAAGCAATATGGCTGCTAGATCACATGACCTATGAGATTTATTTTGCATAGGATTATGCACAGCATAGATCTTTAGCATAGTGCCAAGTTTCATGAGTTTTTGAGTTATGCTGTTGTTTTTATAAGCAATTGAATAAGTGGCGTAATAATAATAATAATAAAAAAAATAATAATAATAATCTTGACAATAACAATAGGTTGTCCTGCAACTTCGTTGCATGGCCACCTAATAATCCTGACAATAACAATAGGTTGTCCTGCAACTTCGTTGCATGGCCACCTAATAATAATCCTGACAATAACAATAGGTTGTCCTGCAACTTCGTTGCATGGCCACCTAATAATAATCCTGACAATAACAATAGGTTGTCCTGCAACTTCGTTGCCTGCAATAATAATAATAATAATAATCCGAACAATAACAATAGGTTGTCCTGCAACCTAATTGTTGTCCTGGCCACCTAATTATAGGGCTGATCTTTAATTTTTCCAGGGCTGCTTTTTATTCCCAGTTCAGCCTTGCAGACCAGCAGTAAATTCTTTAGCAGAGGATAAGACAAACCAAGCTGCAATACTATGTAGTAAGTACTATTGCAGCAGGAAAAAAAATGTATGTTTTTGGTCCAGTGACCTAATATCTCTCACTGCTCTTGATTTAAAAGACATCATTGTAAACACTGCAGCTCTATTTATTGCTTCAGCTAATGTTTGCTCCAAATTGCAGGATCCACACTTTCAACACTATATATATATATATATATATATATATATATATATATATATATATATATATATATATATATATATCTATCTATCTATCTATCTATCTATCTATCTATATATATATATATATCTATCTATCTATCTATATATATATATATATATATATATATATATATACATACACATACATACACATACATACCAACACACTGAGTATATATAAATATTTTATACAAAATTATGTTGTCTTGTGTGTATATCTATCTTTCTATCTATCGATCTATCTTAAAGTGATTGTCAAGTTTTACTGTTTTGAAACTATAATTATATAGAGAATAAGCATATTAATCATACCGCCACTTTCTTTTTTTAATAAAATGTGTAAATTATTTTTTATCTTCATGTCTAAATATTGTTTTTTCACTATACCTGCTCCTCCCACTCTCCACTTCCTTATTCTCTGCAATATTACGTATACAGCGGTCCCACCCACTGTTTACGTAGTGTCAAAGCGCGCTCCAGTCTCAGTTCCACACTGCGCATGCGTCAAACACCGATTCCGCTGTCAATCAACATAGTATTCAGTGAATCAGTACATTCACTGAATACTATCGTTGTATAGCGCATGCACGAATTGTGAACGAGCTTCTGAGAAGCATGTTGTAAGCAGAGTCTAACGCAAGCGCAATACGGAAGCGTGACGACATGCAAAGGGGTTGGGTCCCCCTGTGGTTAGCGCTGTTATTGGTTATGCTGATCGTGGATAACAGGACAACGAGTGAACGCAAATGCCGGGTGGAGGATTATAATGACGGGGGCAAGCGAAAAACATTGCAAAATAACGGTAATTGCGAATATATAAATAAAATGATGAATGAAACTCATGTTATTTAAAGGTCTTTATTACGCAGAACTTGAGAGATGAAGCAGAGTTTACATTCACTTTAATATAATATAGATTCTACATATAAATATAGGTCTGATTTTCCAGGGCTGCTTTTTATTCCCAGTCCGGCCCTGGTCAGCAGAAGAAATTACACTACTGGTGGGGTGTAGAAGAAAGTTTTCTATTGTATAGAGCTGTGGTTTACAGATATAAGATAAGGAAGAATGTGTGCTCATATAGTGATAACATAATGAGATCTCATTTTACTCAACCCATTGGAATAGGCTGTGGTTTCAAAGCTCAAAACCAGCAATTTCATATACACAAATAATCCTGAAAATGCAATTTCTTATACATTCTATACTCTGCAGCTGATATAACAAGTCATTGGACATACATTAAGGGAAAAAACACTTTTACAGTGTACTGTCCCTTTAAGTGTTGAATGATGCAGGGGTTCCAGCTTGCCGCTTGGCTCTAAGGAGCTGAGCTATATATATATATATGCACTGTGGCTGGTACTTATGTATCCCCTCTTTGAGATTGCAACTAATCTAATGGGGATAGGATTACTGAGGCAACTGAAATTGATATGCCAGGATTTTTTATTACATAGGGATGCCAGTACTCATACTGATTAAGTACTTATTTATACTAGATCTCGATTCTATGTGGATATTCTTACATAATAATAAATGTGTCAGCAGCCAGCTCAACATCTTTCTGTTTGTACGTTACAAATATTAACAGCTACAAAATATACAGGGAGTGCAGAATTATTAGGCAAATGAGTATTTTGACCACATCATCCTCTTTATGCATGTTGTCTTACTCCAAGCTGTATAGGCTTGAAAGCCTACTACCAATTAAGCATATTAGGTGATGTGCATCTCTGTAATGAGAAGGGGTGTGGTCTAATGACATCAACACCCTATATCAGGTGTGCATAATTATTAGGCAACTTCCTTTCCTTTGGCAAAATGGGTCAAAAGAAGGACTTGACAGACTCAGAAAAGTCAAAAATAGTGAGATATCTTGCAGAGGGATGCAGCACTCTTAAAATTGCAAAGCTTCTGAAGCGTGATCATCGAACAATCAAGCGTTTCATTCAAAATAGTCAACAGGGTCGCAAGAAGCGTGTGGAAAAACCAAGGCGCAAAATAACTGCCCATGAACTGAGAAAAGTCAAGCGTGCAGCTGCCAAGATGCCACTTGCCACCAGTTTGGCCATATTTCAGAGCTGCAACATCACTGGAGTGCCCAAAAGCACAAGGTGTGCAATACTCAGAGACATGGCCAAGGTAAGAAAGGCTGAAAGACGACCACCACTGAACAAGACACACAAGCTGAATCATCAAGACTGGGCCAAGAAATATCTCAAGACTGATTTTTCTAAGGTTTTATGGACTGATGAAATGAGAGTGAGTCTTGATGGGCCAGATGGATGGGCCCGTGGCTGGATTGGAAAAGGGCAGAGAGCTCCAGTCCGACTCAGACGCCAACAAGGTGGAGGTGGAGTACTGGTTTGGGCTGGTATCATCAAAGATGAGCTTGTGGGGCCTTTTCGGGTTGAGGATGGAGTCAAGCTCAACTCCCAGTCCTACTGCCAGTTTCTGGAAGACACCTTCTTCAAGCAGTGGTACAGGAAGAAGTCTGCATCCTTCAAGAAAAACATGATTTTCATGCAGGACAATGCTCCATCACACGCGTCCAAGTACTCCACAGCGTGGCTGGCAAGAAAGGGTATAAAAGAAGAAAATCTAATGACATGGCCTCCTTGTTCACCTGATCTGAACCCCATTGAGAACCTGTGGTCCATCATCAAATGTGAGATTTACAAGGAGGGAAAACAGTACACCTCTCTGAACAGTGTCTGGGAGGCTGTGGTTGCTGCTGCACGCAATGTTGATGGTGAACAGATCAAAACACTGACAGAATCCATGGATGGCAGGCTTTTGAGTGTCCTTGCAAAGAAAAGTGGCTATATTGGTCACTGATTTGTTTTTGTTTTGTTTTTGAATGTCAGAAATGTATATTTGTGAATGTTGAGATGTTATATTGGTTTCACTGGTAAAAATAAATAATTGAAATGGGTATATATTTGTTTTTGTTAAGTTGCCTAATAATTATGCACAGTAATAGTCACCTGCACACACAGATATCCCCCTAAAATAGCTATAACTAAAAACAAACTAAAAACTACTTCCAAAACTATTCAGCTTTGATATTAATGAGTTTTTTGGGTTCATTGAGAACATGGTTGTTGTTCAATAATAAAATTAATCCTCAAAAATACAACTTGCCTAATAATTCTGCACTCCCTGTAATTTGTGTCAATAGATTAGAGATAATATCAGAGTATAAGTTATTAGACTGATAAACACCAAAGAAGAATGGTATAAAGGATACCAAACTTCCCAAAGTATGCACTTACAGCACTCTAGGCCTGAACTAAGGGATGGGTTTCCCCAACAGGATATTTAAAATATAACTTTTATTAGTATTAATATTAAAAAACCAAAAGGTTTGGTTAATACACACACAATTAAAATGTTTACCAGTATCCTAATCAGTGAATTAAATATACCTTAGATCACAGAAAGTAATGATTCGGCCTCAATGAATTTACTAATATTGGTGATCTAGATAGTCACATCAATAAACTGGGTAGAGGTTACAGCAGTAGTTATACCTGGAGTTAAAGAACTTGTGTAAAAGTTCCGATCTAGGTAGTGTGATTTCTACTCAATGTGATTCAGATAACACTATTAAGTATGTAATATAGTAAATAAGATCCAACTTAAGAATATTTCACATCGATGATAATAATCAAAGAATAGGGGTAATAATAAATTACAGACTCACAGAATAAAAAATCTTGATCAATTGTAGCCTGAACTACAGTTGTAGCCTGTGTATTTATATGAATGACTCACAATGTGTGCGTGATTGGTGCTACTTTATTTTCAGTATCGTGTTAAGCGCCTACATGAAAATTGAGATACAATCAATGTTTTATTAGACGAACAACAAGGGGTGGGATGGATATAATTTTGTATTTCCTAGACTTCAAATATAGCCTATTTCATAAATAAATGGTTTCACCCTCATTAATAATGTATTTCCATCTGTTACAGTCCAGATTCAATACTCAAAATTGCTGGGTTAAGCACATATAGCAAATGCTGCCAGAATGATATGGCTAATGTTTATCAGTCTACCTGATCTTAGGCATAGAACCTTAGAACAACTTGGTAAGTGATTACTCAGGATCCATCCTAGTTGTATAGATAGCACCTAAATTAAATTCAATTTTCTGTAAGTTCAGGGTATATGCATTCATTCATATCCTAAGTGAGTAATCAAGGTTGAGTCTGTTACACTCGGCACAGCCCTGCTTTTATAAGAGAGTTTTTAAATATCATTCAGTTTATAGTTTAGTTTCCATAACGTCACATATAAATATTTCAAATATTATATTAAGTAGTTAAGTCAATAAAGTCTGGCGTAACCCAGACTAAGTAAATGGTAATTGTTCTGCGGCTTTATAGAAAATAAGCAACAGGGTTGTGAGTAAATATGGAAGTTCTCTATATAGTGCCTTTTAGTACAGCGTTCCAGAATTGATGAATGCTTGCTATCCTTTAGTTTGTATCAGTGTGAACGGCATAGCGTCAAATCATTCAGAGAGCCCCTTGAAACACATTTCTAAGTTTCCATTGGTTTTTTAAAAGTATCACCAGCGTAACAAACATTCATTCTTCACACTCAATTATTATTTAGATAAATAAAGTCTGGCACAACCCAGATTGTTAAATAATAATTATAATACAGTGTATAGTAAATGCGCAACTATGTTGCCAATTATTCAGCAAATTTCTGTAATGTACCGTATGGTACAACGAATGTTGTGGTTATAAAGTAGTCTCACTCGCACGCATTGGTCTGTGAAGTCATGTGATACATTCTCATTCATACAATAGTTTTGTGGTTCAAGTTAAGGCTGACATAACTCTGTTTCTCTAACCGCTCACTATTTTACGGTTTACTATGACTGTCACCGGCGTAACAGCATAATATTTGAGTAAATAAATAGCTATCAGTAAAGTAAATAAAGTCTGGCACAACCCAGGCTGTATGAGTCTAAATTAGTTTTTACTTAATATAGAAGGTCCCTATTCAGACCGCACTACGTGGATGGGACAAATGCCGATAATTAGCTCTGCTTCTGCTGTAACTATCTGCCCCACATGATTGAGAGATACTAGGTTTGTTTAAAAAACATATAAGAAAATAGAGTGTGAACTCGTTCACCACTCTCCCCTGACGCGTTTCGCCCGATTGGGCTTTATCAAAGGCAGCGAGCCGCCGTGTTTGTGGGGATTTATACCCTGTGGAACCGGAAGTCCCACCCCCGCTACACTCTGATTGGTGTTGTGAATCGTTCAAGATTATTTGATAGACGGCTAGTTACATGAATATCGGAATCATAATCATCGATCTGCATGTTCTGTATACATTATCATAGAGCAACCAAGTGGCCATCAGATTATATCCTCATATCTAAAATGCTTCATATATATCTATATTATTGTCTAACACAGATTGTTATAGATTGTTATAGCGTGTTACTAGTATAGATGAATAGAAATTTCCTAGAGACCATATTATTCTGTCTACATACTGACAATTTGTCAGCATCAAGACAGACTGACATGTTATTCATGTACTCTAACCATGTCTATAGATGTGTTGTATGTCATTATTTCTGCTTTTATACCGTACATTCCTCCCTAAAGAGTTACTTAAAATGGCATTGTGGATCAATATTTCTGGGTTCATTATGAAACAGGTATATTCCAGTTTCAAGATTCAAGTATTTCAAAGGAAAATTAATTAGTATAAGTGTAATGTGTGCAACCCCAGTTGAATTATTAGTGCTATCTATACATAAAATGCTAAGTGTTCATAAAGAGTGTAAGTTGTATAACTGTGATATACTCTGTGAAAAAGAGGGAGGAGAGGGAAAAAGTGTTTAATGGTCATGATGAGGACTTGTTGTAACCTATGTGATTCCAAATGTACACATTTATATTGTGATGGCATCAAAGTGTATTAGTGCATAAGAAGGGGGAGGGGGAGGGAAAAGAAAGGGGGAGAGGAAATAGAAAAGTGCTGATTATGATGAAAACGAAAAAATAAATAATAATAAAATAGTGTTTTAAATAAAAGTAGTGTGATGAGAGATAGAAGATCTCCCAAATGAATACAAAACATTAAATATGTGACTATGTGAGTGTGCTGTGAAAGTGAATATCATTATATTCCTTATAATAATTAGTAAATATTGTTAGTTGATTGACTTTTTCATCATATTTCTTGTGGTATATATTGTAATTATTATCAACATGACTCTATTGTTTTACTTAAAGTAGAATGACATTATAAGTAATATTAGTCCTATTAGGCATTAAATATGTGATTATTTAATTTCTGTTATGTTAATTCCTGTGGAGATGTTCTGAACTTGAATATTTAATCATTAGTAATTTTTATTCTATAGGTTTCTTAGTATTACCCAGTATGGTATATTATATATTATATATGGATTTATTTAGTTTCTTATGACAAATCGTTTGATTCTTGATCTGTTCATATAACTTCACAAAAGGAGAAAAAACAACAATTGTTATAGTCACACGTTTATAGTGATGGGTATCTCTACCATTATGTGGTTTCTTATTTTTTCAAAATGTGTGTATGTTTGGTTTGATTCAATAGATACATTATATGTTTTAATCTTGTTCTGTCAACTCCTATATTGGATGGAATTGACAGTTACAAGTGAACATAAAGGATATTTTGTCTTGTTCACATCTTTTGTCACATCAAGTTATTATTTATTTTCCTTAATGATTACAAATAGACATAAAGATTATTTTGTTCGTTGAGACCCCATGGCTGCACCGAATTTAACAGATAAATCCATCGGCTTTCAGACTTTAATAATGCCGTTTCCAGGTCTCCTCCTCTGAACCCTAGACTCACTTTCTCAATGCCCCAACATTGTAAATCTCTTTGGTTAGAGTTATGATGTCTTAGGAAATGTGCAGCTACACTAGTTAAGGTCTTTAGATCTTCCTTATCTTTAGCTGCATTCTTGATATTCCTTAAGTGCTCCAGAAGCCTCACTCTCAGTTTCCTAGTCGTCATTCCGACGTAATATAAATTACACGTACATTGGAGTACATATATTACACTTTCGGTGTTACAACTAATGTATCGTTTGATTTTGTGACTTTTTCCAAATCTGTCTTCAATTTCAGTAGCGGTTTTCATATATTTACATGTACTGCAGTTCCCACATTTGTGGGCACCTGGGTTAAATGCTGAGGTGGTCTTTTTCCTTTGGAAATGACTGTTAGTCACAATATCCTTGATGTTCTTTGTCCTCCTGAACCCGAATGAAGGGCTTGTACACAACGTTGTTTTCAGTAAAGGGTCAGTCATTAGAATATTCCAATGTTTTTTAATTATGTTAACGATTTGTGGAGTTTGTGTATTATGAGTCAGAATCAATCTAGGGATCTGGGAGTTAGTTTTATTCTGCCTTTTATGAAGTAAATTGTGTCTTGGAGTTAGACGGGCTCTCTGTTTAGCCTTTTTGATAGATCTTTTGCTGTAGCCTCTTTTCAATAATCTTTCCTCCAAATCTAATGCTCTCAATTCAAAAGTTTGGGCTTCTGAGCAGTTTCTGCGAAGTCTCAAAAATTCTCTCTTCATGCGTTAATTTAATATTCAGTTGGTTATTATTCAGATGACCAAGAAATTCCTGTAGTTCCAGATGTGTACCTTCCCATATGAAGAAAATATCATCTATGAATCTAATCCATACAGGTATTAGATTCGTGTATTTTTGATTTTCTTCCGTAAAAACTAATTCTGTTTCCCACCACCCGTGGAACAGGTTGGCATATGTGGGTGCACACGTGGTGCCCATGGCTGTTCCCCGGGTCTGTAGGTAGAATTGGCTGTCAAATGTGAAAAAATTATAATTTAGCACCATTTCAAGTAGTTTAAGGACAAAATTGTCATGTTCCTTGCCTTCTTCCGAGTTCTTCTCCAAGAAATATTTTACAGCTTGTAGGCCTTGTCCATGGTTTATAGATGTGTAGAGAGATTCCACATCCGTAGTTACCAACCATGTTGTTTCATTAAGTGTCAAGTGTTCGAGTCTTTGTAGGACTTGCATTGTATCTTGTACATACGAAGGCAGTTCCTCTACGTAATGTCGTAGTCTGTGGTCTATGTATTCACTCGCCTTCTCTGTTAGACACCCAATTGTATCTGGAATTGGGTGTCTAACAGAGAAGGCGAGTGAATACATAGACCACAGACTACGACATTACGTAGAGGAACTGCCTTCGTATGTACAAGATACAATGCAAGTCCTACAAAGACTCGAACACTTGACACTTAATGAAACAACATGGTTGGTACCTCTGCATTTTTATGGATTTTCGGCAACATATAAAAAGTGGCAATTTTAGGATTGTCAATCGTAAGAAACTTCTTTTCCTTGATGGTAATAATCCCTCCATTGTAGGCTTTGTTTATCAAGTTGGTATAGATTTTCATGTATCCTTCCATGGGATTGAAAAGTAATTTGGTATAACAGGATTTGTCCTTTAATTGTTTTGCAGCTTCTTTTAGATACATGTCTAACGGCCAGATCACTATATTGCCACCCTTATCAGATCCTCTTATCACAACTTGATCCCATTCCTTCATTTCTTGGATAGCTATATGTTCTTTGTAGGTTAAGTTGTATTGTGAGGGTGCTATTTGTAACGCTGTTATATCTCGACAGACCAAATTTCTGAACATTTCAATTTGTGGAGAGTTTACAAATTTAGGTACAAAGGTTGATTTATTATTAAGTTTATCCCTCCATTTGGCAGGAGTTTTTGGTTCTGATTCGGTTAATAGATTTTCTAGATCTCTGAGACTATTCAGTTCTTCCTCAGACCAACCCTCCGGGTTTGAATTATGGGAGAAATGTTTTTTCAAGAGTAATTTCCTTATAAATAACTGAATATCTTTGATAGTCTCAAATTTGTCTACATTATTAGAGGGGCAGAATGACAAGCCCTTTGAGAGTACAGACATATGTTCAGGTCTTAATTGTAAGTTAGATAAATTTATTACTCTCAATGATTCAGACGAATCTGGGAGAATGGGCTCTGTTCCCTTCTTTGTGGTCTCCAGGGTCCCTGGTTGTCCCTGTGTGGTCTCGTTCGTCCCCTCGAAGCTTTTTTGTTTGCGCCCCCTGCCTCTGCGTGTCCTCCTCCCTGTTCTCCTACATCTAAAAAATCCTTTCTTTTATTCCTGCTAGAGGATCTTGGTATAATTGTAGATGTGGGATTAGGGGGTTCTTCATTACTAGATTGGTAGTTGGTCGAGCTTCCTTCTTCACCATCAGTGTCAGAAATGTCACTCTCAATTATATTCACTTTGGGGTTCCTATTACTGTTATTACCTCTATAGAAACCATTCTTTCGCCATTTGTAAACTCTGTTATTGTTAAAGTCACTGATGTCCCTGTTTAGTTTGCCCTGTTTTGTAGTTTTGAGTTCCAGTTCATATTTGTCCAGTTCCTGCTGATAGGATTTATACAATTGGTTGAAGTCTTTAAGGTGTTCAAATTTTTTAAGGACCTCATTTTGTTCTTTGATTTTTGTTTCTAGTAGGTCATACTCTGATTTATCATGTTTGACCAGTATACCCATTAGTTTCGCTGAACACTCAGATAACGCTTCTTCCCATTCAGTAGTGAGAGCTGGATTTTTTAACTCAAAGGCCGGAAAGAGCTGAATTCTAAGCCCTCTAGGTATCAGTTTTCTTTCAATATACTTTTCAAAAAAGTGTCGGTTCCACCAGACTTTGTCTTGGCGGTACATAGTTCTATGAACATCTTTAAGAGCCCCATCTAGCGTGGTTGCTGTAGTAGTGCTTCCCGGGGTATTATCACCTTCAAAGATCTCATTTAAGAACAGGAGAAGTGGACCGAGCGCTACACCCAGGGCCTTAAGCTTACTAACTATATAGCCTCCTAGTAGGCTAACAATACAAAAGTTAAAATGGGGAGAGAGTAAGCGCTAAAAAGCTTAAAAGGCTAGTAAAAGGAACATTTTAATACATATAAATATTTACAAATGGCAATCAGACGCATAGATCCATGTCTGACTTAACAAAAATATATATATATATAATAAACAAATCTAAAAATATCTAAAAATATCCAATGGAGTATAGCATGTGACGCTGACTTAGTGAGCCAGTGATGAGGAGTTAGAAGGACATGTACATTCAATAATATAAACAACCTAAGTGAGTGATTGAGTGCACACAATAGCTTTCAACAAAGAAAAATAGCATTCACAAAAAATAGTGTTCACAAAAATTGGCGTACATAAAAAATGTTCAAATGTTCAACCGGTTATATGTAAGTGAATCCAGTAGTGTTTCCTCCAAAGTGACGTGTAGAAATATAACATGAAGTCAAGCAGAATGTAAACGTTGAGTGGGTCAAATTATTGTGGTTCAGCTGCTAAATTAAAAAATTGTAAATCCGTGAGGTGTATAAAAATAAAAATAAAAATAACTTGTGAAAAAATCCATGTGGAAAACTTGAATTCAAATGATAAACAAAGGTCAAAAATCAAAAGACAAAAATCAAAAGACAAAAATATCAAAAGACGAAAATAGAAAATCAGTGATAATATTAAAAAGCACTAAAGATCTAGTGAAAACAGATCCTTAATTCAGATGTTAAAAATCCTTGGTAAGATCCATAACAAACAAATACATCGATAAAATACCTAAAAGGGAACAAAAGAGAAACAAATAGTGCAACACTGTATATGATATATAATATAGGTAATTAAAACCAAGCTCACCAGTATGCCAACGCGTTTCGGCCTAGACTAGGCCTTTCTCAAGACTATACTGTATCAGAAAATCTGGGAGCTTTAAGTAGGGTCAGTGTTGAAATGATTGGTGCTGTTTTGGCGCCATTTTTAGAGGCACCTCCCTTTCCTGTTTCACCCATTGCATCTCTGGGATATTTCCTATGTTATGTTTCCTGTTTCACCCATTGCATCTCTGGGATATTTCCTATGTTATGTTTCCTGTTTCACCCATTGCATCTCTGGGATATTTCCTATGTTATGTTTCCTGTTTCACCCATTGCATCTCTGGGGTATTTCCTATGTTATGTTTGTTTTCCCATCTTAAAGGTTAATTGGTTCCTATTATTGCCACAAATTCTAGTATAAATCTAGATTTTCCTATTTATTTGTTTTTTATTTTCATTATTAGGTAATAGTAGCGTTTTGTCAATGTTGTTATTATTATATTCTGTGTTAACTCAGCTAGTTTTCTGGGCGGGTTTCCCCTTTCTTTGGGCTCAAATTGCTTATTTATTTACATGGACTGGTTCTCATTTATGAATTGCCCCTGTTGATGTCAAAAACTTAATTTCAAATGCGATCTTATTTTGAAAATTGCTATGACCGGAAGTGGCCTGGTATCGCGGCATCAACTTCCGTTTTAGCTTTTGGGAGACATAGTTTATTCGATTCACCGGTCTCTATCATGTGACCGGAAGTTCTTTGGTCCACCGGTCTGCATCATATGACCGGAAGGTGCAGCATCATATTCCCCATTGACTTATGGAATATGTAGTTCCCTCACTTATTAGGACTACAGATCTTTCTCAGATATTCGGTATTACCCGATCTTACTATGGCTCATTGTCTCTGTGTCTATAACATATAATGTCAGAGTCAATGTGCCATTATGTAATAGAATCGGTTACTGGGAATAGTCAATTCTTTGAATAATGTATGTAATTTCTTACAATGCTAATCTGTCACTGCTTATAGTAAAACTGCTTCTAATAAAACTCGCTATATTAATTCTAGGCACATTCTTGGATCCTAATATTGAATAGCTTTACAATTTACTTTTATTTGTTCATACTTTTGTAATGGATAGCCGTTTCACTGCTTCCTTCTAGTTCTTTTGAAAATAAAGCCTATGGGTATTCTCAAGGAGCCATTGAGTCATATATGACCTTGATAAAGTATAGACCTGCAATGTTTATCTAACTTAACATTGTGAGACGTTTATTGCATCCTAATGCTGTATCTCACCGCCGATGGTGCGATGACAAACTGTAATGTCTCAAGAGGGATCAAGGATCTTCCTATCTGTTCACAGTGAAGGTGTAAGCTCAAATCTAATTGGGAGGGTTTCATTACATTTGTATGTGTATTTAAAGGACTTTAGGTGACCATTAACCAGAAATCAGCTGGTGTAAGATCAGACGTAAATACACTCAAAGTGATGGCTTCTGTTTGACTTTGGGGCAGACGTGGGGTAGAGGATACAAGATACAAAATCTTCAAATTATGATATTTCATTTCACACATTAAGTAGTCCTACATTGGATTGTTATGTATAGACCAGTGTATGAATACAGGTTTTTTTCTTTTCTATGATACTTTTTTAGTTCAATATGACAATTTTAAAGTTGTCATACTGAATGTGTTCAGTTTGACAAAGCTGGGTGTATTCAATACGACATTGTCGCAATTCTTTAGGTCTATTATTCCCGTGTATGGATCTGTTGCCAGGTGTTAATTACTTGACAAATGTACTTATGCTTGTATATTTACTCATTGTTGCTGATGTATCTTTGTGACCAAATTGTCCTATGCCTGATGTTATGTTTCTCTCTCTGATATGATTTTGTTCTTTAATGAGCAACTAACATTTTGTAATACAGAACAAGTATTATGCCCACTCTGAATTTTTACATTTCCCTTGGTTTTTATAGGAAACGGAGAGGGTTAGTATTTTCGATTTTCACTTCCACTCTAGTTTATAGCTTTCATGTATTCGATCTCCCTTTATAGGTACATAGAAAATAGTGATGAATGCAGAGGTAAATACTTAGTTGGGATACTGTGTGGGGTAACCAACTTAGCGGTCGCATGTTATCACTGATTTTCTATTTTTGTCTTTTGATATTTTTGTCTTTTGATTTTTGTCTTTTGTTTATCATTTGAATTCAAGTTTTCCACGTGGTTTTTTCACAAGTTATTTTTATTTTTATTTTTATACACCTCACGGATTTACAATTTTTTAATTTAGCAGCTGAACCACAATAATTTGACCCACTCAACGTTTACATTCTGCTATTATTGACTTCACGTTATATTTCTACACGTCACTTTGGAGGAAACACTACTGGATTCACTTACATATAACCGGTTGAACATTTGAACATTTTTTATGTACGCCAATTTTTGTGAACACTATTTTTTGTGAATGCTATTTTTCTTTGTTGAAAGCTATTGTGTGCACTCAATCACTCACTTAGGTTGTTTATATTATTGAATGTACATGTCCTTCTAACTCCTCATCACTGGCTCACTAAGTCAGCGTCACATGCTATACTCCATTGGATATTTTTAGATATTTTTAGATTTGTTTATTATATATATATATTTTTTTGTTAAGTCAGACATGGATCCATGCGTCTGATTGCCATTTGTAAATATTTATATGTATTAAAATGTTCCTTTTACTAGCCTTTTAAGCTTTTTAGCGCTTACTCTCTCCCCATTTTAAAGATCTCATTTAAGTCAGCAGTTCTTTTTAATTGTCTAGCCCGTCTATCTACATCAAATGTAGAATCCATATTTTAGTGAGTCTAATAGACTAACATCAGCCAGTACTTATGTTATTTCCATGAGTAGTGGCCTTTTGCTAAAGGTTACATGATCTACTGTATTGTGTTACCACTGGCATTTTACACAGGTACTAGTGCTTGACCTATATTAAGGGGGTCTTCTGATTCCCTTCATCACTCACTGCACCAGAAACCATAACAACAACCTCCTAACACTGTGACCACTAAAGCCAAATGTAACTCTAACCATAATGGCCATTACCTGCCACAATTAACTTTGTAACCTTGGAGCCCTTATCACAATAAATAACAAAAACACAACTTCCGCACTTCCACTGCATTTTCCTACTAACCTACATCACTGCAATTAATGCAAAATACATTCCCAATGTCTTAATCCTAATTTAACTGTAGTTAATCCTTCCATTACAGTAAATACAAACCAGTACCCTAATCTCACTGACTGCTACCCTCTGTAGGTAATACCTTACTCCAGTACCTTCCATTACACTAAATACAAACCAGTACCTTAATCTCACTGACTGCTACCCTTTGCAGTTAATCCCTTACTCCAGTACCTACCATTACACTAAATAAAAACCAGTACCCTAATCTCACGGACTGCTACCCTCTGAAGTTAATCCCTTACTCCAGTACTTTCCATTATACTAAAAACAAACCAGTACCCTATTCTCACTGGCTGTTACCCTCCGTAGTTAATCTCTTACTCCAGTACCTTCCATTACACTAAATACAAACCAGTACCCTAATCTCACTGACTGCTACCCTCTGCAGTTAATCCATTACTCCAGTACCTTCCATTACACTAAATAAAAATCAGTACCCTAATCTCACGGACTGCTACCCTCTGCAGTTAATCCCTTACTCCAGTACCTTCCATTATACTAAATACAAACCAGAACCCCAAAAATCACCAGCTGCTACCCTTTGTAGTTAATCCCTTACTCCAGTACCTTCCATTACACTAAATACAAACCAGTACCCAAATTTCACTGACTGCTACCCTCTGTAGTTAATCCCTTACTCCAGTAACTTCCATTATACTAAATACAAACCGATACCCTAATCTCACTGGCTGTTACCCTCTGTAGTTAATCCCTTACTCCAGTACCTTCCATTACACTAAATAAAAACCAGTACCCTAATCTCACGGACTGCTACCCTCTGCAGTTAATCCCTTACTCCAGTACCTTCCATTATACTAAATACAAACCAGAACCCCAAAATCACCAGCTGCTACCCTTTGTAGTTAATCCCTTACTCCAGTACCTTTCATTACACTAAATACAAACCAGTACCCTAATTTCACTGGCTGTTACCCTCTGTAGTTAATCCCTTACACCAGTACCTTTCATTAAACTAAATACAAACCAGTACCCTAATTTCACTGGCTGTTACCCTCTGTAGTTAATCCCTTACACCAGTACCTTTAAATTACACTAAATACAAACCAGTACCCTAAACTTACTTACTGCTACCCTCTTTATTTAAAGGGACAGTTAAATCCAAAATAAACTTTAATGATTCAAATAGGGCATGTAATTTAAACAACTTTCCAATTTACTTTTTTCACTAATTTTGCTTTGTTCTCTTGGTATTCTTAGTTGAAAGCTAAACACAGATAGGCTCATTAGCTTATTTCTTAGACCTTGAAGACCGTCTTTCATGTGTATGCACTTTGAAAGTTTTTCACCACTAGAGGACGTTAGTTCATGTGTGTCATATAGATAACATGTAGTTCATGCATGTGAAGTTACTTATTAGTAAGCACTGATTGGCTAAATTGCAAGTTTGTCAGAAGAACTGAAATAAGGGGGCAGTTTGCAGAGGCTTAGATACAAGGTAATCACAGAGGTTAAAACTGTATTATTATAATCGTATTGGTTATGCAAAACTGGAGAATGGGTAATAAAGGGATTATCTATCTTTTTAAACAACAAAAATTCTGGTGCTGACTGGCCTTTAATCCCTTACTCCAGTACCTTCCTTTACACTTAATAGAAACCAGTACCCTAATCTCACTGACTGCTATCCTCTGTAGTTAATCCTTTACTCCAGTACCTTCCATTACACTAATTACAAACCAGTACCCTAATCTCACTGACTGCTACCCTCTGTAGTTAATCCCTTACTCCAGTACCTTCGATTACACTAAATACAAACCAGTACCATAATCTCACTGACTGCTACCCTCTTTAGTTAGTCTCTTACTCCTGTACCTTCCATTACACTAAATACAAACCAGTACCCTAATCTCACTGACTGCTACCCTCTGTAGTTAATCCCTTACTCCAGTGCCTTCCATTACACTAAATACAAACCAGTACCCTAATCTCACTGAATGCTACCCTCTGTAGTTAATCCCTCACTCCAGTACCTTCCATTACACTAAATACAAACCAGTACCCTAATCTCAATGACTGCTACCCTCTGTAGTTAATCCCTTACTCCAGTACCTTCCATTACACTAAATACAAACCAGTACACTAATCTCACTGACTGCTACCCTCTGTAGTTAATCCCTTACTCCAGTACCTTCCATTATACTAAATACAAACCAGTACCTTAATCTCACTGACTGCTATCCTCTGTAGTTAATCCCTTACTCCAGTACCTTCCATTATACTAAATACAAACCAGTACCCGAATTTCACTGGCTGTTACCCTCTGTAGTTAACCCTTACTCCAGTACCTTCCATTACACTAAATACAAACCAGTACCCTAATCTTAGTTACTGCTACCCTCCTTATTTAAAGGGACAGTTAAGTCCAAAATAAACTTTAATGATTCAAATAGGACATGTAATTTTAAACAACTTTCCAATTTACTTTTATCACTAATTTTGCTTTGTTCTCTTGGTATTCTTAGTTGAAAGCTAAACCCAGATAGGCTCATTTGCTTATTTCTTAGACCTTGAAGACCGCCTCTCATGTGAATGCACTTTGACAGTTTTTCACCACTAGAGGGCGTTAGTTCATGTGTGCCATATAGATAACATGTAGTTCATGCACGTTGTTACCTAGGAGTAAGCAATGATTGGCTAAATTGCAAATTTGTCAGAAGAACTGAAATAAGGGGGCAGTTTACAGAGGCTTAGATACAAGGTAATCACAGAGGTTAAAACTGTATTATTATAACCGTATTGGTTATGCAAAACTGGGGAATGGGTAATAAAGGGATTATCTATCTTTTTAAACAACAAAAATTCTGGTGTTGACTGACCTTTAATCCCTTACTCCTGTACCTTCCATTACACTAAATACAAACCAGTACCCTAATCTCATTAACTGCTACCCTCTGTAGTTAATCCCTGACGCCAGTACCTTCCATTAAACTAAATACAAACCAGTACCCTACTCTCACTGATTGCTACCCTCTGTAGTTAATCCCTTACTCCAGTACATTCCATTATACTAAATACAAACCAGTACCTTAATTTCACTGACTGCTACCCTCTGTAGTTAATCCATTACTCCAGTACCTTCCATTATACTAAATACAAACCAGTACCCTAATCTCACTGGCTGTTACCCTCTGTAGTTAATCCCTTACTCCAGTACCTTCCATTACACTAAATACAAACCAGTACCCTAATTTCACTGACTGCTACCCTCTGTAGTTAATCCCTTACACCAGTACCTTAAATTACACTAAAATTTAAATAAAGAGCTACCCTCTTTATTTAAAGGGACAATTAAGTCCAAAATAAACTTTCATGATTCAAATAGGGCATGTACTTTTAAACAACTTTCCAATTTACTTTTATCACTAATTGTGCCTTGTTCTCTTGGTATTCTTAGTTGAAAGCTAAACCCAGATAGGCTCATTTGCTTATTTCTTAGACCTTGAAGACCGCCTCTCATGAGAATGAACTTTGACAGTTTTTCACCACTAGAGGGCGTTAGTTCATGTGTGTCATATAGATAACATTGAGTTCATGCACTGATTGGCTAAAATGCAAGTCTGTCAAAAGAACTGAAATAAGGGGGCAGTTTGCAGAGGCTTAGATACAAGGTAATCACAGAGGTAAAAACTGTATTATTATAACCGTATTGGTTATGCAAAACTGGGGAATCGGTAATAAAGGGATTATCTATCTTTTTAAACAATAAAAATTCTGGTGTTGACTGCCCTTTAATCCCTTACTCCAGTACCTTCCATTACACTAAATACAAACCAGTACCCTAACCTCACTGACTGCTACCCTCTGTAATTAATCCTTTACTCCAGTACCTTCCATTATACTAAATACAAACCAGTACCATAATCTTACTGACTGCTACCCTCTGTAGTTAATCCCTTACTCCAGTACCTTCCAATTATACTAAAAACAAACCAGTACCATAATCTCACCAGATGCTACCCTCTGTAGTTAATCCCTTACTCCAGTACCTTCCATTATACTAAATACAAACCAGTAACCTAATCTCACTGACTGCTGCTCTATGTAGTTAATACCTTACTCCAGTACCTTCCATTACACTAAATACAGACCAGTACCCTAATCTCACTGACTGCTACCCTCTGCAGTTAATCCCTTACTGCAGTACCTTCCATTACACTAAATACAAACCAGTACCCTAATCTCACTGACGGCTACTCTCTGTAGTTAATCCCTTACTTCAGTACCTTCCATTACAGTAAATACAAAGCAGTACCCTAATCTCACGGGCTGCTACACTTTGTAGTTAATCCCTTACTCCAGTACCTTCCATTACACTAAATACAAACCAGTACCCTAATCTCACTGACGGCTACTCTCTGTAGTTAATCCCTTACTTCAGTACCTTCCATTACAGTAAATACAAAGCAGTACCCTAATCTCACTGACTGCTACCCTCTGTAGTTAATCCCTTACTCTAGTACCTTCCATTGCACTAAATACAAACAAGTACCCTAATTTCACTGACTGCTACCCTCTGTAGTTAATCCCTTACTCCAGTACCTTCCATTATACTAAATACAAACCAGAACCCTGAACTCACTTACTGCTACCCTCTTTATTTAAAGGGACAGTTAAATCCAAAATAAACTTTCATGATTCAAATAGGGCATGTAATTTTAAACAACTTTCCAATTTACTTTTATCATCAATTTTGCTTTGTTCTCTTAGTATTCTTAGTTGAAAGCTAAACCCAGATAGGATCATTTGCTTATTTCTAAGACCTTGAAGACCGCCTCTCATGTGAATGCACTTTGACAGTTTTTCACCACTAGAGGGCGTTAGTTCATGTGTGTCATATAGATAACATTGAGTTAATGCACGTTAAATTACCTAGGAGTAAGCACTGATTGGATTAAATGCAAGTCTGTCAAAAGAACTGAAATAAGGGAGCAGTTTGCAGAGGCTTAGATACAAGGTAATCACAGAGGTTAAAACTGTATTATTATAACTGTATTGGTTATGCAAAACTGGGGAATGGGTAATAATAAAGGCATTATCTATCTTTTTAAACAACAAAAATTCTGGGGTTGACTGCCTTTTAATATCTTACTCCAGTACCTTCCATTACATTAAATACAAACCAGTACCCTAACTTCACTGACTACTACCCTCTGTAGTTAATCCCTTATTCTAGTACCTTCCATTACACTAATTACAAACCAGTACCCTAATCTCACTGACTGCTACCCTCTGTAGTTAATCCCTTACTCCAGTACCTTCCATTATACTAAAAACAAACCAGTACCATAATATCACCAGATGCTACCCTCTGTAGTTAATCCCTTACTCTAGTACCTTCCATTACACTAATTACAAACCAGTACCCTAATCTCACTGACTGCTACCCTCTGCAGTTAATCCCTCACTCCAGTGCCTTCCATTATACTAAATACAAACCAGAACCCTAATCTCACTAACTGCTACCCTCTGTAGTTAATCCCTTACTCCAGTACCTTCCATTACACTAATTACAAACCAGTACCCCAATCTCACTGACTGCTACCCTCTGTAGTTAATCCCTTACTCCAGTACCTTCCATTGTACTAAATACAAAACAGTACCCTAATCTCACTGACTGCTACCCTCTGTAGTTAATCCCTTACTCCAGTACCTTCCCTTATACTAAAAACAAACCAGTACCATAAGATCACCAGATGCTACCCTCTGTAGTTAATTCCTTACTCTAGTACCTTCCATTACACTAAATACAAACCAGTACCCTAATCTCACTGATTGCTACCCTCTGTAGTTAATCCGTTACTCCAGTACCTTCCATTATACTAAATACAAAGCAGTACCCTAATCTAACTGACTGCGACCCTCTGTAGTTAATCTCTTACTCCAGTACCTTCCATTACACTAAATACAAACCAGTACCCTAATTTCACTGACTGCTACCCTCTGCAGTTAATCCCTTACTCCAGTGCCTTCCATTACACTAAATACAAACCAGTACCCTAATCTCACTGACTGCTACCCTCTGTAGTTAATCCCTTACTCTAGTACCTTCGATTACACTAAATACAAACCAGTACCATAATCTCACTGACTGCTACCCTCTGTAGTTAGTCTCTTACTCCTGTACCTTCCATTACCCTAAATACAAACCAGTACCCTAATCTCACCGACTGCTACCCTCTGTAGTTAATCCCTTACTCCAGTACCTTCCATTACACTAAATACAAACCAGTACCCTAATTTTATGAACTGCTACCCTTTACAGTTAATCCCTTACTCCAGTACCTTCCATTACAGTAAATACAAACCAGAACCCTAATCTCACCAGATGCTACCTTCTGTAGTTAGTCCCTTACAATAAATACAAACCAGTACCTTAATCTTACTGACTGCTACCCTCTGTAGTTTATCCCTTACTCCTGTACCTTCTATTACCTTAAATACAAACCAGTACCCAAATCTCACTGGCTGCTACCCTCTGTAGTTTTTGCCTTACTCCTAAAACCCAAACCCTTCTTATAGACCATAACAAAAGCTCAGAACACTGCAATAAATCTTTACCTCTTGAATTTTCCAAATGTATTTACCTTTGCAGACCCCCCAACCACATTTAACTCATTGCAAGCTAGAACCACCAACCTACTTTAACCCTTAGACACCAAGACCCTCCAACCCAACTATTAAGAATACCCAACACCCAGTGTAAGTTTTTCTTATTACCTAACACCACTAGCACCCAAATGACAATAAATACCCAGCCAAGTAACTCCCTTCCAAAAAAGTACTGGATCAAAGGCGTGCAAATACGGTGAGTCTATATTATACAAAAAAAACATATACAATTTAAACACATTGCACTGAGATTAGGCTACAGATTGACACTGATGCAATAAAATGTAAATCTCATTTCCATGTTCCATTAATCATATATCCATTTCTAGAAGTTAAAGAGAATGCTCTTGTGCAGAAAAGAGTAAAGAAAAAAATACATTACAAAATATAAAATAGCCCAACATATTTTCATGATAGCAAGGTCCAATGATCACAACGGTTGTTTTTTATGCTAATAATATATACTCACTGTCTTTGTTTTATAGCTGAGGATATTCTCTCTATATTTGCCAACTGGTTTGAAGAGTTATACGTTTTGCCAGTTGTTTTAGAGTTTTCTGTTTTTATGGTGTAGAGGGAAGAAGTATCTAAAAAATAAAAAAGGCAAATTAAAGGGACAGTTTACTCAAAAATTTTCTCCCCTTTAATTTGTTCCCAATGATCCACTTTACCTGCTGGAGTGTATTAAATTGTTTACAAGTAGCTCCTTTACCCTTATATTGGCAATTGAAATTGTTAATTTAGCCTGTGGTATCCCCACCTATTCTGAAAGTTTGTGGCCGCGCGTACCAGCTATAGATAAGCTTTGTAAACACAGCCAGCAGAAGAAATTACACTCCCAGTGTGATAAAGCAGAGATAAGGTATTAAATGTTGATTTTCCATTGTTCTCTCAAAGTACTGGTGATTGTTTTAAGGACAGATATAAGATAAAGAAGCAGGTATACGTGCACAATGTGATACAGTAATGAGATCTGATTATACCTACAAGCTCAACCCATTTTATTAGGCTGTGGCTTCAAAACACAAAATCAGAGCTTTAATATACAGAAATAAACCTTAAAAAGCTAATTTTCATACATTTTTTACTCTGCAGTTGGTAAAAAAAGCAATTGTAAACACATTAAGGGAAAAACTATTTTACAGTATACTGTCCCTTTAATGAATCACTTCAGTCACAATATCACTTAG
Source organism: Bombina bombina (assembly GCF_027579735.1). Classification (NCBI taxonomy): domain Eukaryota; kingdom Metazoa; phylum Chordata; class Amphibia; order Anura; family Bombinatoridae; genus Bombina; species Bombina bombina. Next base: position 1,006,115,271 of record NC_069503.1, read on the forward strand.
TAATTACATAAATATGAGCTTTTCTGCAAATTTGTATTATTTTTATGAAATCTATGAGAGATGGTGTGACACAGTCTTGCTATTAGTGAAATAGATAACTTGCACACTCTCTTTTTTTTTTACTTTTTTTAATGCCTAAAATTGATTCTAACCATACATTTAAAGGGACATTAAAGTCATAATTAAAGTTCTATGGTTCAGATAGAGCATGCAGTTTTAAGAGCCTTTACAATTTACCATTAAAATCAAATTTACTTTGGTCTTGATATCCTCTGTTGAAAAGCATACATAGGGGCCCATTTATCAAAGTGCAGCAGATATGATCCGCTGTAGCGGATCACGTTCGCCGCACTTACGCTGTCAGCATTTATCATTGCACAACCATTTCACTAGAAATGCTTGTGAAATGCCGCCCTCTGCAGATTTGCAGCCAATCGGCCGCTAGCAGGGGGTGTCAATCAACCTGTCCTTTTGCGATCGGGCAGATTGCTGTCTGCCGCCTCAGAGGTAGCAGACAAGTTAAGGAGCCGCTTCTTAACTTCTGTTTCCAGCAGCGGAAACAGATGTATACGGCCCCTTTCGAACTGTGATAAAATCGCCCCCCTAGACTGACTCAGGAATAGAAACAAACTACATGAAGCTAGCTGGTAATTGGTGACTACATGCATATGTTTATTGTCATTGGCTCAATAGACGCATTCAGCTTTGTCCCAGTAGCGCATTGCTGGAGCACACAATAGTGTGTTGCAAAAAATTAAAAGGACAGTCTACCATAGAATTGTTATTGTTTTAATAGATAGATAATTCCTTTATTATCCATTCCCCAGTTTTGCATAAACAACAGTTATATTAATACTTTTTACCTCTGTGATTACCTTGTATCTAAGTATCTTCTGACAGACAAGTGAATAGGGGTGTTAGGTGCGCTATATAATAGCTGAAGGTATATAAAAAATTAAATGATATTTATCAGTGTTGAATATGTGAATATATAAAATAAATTGGTGATTATAAAGTGAAATGGATTAATTATTTCCACAATGATTTAAACTATCTAGTGTACAAATCTATATAACTATATTAACCAACACTCTGGAAAGATACACAGACAAGAATTTTTTAGATAATTACTGTGAGTAGCAATATATTTATAAAATAAAATAGAATATAAAATACATGTTACAATAAAAACATCAAAATTTGAGGGACGTCTCCCCTATATGAAATATAGAAAATATAAAAACAATGATAATTTGGTACTTTAGATAGTGTTAACCTATGCTGCCCCAATATATAGAGAGTTAGGCATAAATGTCCATATCTTTGAACGTTCAAATGGTATTTGTATACCCAGCTGTATAAAGATAGATATAACTATCTATAAACATAATCGGCCATAACGCTCGTGTACATCTGAATTGCCATTATCTATCTTTATACAGCTGGGTATACAAATACCATTTGAACGTTCAAAGATATGGACATTTATGCCTAACTCTCTATATATTGGGGCAGCATAGGTTAATACTATCTAAAGTACCAAATTATCATTGTTTTTATATTTTCTATATTTCATATAGGGGAGACGTCCCTCAAATTTTGATGTTTTTATTGTAACATGTATTTTATATTCTATTTTATTTTATAAATATATTGCTACTCACAGTAATTATCTAAAAAATTCTTGTCTGTGTATCTTTCCAGAGTGTTGGTTAATATAGTTATATAGATTTGTACACTAGATAGTTTAAATCATTGTGGAAATAATTAATCCATTTCACTTTATAATCACCTATTTATTTTATATATTCACATATTCAACACTGATAAATATCATTTAATTTTTTATATACCTTCAGCTATTATATAGCGCACCTAACACCCCTATTCACTTATCTATCGTTTTTTGAAAGACGGAAGGATCTTTCTTATTTTTTGGGTGCTTGGTATCTACCTTTATTACCAGCGCACTGCTTAACACCCCACACCCACTAATACGTTCTTCCTTCACTTAGTAGTTGCTGCAGGTACCCCCCTCACCCCCCCTTTTTTTCATAAATGGAAGATATTTTTGATTTTCGAGATAAAATAATTTTAAATATGAAAGATGAGAATGCTCCTTCAAATAATTCTGCCCCATCTGAGAAAATATCAGATCTATTACACGATTTAGAATCCAATATGATTAAAGAATTAAAACAAAAAATGGAAGTAATCTTTTTAAACAGATATACGACTAAAGGCATAATCCCTAAAGGTCTAAAAATTAACAAAAATTGTACTTTCCAACTTTCAGATGTCTTACAAAAGGAATGGTCTGAAACTCTAAATAAAGCCTCAAATACTCTGATTGATATTCTAAAAAGATCTAGACAAGAAACACTAACCATTATTGAAAATAATATCTTAGAGATAAAAGAGAAACTTAAAGATAAAAAATCAAGTAACGAATTTAAAGAAAGACAGAAAGTTATAATGGAAAAATTGGCAAGTTTAAATAAAGACCTCCTACGAACAAAATGGGGAAAAATGGAAAGGGATATAAACGAAAGTACCCTAGGACATAAAGAAATAAACCCAAATGAAACATCACAGAAAGAATACAGAGAGGAACCAAGAAGGGACTATACACACACAAATAGGATAGTAAAAGATTCACAACAACAACATCGCAATAATTACACCAACAATAGGAATTACTCACATAATGGTAACTATAATTATGACAAATCATATGTCACTAACTCTCGCCCTCATTATGAAGGCTACAATTATCCCAGATATAGAAATAGGGAACATTTTTACCAAGAGTTTAGACATAACACTTTCAGACATAATGAAGAAAGAAATTATTACCCTAGACAAAGAGAATGGGAATATCCAAGGAGGATAAACAGACAGAACAGCTATAGACAGGAAGATAATTGGAAAATCCCAGTTCAAAATCGCTTTGAGAACTTAAGGGAATATAGACCTATAGATAATGAACATAAAACTGAGGAACCGTTTTTTTTTAGAGAAGAGCCCTCTAAGGGAGGGCACACAGGGCCGCCACTAGAAATTTTGGGGCCCCTGACTTAACCATTGATCAGGGCCCCCCCCCCCTCTTTTGACATGTGCAATTTTTGACCAAGTGACTAAAACGTATATACACTTTATTCTTGAGTGTCTATTTAAACTAGGAAATGTTGTAAAGGTAGTAACATAAAAACACACAGACACACTCATACACTGAAACACACACACTCACACATAAGGATTCACATATAGACACTCTAGCAGACACGCCAAGAAACACACTCAGACACAGACACTTAGCACTTGTTTACATTGACCTGACAAGTAATGAGGTAAACTACAGTTTTGTAAAAAAAAAAAAGGAGATTTAGAAAACAAAATATGGAGTTCTGATTATCTTTTTGTAAAGGAAGATGCCAACTAAATGATGACAACAGCATGCAGTGGCTGAAAGGAAGGGCCCTGAACTGCCTAATCAATCATTTAAAGGTTAAATGGTAGATTGGTGACTTCCGGAAAGGTCTCATTAGTCTCAAAGTCTGTAGAAAGATGTGAATAATCAGTAGTAAGGTCAAAATGTCCTAAAAAGGAACAGACAATGGACACACACACACAAACTCAAACTTGCACATACACCCAAGGAAACACAGACAGAGACATCCTCATAAAACACACAAAGACATACACACACAGAGACACACACAGAAAACACACAAAGACATGCACACACAGAGAGACAACCACATAAAACACAGAAAGACATACGCACACCCTCACTGAGACATCCACAGAAAACACACACCCTCACAGAGACATCCACAGAATACACAGACATACACACCCACCCTCACAGAGGCATCCAGAGAAAATACACAAAGACAAACATACACACACCCTCACAGAGACACCCATAGAAAAAGCTCAAAGACATATGCACACACCCTCACAGACATCCACAGAAAAATGCACAAAGACATACACACCCACCCTCACAGAGAGACCCACCGAAAAAAATACATACACACTCATAGAGACACAAACCAAAGCACAAAGACATAAACACAGGCACCCACAGGAACACATTTACAGGAGGAAACATTTATGCACCTTGCATCCCCTAAATCAACGTTGTGTGACATGCATGATAAAAAAAAATTGCGGAAATTACAAGATCACTTTTTAAAGAATCATATTTGTAAATGTGCAAACAAAAATAATTCTGTGATTTCAAAATTGTACATTAATGATCTGGGTAGATGGCTAGATGAAGAAAAGTACTTTTAAAAGGTTGACATATGTTTGTTTGTTTTTTCCCCATTTTCCCCAACCAAGAGCACCACTTCAAATATAGTGTACAAATGTTCCCAGCTGTCAGCTGTACTTATGGATTTTGAAAATGCTGTACTCTATATGGTCTTGGTGGAACCATAAGCTGTGGTACTCATACCATTAGATCTAGTTAAATGCAGGATTTAGGCTTGTTGGTTTAGGGCACATTCAGAAATCCTCTCAAATGCTAATACTTTACTCCTTTTAATAACATTTCCCATGCTCAATTAGCACTCTGCTGTAATACCCACTGGTAGCTGCCAAAATTAAAAAAAAAAAAAAAAAAAATTTTTTTTTTTTTTTTAGTTCTTGCCTCATGGGGCCCCCCTGGCCCATTGGGCCCCTGACAGGAGTCACCCCTGTCACCCCCTGATGGCGGCCCTGAGGGCACATCAAAAAATCTGAAAGAAAAAGAGCAAGATTCCAATTTAAGAAAGAAAAGAAGTCTAGAGGAAAGAGAGGGAGAGGATTACTTAAACGAGGCAAAAAGATGGAGGTAGAAAAAGAACATCAAGGAATTTTTAACCTCAGTAGTTACACCTTAAAAAAGGAAGAAGAAAAAATCCTAAAATTAGGCCTTTCATTTGCCCCCACAGCGAGATTAAGTAAATTCCATACAAACATTCATGTTAAAAAATTTGTAAGAAATCTTACAATTAAAAGATTCTTTCTTAAAAACCCTGTTGAAAGACAATTAAATACAAAATTACAAGACTTAGATAATATCCAACACACTAATTTCAAGGACAAATCTAAATTTAATCCTGTTTTTGCTAAAGGAAATATTTTGGAAACTTTCGAAAAATTGGTCTGTAATGATATACAAAAATGTTCCCTTCCAAAAATAAAAAAGTTTAATATGAGTATTAGAGAAAAGTCTATCATTGAGAATCTCCAAAAAAATGCAGAAATAACCATAAAGCCAGCGGACAAGGGAGGTGGGATTGTCCTTTTAGATACCAGCAATTACCTTAAAGAGGCACACAGATTACTTGGAGATAAAAAAACATATAAAACATTAGATTCTGATCCTACAGATTTATTTAAAAGAAGACTTGATAGGATTCTGACAGATGGGAAAAAATCAGGAATATTAAATGAGAAAGAATTTGGCTTCTTAACATCAAAATTTCCTGTGATTCCCATCTTTTATTATCTTCCCAAGGTCCATAAATGTTTGGTCAACCCCCCAGGGAGACCAATCATTTCTGGAATTAATTCTCTATCTGCAAATTTATATAGATATGTAGATAACTATCTACAAAAGCATGTTAAGAACCTAAAATCTTACCTTAAGGACTCCACACAAGTCCTTAACACCCTAAAGACAGTACAGTGGAAAGAGGACATGTTCTTAGTAACATGTGATGTTACATCATTATACACGGTTATCAACCACTCTAAAGGTATAAAATCAGTGGATTTTTTTCTCAAAAAGGATATAAATATGTCAGATCAACATAGAGCATTTATTCTGAAAAGCATAACATATATATTAGAAAACAACTATTTCTCATTTGATGGAAAGTTTTATTTACAGACTGAAGGTACAGCAATGGGCACAAGGTTTGCACCTAGCTATGCCAATTTATTTATGGGAGCATGGGAAGATGATTTTTTTGGCTCCAGCAGCTATGGTGCAAACCTTGTGCTCTACAAGAGATACATTGATGATCTCTTAATAATATGGAGAGGTACTGAACAAGATCTTAAATCTATGTTTGATAAAATGAACCTTAACACCTGGGGTCTAAAATTCACTACTAACTACAGTAAAGATAAGATTGTCTTTCTAGACCTAGAGATAATGATCATGAATAAAGAACTTGAAATGAAGACCCACTTTAAAAAGGTCGATAGTAGTAACTATATACACTCAAAAAGTTGCCATTTAAACACCTGGAAACTCAATATTCCCACAGGTCAATACCTACGTATCAGAAAAAATTGCTCAAGATCCATAGATTTCGAACAACAATCAGAAATCCTAGCAGAAAGATTTCATGCAAGAGGATATAATAAACTAATTACCGATAAAGCAACCGATAGGGCCAAGAATACTAATAGAGAGTCCCTTTTAACTTATAAAGAGAAAGGAAAAGAAAAAGAAAGTAAAAATCTAATTGATATTCCATTTATCACTAATTATCATGCCGATTACAATATAATTAAAGGCATCATAAGAAAACACTGGCACCTTATAAGGGAGGATACCATTTTGGGGAAAACGATTATGGAACAACCTAAATTTGTCTTTAAAAGAGCAACAAATTTAAAATCAATACTAGCTCCCAGTGAATTAAAAAAATCTAAACAAAATCCGAAAAGACAGAAAGATCTGACAGGTAATAATATCAGTGTTTTTTTCCCATGCTATACCTGCAAAGCCTGCACACATAGCAAAAAGATAAAAAATCTACAAATAGATGGTTTTGATAAATTGATTAATATTAAGGATATAATAAGATGCACTAATAAGAACATAATCTATATTCTCAAATGCTCTTGTAATCTCTTCTATTTTGGAGAGACCAAAAGAATGGTAAGAGACAGAATAAGGGAGCACCTTTGCCAGATAGAACGAGGCTCTGTAGATACACATCTATATAAACACTTCAAAACTGTCCATAATGGGAACACCAAAGAGCTATCCTATTGGGGAATACAAAAAGTAAAAAACAACTGGAGGGGCGGAGATATAGAGAAAAAATTACTAATTAAAGAAGCTGAACTAATTTATAAATATAACACCCTATATCCGAATGGGCTTAACTCTGAGATGGACCTGTCACCTTTTCTCCTTGAATAAAGCCACACAATAATATCTACAAAACATCTATCTATAATAGAACTAACTATTCTTTATTCATGTTTTTATTACAAAATTATAACTGTTTAATACATAGAAAGCTGCCCCATATGAAATTTCCTTCTTAAATCTCTGTTGATACACATGAGCAAGATGGATAATAAAGAATTCCACCTTAAATGAATCCAATTATTGGAAGACCAATCAGAAAAATCTGATGCCTTTAAATATACTGATACAACAGTCAGCAGGATCTTGATAAAGCTCTTCTGAGCGAAACGCGTCGACCTTGTGACTGTTGACCCTGCAATTGTGTGAAAATAAATACACAAAGAGACTTTTCTTTGGATATCGTAAAAATTCAGTTTTAATACTGTAACAACCCGGGTTGCTCATTATACCTTTATTTGAACTGTAAAACCCTGCGTGCATAAGCACTAAGTGCAGGATTTTTCCACTATATTCTCATTCATAAAAAGAATCCACTCCATCTTCTGCAAGAAATTGTTTATTTCCCAAACATTTCCAGCCAATCCCACCGAGAAACCAAGTGTGACGTCAGACGCCAAGACACATGCGGCGCTGATCAGTCACAGGTGAGAAGGGGAATCGGACGCTGCTAGACGGGTCTAAAGAACAGGTACTCGATTTTATTTGGGACAGTATTGTACAGTAACCTGTTTTACCCGAAGAGAATATAAATTGAGAAATAACTCTCTATAAACATAATCGGCCATAACGCTCGTGTACATCTGAATTGCCATTATCTATCTTTATACAGCTGGGTATACAAATACCATTTGAACGTTCAAAGATATGGACATTTATGCCTAACTCTCTATATATTGGGGCAGCATAGGTTAACACTATCTAAAGTACCAAATTATCATTGTTTTTATATTTTCTATATTTCATATAGGGGAGACGTCCCTCAAATTTTGATGTTTTTATTGTAACATGTATTTTATATTCTATTTTATTTTATAAATATATTGCTACTCACAGTAATTATCTAAAAAATTCTTGTCTGTGTATCTTTCCAGAGTGTTGGTTAATATAGTTATATAGATTTGTACACTAGATAGTTTAAATCATTGTGGAAATAATTAATCCATTTCACTTTATAATCACCTATTTATTTTATATATTCACATATTCAACACTGATAAATATCATTTAATTTTTTATATACCTTCAGCTATTATATAGCGCACCTAACACCCCTATTCACTTATCTATCGTTTTTTGAAAGACGGAAGGATCTTTCTTATTTTTTGGGTGCTTGGTATCTACCTTTATTACCAGCGCACTGCTTAACACCCCACACCCACTAATATCTTCTGACAGACCCCTGATCACATGACTTTTTATGAATTAATTATAAATTGACTTGATTTAGTACTGTGTTGTGCTAATTCCTCGGGCGTGAACACAATGTTATCTATATGGCCCACATGAACTAGCAGTCTCCTGTTGTGAAAAGCAAATAAAAAAGCATTTGATAACAGACTGTCTATAGTGGCTTAGAAACACTCAGAAATTTAGAGGTTTAAATGTTATAAAGTATATTAATATAAGAATGTTGGTTGTGCAAAGCTGAGGAATCGGTAGTAAACAATAAAAATGTTAGTGTAGACTGTCCCTTTATTGTGTCTTTACTGTTAGTCTCATATATGCTATATGTCCATAAATTTGGTAAGCTGTTCTTGTATTTTAAGACAATTTCCCTAGCATAAACCTCGGGAGATAAATCATCGAAACCTGCAAGGATAAAATGTGTAGACAATATAATGAGAGCTGTGAGAAATCTGCACCTTCCTGAGTTCACTTGTGGATAATGAGAGAGACTAAGCATACATAGTGCATACAAATAGTATTTCATGGGCTCAATCCGATATGCAGCGTCGCCCGCAGAAGCCGGCGACGCCAAATTTTGTGCGGGTTTGGTATTACATATACGGCGTAACCTAGACGTTACGCTCGTATATTTCACCCTTCGCCCGTAGTTTTTTGCCCCATAGACTGATATACCAAACCCGCGCAGTTTGGTATCCAATATACAGTGTAAGGACTTAAGTGGTGAAAATGGAGAAATCTTACTCCATTTTCACCTCGCCATAAAATGCAGGCGTAGTAAGCCTTACGCTGAGTATTGGAGCCCCGTAACTCCCTAAACTGCCTGCAAAATAAAACCTAACGCATGCGCAATGTCTATCTACCTGTTAACCGCAATCCCCCACCGCAATACCTAATAAAGTGTTTAGCCCCTAAACCGCCACTCCCGGACCCCGCCGCCACCTATATTATATGTATTACCCCCTAATCTGACCCCCCTACACCGCCGCCACCTATATTATATGTATTACCCCCTAATCTGACCCCCCTACACCGCCGCAACCTATTTTATATGTATTACCCCCTAATCTGACCCCCCTACACCGCTGCAACCTATCTTATATGTATTACCCCCAATCTGATCCCCCTACACCGCCACCACCTATCTTAAATTTATTAACCCCTAATCTGATCCCCCTACACCGCCGCCACCTATCTTAAATTCATTAACCCCTAATCTGATCCCCCTACACCGCCGCCACCTATCTTAAATTCATTAACCCCTAATCTGATCCCCCTACACCGCCGCCACCTATCTTAAATTCATTAACCCCTAATCTGATCCCCCTACACCGCTGCCACCTATCTTACATTTATTAACCCCTATTCTGATTCCCCTACACCGCAGCCACCTATCTTACATTTATTAACCCCTAATCTGATCCCCCTACACCACCGCCACCTATCTTACATTTATTAACCCCTAATTTGATCCCCCTACACCGCCGCCACCTATCTTACATTTATTAACCCCTAATCTGATCCCCCTACACCGCCTCCACCTATCTTACATTTATTAACCCCTAATCTGATCCCCCTACCCCGCCGCCACCTATTTTACATTTATTAACCCCTAATCTGATCCCCCTACAGCACCGCCACCACCTATATTAAATATATTACCCCCTAAACCTAAGTCTAACCCTAACACCCCCTAACTTAATTATTTAAATAAATCTAAATAATATTAATATTATTAACTAAATTATTCCTATTTAAAACTAAATAGTTACCTATAAAATAAACCCTAAGATAGCTAAAATATTATACTTACCTATAAAATAAACCCTAAGATAGCTAAAATATAATTAATAAGTACATTGTAGCTATTTTAGGGATTATATATATTTTACAGGTAACTTTGTATTTATTTTAACTAGGTAAAATAGCTATTAAATAGTTAATAACTATTTAATAGCTACCTAGTTAAAATAATGACAAAATTACCTGTAAAATAAATCCTAACCTAAGTTACCATTACACCTAACACTACACTATCAATAAATTAATTAAATAAACTACAATTATTAAACTACAGACCGTCCACTCTGGAACTGAAGACCGGCGATGCTGGAACTGAAGATTGGCGACGCTGGAACTGAAGACCACGGAGCCATGGAGCGTGGAGGATCCTCTTCATACGATCTCCGCCGTACACTGAATAGGAATTTAAGTTACGCGATTAAAAATGGCGTCCCTTGAATTCCTATTGGCTGATTTGAGCCTTCAAATTCAAATCAGCCAATCGGATGAGAGCTACTGTAATTCTATTGGTTGATTTGAATAGCCAATAGAATGTCAGTAGCTCTTATTCTATTGGCTATTCAAATCAGCCAATAGAATTACAGTAGCTCTCATCCGATTGGCTGATTTGAATTTGAAGGCTCAAATCAGCCAATAGGAATTCAAGGGTCGCTATTTTTAATCGCGTACCTTGAATTCCTATTCAGCATACGGCGGAGATCATATGAAGAGGATCCTCCATGCTCCATGGCTCCGCAGTCTTCAGTTCAAGCGTCGCCGATCTTCAGTTCCAGCATCGCCGGTCTTCAGTTCCAGAGTGGACGGTCTTCAGCTCCGCGGTCATCGGTCTTCAACTCCTCCGCTCCGTGCCGGCTGGTTCCTGGAAGAAGAAGAGGTCGCCGCTTGGAAGAAGACTTCACCACCTGGAACAGGACCTTCTCCGCCGGTCTTCAGGACAGGTAAGGACCACTTGGGGGTTAGACTTAGGTTTTTTTAAGGGGGTATCGGGTGGGTTTTAGAGTAGGGGTGTGTGGGTGGTGGGTTGTAATGGGGGGGGGGTTCTTTTTTTTACAGGTAAAAGAGCTGATTACTTGGGGCAATGCCCCGCAAAAGGCCCTTTTAAGGGTTGGTAATAGAGCTGATTACTTTTGTAATTTAGTTTAGGGTAGGGAAATTTTATTATTTTGGGGGGCTTTTTTATTTTATTAGGGGGCTTAGATTAGGAGTAATTAGCTTAAAATTCTTGTAATCTTTTTTTATTTTTTGTAATGTAGTGTTTTTTTTTGTAATATAGTTTAGTTTATTTAATTGTATTTTATTTTAGATAATTGTAGTTTATTTAATTAATTTATTGATAGTGTAGTGTTAGGTGTAATGGTAACTTAGGTTAGGATTTATTTTACATGTAATTTTGTCATTATTTTAACTAGGTAGCTATTAAATAGTTATTAACTATTTAATAGCTATTGTACCTAGTTAAAATAAATACAAAGTTACCTGTAAAATAAATATAAACCCTAAAATAGCTACAATGTAATTATTAATTATATTGTAGCTATCTTAGGGTTTATTTTATAGGTAAGTATTTAGTTTTAAATAGGAATAATTTAGTTAATAATATTAATATTATTTAGATTTATTTAAATAATTAAGTTAGGGGGTGTTAGGGTTAGACTTAGGTTTAGGGGGTAATATATTTAATATAGGTGGCGGCGGTGTGGGGGGCTCAGATTAGGGGTTAATAAATGTAAGATAGGTGGCGGCAGTGTAGGGGGATCAGATTTGGGGTTAATAAATGTAAGATAGGTGGGGGCGGTGTAGGGGGATCAGATTAGGGGTTAATAAACGTAAAATAGGTGGCGGCGGTGTAGGGGGATCAGATTAGGGGTTAATAAATGTAAGATAGGTGGCGGCGGTGTAGGGGGATCAGATTAGGGGTTAATAAATATAAGATAGGTGTCGGCGGTGTAGGGGGATCAGATTAGGGGTTAATAAATGTAAGATAGGTGGTGGCGGTGTAAGGGGATCAGATTAGGGGGTAATACATATAAGATAGGTTGCGGCGGTGTAGGGGGGTCAGATTAGGGGGTAATACATATAATATAGGTGGCAGCGGTGTAGGGGGGTCAGATTAGGGGGCAATACATATAATATAGGTGGCGGCGGGGTCCGGGAGCGGTGGTTTAGGGGTAAATACATTTATTGTTAGGAGTGAGAGGGGGGATTGCGGATAGAGGGGTATACATGTCGGGCTATTTTTGGGAGGCGTGTTAGACAGTTACGGGAGATTTAAGACTTTTTGTTAGTTTTTTTAGGCGGCGGCAGTTTCTAAAGTGCCGTAAGTCTCTGGCGACTCCAGAAATTTTTACTTACGCTTATTTCTGGACATCGCTAGTTTGTCCGACTTACGGCACTTTAGCAACTGTCGGCGCCGTATATGTGATAGCTCGATGTGCGAGGTGAAACTACGGGTGACGCAGGTTTCCACGCTTTTGCCGAAACCTGCACCGTATATCGGATCATGCCGCATATCTCCAATTCAGTAAAGAGCTACTTTCAAGGGTTGTCATAGCTGTGAGAAAAATGTATACCTGATGTCAAAGATGACCTGGACTTCTTCTCTAAGTCTTCTTGAATTTTCAGGAGCATCCTTTCTTGCTCCAAAGCTTCAACATACTTTGAGTAGGTCCAAGATATCTGCAGCCAACAACAAAAATAGTGTCAATGAACACACTCTGTGGTTGCACTATAAATATATACACAGGTTAAAGATTTTATTTTATATGGTGATATAAAGGGGAATCAAGTGAGTTAAGAATGATGAGGGGGTAGAATGAACATGGAGGAGGGAAAAAAGTGGTTTAGCGGAAGGTGAAAAATGAGTTGGGTGAAGGGGGAGTTAAGTAGAAGGAGTGGGTGGAAGGGAGATAATGAGTGTGTGAATTGGTTGAAGGTGTTTCTGTGAAGGGGGTATGCTGTTGGAAGGGTATTTGTATAGAAGACATTGATTCTGTTTCCAAATTTGAAGTTATGTGCTGGAATGCTTGAAAAACACTATACAGTAACTAATTATTTAGCAATTAACAACCACACATCAGTACCACATCCTAGTTTATAATTTCAAGTTACACTACACAAAATACAGCACAACACAAAATACAACACTTATCCCCAAACACAATGAATTATATTTAAAGGGACATTATAGACTAAGATTTTCTCTAAGGTTGCCACCTTCCTTGGAAACAAATACTGGCCATGCTCATTAGCATGAATCACTATACAGCATTAACTCAGGAACTAAATCTGTTAGAACTTATTTTCTATAGTCATTTATTTATAATTAGATTCCAACACACTTACGGCTAGATTACGAGTTGTGCTGTAAGCTTAAAAAGCAGCGTTAACAGGTCCTAACGCTGCTTTTTTACGCACGCTGCTATTACGAGTCTTGCAGGTATAGGGGCACCGCACACTTTTTTGGCCTTACCGTATATCAACTTACGCAAATTGCGTATAGTCTTTTTTCTATGGGACGTCCATAGCGCCGGTATTATGAGTTGGTCCTGGGAGGCAAAAAAGTGAGAGGTACACCCTACCCCGTCAAGATTTGTACCGTCAGTAGTTATGAGTCATAACTAAAGTGCTACAAAGTACACTAACACCCATAAACTATCTGTTAACCCCTAAACCGAGGCCCTCCTGCATCGCAAACACTATAATAAAAATTTTAACTCCTAATCTGCCACTCCGGACATCGCCGCCACTATAATAAACATATTAACCCCTAAACCGCCGCACTCCCGCCTCGCATACACTAGTGAAATATTATTAACCCCTAATCTGCTGCCCTCAACATCGCCGGTACCTACATTATACTTATTAACCCCTAATCTTCCGCTCCGGACATCGCCGCCACCTACATTATATTTTTTAACCCCTAATCTGCTGCCCCCAACATCGTCGTCACCTACCTACATTTATTAACCCCTAATCTGCCGTCCCCAACGTCGCTGCCACTATTCTAAATTTACGAACCCCTAAATCTAACCCTAACCCTAACACCCCCTAACTTAAATATAATTTAAATAAATCTAAATACAAATTACTATCATTATCTAAATTATTCCTATTTAAAACTAAATACCAATAAAATAAACCCTAAGCTAGATACAATATAACTAATAGTTACATTGTAGCTAGCTTAGGGTTTATTTTTATTTCACAGGCAAGTTTGTATTTATTTTAACTAGGTAGAATAGTTACTAAATAGTTATGAACTATTTAATAACTACCTAGCTAAAATAAATACAAATTGACCTGTAAAATAAAACCTAACCTAAGTTACACTAACACCTAACACTACACTACAATTAAATAAATTCCCTACATTAAATACAATTAAATAAATTAAATAAAATTAGCTAAATTACCAAAAACAAACAAACAAACACTAAATTACAGAAAATAAAAAACAAATTACAAGATCTTTAAACTAATTACACCTAATCTAATAGCCCTATCAAAATAAAAAAAGCCCACCCAAAATAAAAAGGGCATTTGGATGGGCATTGCCCTTAAAAGGGCATTTAGCTCTATTGCTGCCCAAAACCCTAACCTAAAAAATAAACCCGCCCAATACACCCTTAAAAAATCCTAACACTAACCCCCGAAGATTCACTTACCGAGAGAAGTCTTCATCCAAGCGTCAAGATGTCCTCAATGAAGCCGGCAGAAGTGGTCCTCCAGACTGGCAGAAATGGTCCTCCAGACGAGCAGAAGTCTTCATCCAGAGGGCATCTGCTATCTTCATCCTTCCGACGCGGAGCGGCTCCATCTTCAAGACATCCGGCACGGAGCATCCTCTTCAATCGACGGCTTCTTCGGAATAAATGTAAAATAGAATTCTATCAGCCAATCGGAATTAAGGTAGAAAAAATCCTATTGGCTGATGCAATCAGCCAATAGGAATGAACTTCAATCCTATTGGCTGATCCAACCAGCCAATAGGATTGAGGTCACATTCTATTAGCCAATAGAATGCCAGCCCAATCCTATTGGCTGATTGCATCAGCCAATAGGATTTTTTCTACCTTAATTCCGATTGGCTGATAGAATTCTATCAGCCAATCGGAATCTAAGGGACGCCATCTTGGATGACATCACTTAAAGAACATTCATTCCGAAGAAGCCGTCGATTGAAGAGGATGCTCCGCGCCGGATGTCTTGAAGATGGAGCCGCTGTTCGCGTCGGAAGGATGAAGATAGAAGATGCCATCTGGATGAAGACTTCTGCCCATCTGGAGGACCACTTCTGCCCGTCTGGAGGACCACTTCTGCCGGCTTCGTTGAGGACATCTTGCCGCTTGGATGAAGACTTCTACCGGTAAGTGAATCTCCGGGGGGTTAGTGTTAGGATTTTTTAAGGGTGTATTGGGTGGGTTTATTTTTTAGGTTAGGGCTTTGGGCAATGCCCATACAAATGCCCCTTTCAGGGCAATGGGGAGCTTAGGTTTTTTTAGTTAGGCTCTTATTTGGGGGGGTTGGTTGTGTGGGTGGTGGGTTTTACTGTTGGGGGGTTGTTTGTATTTTTTTTTACAGGTAAAAGAGCTGATTTCTTTGGGGCAATGCCCCCCCCCCCCCGCAAAAAGGCCCTTTTAAGGCTATTGGTAGTTTAGTTTAGGCTAGGGTTTTTATTTTTATTTTGGGTGGGCTTTTTTTATTTTGATAGGGCTATTAGATTAGGTGTAATTAGTTTAAAGATCTTGTAATTTGTTTTTTATTTTCTGTAATTTAGTGTTTGTTTTTTTGGTAATTTAGCTAATTTTATTTAATTTATTTAATTGTATTTAATGTAGGGAATTGATTTAATTGTAGTGTAGTGTTAGGTGTTATTGTAACTTAGGTTAGGTTTTATTTTACAGGTCAATTTGTATTTATTTTAGCTAGGTAGTTATTAAATAGTTCATAACTATTTAGTAACTAGTCTACCTAGTTAAAATAAATACAAACTTGCCTGTGAAATAAAAATAAACCCTAAGCTAGCTACAATGTAACTATTAGTTATATTGTAGCTAGCTTAGGGTTTATTTTATAGGTATTTAGTTTTAAATAGGAATTTGTATTTAGATTTTTTAAAATTATATTTAAGTTAGTGGGTGTTATGGTTAGACTTAGGTTTAGGGGTTAATAAATTTAGAATAGTGGTGGCGACGCTGGGGGTGGCAGATTAGGGGTTAATAAATGTAGGCAGGTTGCGGCAACATTGTGGGAGGGAGATTAGGGGTTAATAAATATAATGTAGGTGTCGGCGATGTTGGGGGCAGCAGATTAGGCTTTAATAAGTGTAACATTAGGGGTGTTTAGACTCGAGGTTCATGTTAGGGTGTTAGGTGTAAACATAACTTTAGTTTCCCCAAAGGAATCAATGGGGCTGCGTTACTGACATTTACGCTGCTTTTTTGCAGGTGTTAGACTTTTTCTCAGCTGGCTCTCCCCATTGATGTCTATGGGGAAATCATGCATGAGCATGAATAACCAGCTCACCACTCACTTAAGCAGCGCTGGTATTGGAGTGCAGTATGGAGCACAATTTTGCTCTACGCTCACTTCTTGCCTTTTAACTCCGGGTTTATAAAAACCTGTAATACCAGCGCTGTAGGTAAGTGAGCGGTGAGAAAAAACTGCACGTTAGCACCGCACCCCTCATAATGCAAGACTCGTAATCTGGCCGTTAATTCTTAATTTATTCTATATTTTCTACATCACCTGAACCTTAGAAATACTTTCCATGTTAGTAAAATACCAGTTTAGTGACAACCCTAATCTAATGTGTTTCCAATTAAGATGTCTAGTGGAACGTTCCTATGTGGTCCAGCAGAGGCCACCATAGCCACAACGGGAGGCCATGAAAAGTGATCTGGGAACCGTGAAGTTACACCAGAAAGCTGACCGGCTTGATTGGAAGAAACTTCATATGGTGCTCATCCACATTATACACAATGGCAGCATAACGAAGGACAAAGACCATCCACATTCATGTGAGTTATTATAAGTACATCAACGGAAGGATTAGTGTATAAAGGAAGTACGGCACTCATGAAAAGGCACAAATACAAATGTGAACCTGTGCAGCAAGTGTGTTAACCCTTCTAGCTACATAAGCATATTTATGTTAACTGCATCAGATTAAGTAATTATTGTAATTATTTTACTATTATTACTATTATATTTTTATCAGCTGGTATCTATATATTTTAAATAAGGATCATTATATTATTATTTTTCTTTCTAATCTCTTTTATTAGTTTAGTGAGATTGATTCTGATACAGACTGGATATATATATGATTTGATGGTGATGGTTTAGTGGACTTGCCATTTAAATAGTAGCTAACCAAATAGGCGCAAACAGCAGTGTGTTTAGAAACAAACTAAAAAATCTTACAGAAATTATAGATACCCAACTCATTATCTGAAGTTTCGGTAAAAGAAGCCCATATATCATTGGAATTATGAAAGGCCCAAAGAGTCCTGAAACACTAGTAAAATGCTAAGGGCTTCATTACAAGTGGAGTGCTAATTTATCACACGCCCGCAAACTGGCAAATTTGCCCGTTTGCGGGCACGCTATAAATAACCAGCCATTAAAACTGGCTGGTTATTGCTACTGCGATCTTGTGGTAGCAATTAGCGCTTATAAAATTAACCAGAGATCAGATCTCTGGTTAATTTTATAAATATGCTCCAAATGCCCCCAAAATACAGTGTAGTGTATTCTATTAAAAAATAAAAATGGTATCATTTTTATTTTTTAATAAAATAACTGCACTAGGCAGTTGGCGGAAGTGGAAATGTGCCTTTACATTGCAGTCTATGGGAACTGTGTGTTTCCTGTAAATATATATGTATATGCTTAATACATACTGTATATATTTATGTGTATATAAACATATTAACACATAAATATATATATATGTATATAATTATATACATATATATTTATATTTGCTGTCATCACTTCGTGACTTAACTCCTTTGCTTTGCTTATGTTCTGATGCTGTCTCTGACCATTGGAGCCTCGTTAAAGCTCTCAAGAGCACAATGCTTTCTAGCAATGCAAACACAAGCTCGCGTTCACATTGCGCTTAACTAGTAATACCAGTGCACATTAGCGTGCCCTGGTATTACTCAATGGAGTGCCAATATCGCTTGCACGCAAGCGATATTTAGTGCTCCACTTGTAATCTAGCCCTAAATCTATTTTACTAGTGTTTCATTGGGCCTTTATACCTATGTATCAGTCTTGGAAAGATTTGGAAGAAAGTGGCAACACCCACTGTAGTGTTAGTAATACATATTGCTCTTCTTTATGGAAAATTATTGTACAGTGGATAGATAATTCTGTTCCCTAAATTGAAAAACAAAGGCTATAGGCTTGTTCCTATACAAACCACTATTGGTTGCAGCAAAGCCTCAGCACAATGACTGCCCTGTCACTATTAAGAGCAGTGACTAAAGCTACTCAAAAGTTAAGTGGCTCAAGCACTGTGGAAGCAACCCTGTCCTACGTAAAGCTATTAACTTCTATTGCAGCTGATAGTACAAAATAGTGACAGAATTGTATGACAGAATACAATATGTGATGACATTTTGAGTGTGTCATAATTATGTTTGGTTCATATTCTTCTTCACCTGTAGAGCGATCTGTGGGATCCTGTGTTTCCAATGAAACGTTTGCATTGCTCATATCAAATTGACTTGTTGGCTAATATTGGCAGTAATAAATGTTATTACACAAAATCCAACTATATAATTGCTCATCTGGGTTAATGGAATGATACCTCTCAAATTGTTTTCTCACATTAACAGCTTCATATCTTGGTTTTCACGGTGTGTTCATTTACATTGTTCTGCTGAATTTACTAAATGTGTTTAATTATATAATTTAAAGCCATAATCCTTACTATTTTTATAACATTCATGAATGTATCTATTCATAAGCCAACATGGTTTATGTCTAGGAAGGATGCTCTAAAGCAGGGGTATCGAGCTCATTGTATCCGGGGTTCACTGGCCAAGTGTTCTTCTCCCATGGGGGCCATTTGAACAGAGTGAGTGCTCTGGAACTGGATATACTAGAAACTGGAAGTGACATTTACTCAAGTAATAGTGCATGGGGGGAGTTGTAGTCCAGAATAGACAAACACAGTTGTGTATATTTATCTTATGAGTGCCAAGTGAAGTGATCATTCTGGAACTAAATAAAAAGTAATATTTATGAGAAGGCGTTCGATCGAATCAATTGGACATTATTAAAAGAAACCCTAGTAGCCTTAGGTCTTGGCCCAAAGATGATTGCCCGTATCTTCAGCCTATATACCCATCCCACCGCCAAGGTGAAGGCAAACGGTATGCTATCCAAACCCTTCAACAAAAAGAATGGGACAAAACAGGGATGCCCTCTGTCCCCAATTCTGTTTATCCTCTCCATGGAGGTCTTTGCTGCGTATATTCGGCAGAACCAGGGGATTCTGGGTATCAAAATAGGCCCACACAATTTTAAAATAGCATACGCAGACGTGTTATTCACAATCACAGACCCTCAACGCTCCACTCGGTAATCCTTAGAGACATTGAAACTTTTGGGAAATTCTCTAGCTTTTCAGTCAACACACAAAAGTAAAAAAATCCTAAACATATCCCTATCCCCACACGCGTTCCAATCAATAGCACTCATTTGTCCCTTAAGATTACAAAAGAAGTCACTTAAATACCTGGTTATTCAACTCTCTCCCACCACCTCCCAACTGTTTGATGATAACTATCTCACACTCTCACACAACATCCAACATTATCTACACACCTGGGCTGCAAAACCAATCACATGGTGGGGGCGCACGCAGTGTATCAAGATGACGACTCTACCTTGGATTTTATATCTCTACCAAGCCCTCCCCATTCCCACCTCCAAATGGTATATTTCCAACTGCAGAAGCACGTCAATTCCTTTATATGGGGGAAGAGTAAACGCAGAGTAGGCAGAAATGACATGTACAGAGCACTAGGACACGGCGGACTAGGACTACCATGTATAGCAGACTACCATGACGCGATAACCTTACAGCTAATCCTAGATTGGCATAGATCCAGAGACACTAAAGCATGGGTATCTATAGATTCCCAAATATTGAGAGTCCCGGAAGTAGGAGCACTATGTTGGGTACCTAGAGACCTCAGACCCCCTCAATGTTCAGACTTGGCTATCCACAAATGCACCTTTGATACATGGGATAGTATTATCACACGAAAGAAAAAAATATCTGGAACACGTTCTCCCTTATTTCCTATCCCAATGAATGCAGAGTTGGTGGGGGGACTGGATAGGGGGCAACAGAGATTGACAGAGTGGGGATACTCCACACCCCTCAAGACTTTCATACACAATGGCAAGTTACACACCAGACGGTAGATACTCCAGTCAATCTTTTTTTTCTGTAGATGTGGAGTGCAGAATTTTCAAAGTGCCCATAGTGTGCGAGGTAGCGTGGCCGAGCGGTTCTTTGAGAACTAACACCCTTTCAGAACTTATGCTCCAAAACAGAGGGCATGAAACACACCCTTTCCAATTGCAAAGAAACTCTTACAAACAGAACATGCTCTAAACTTACCCACTTACGCCTTAAAATGGCAGGACGATCTAGAACTTAACATGACAAGAGAGGACTGGATGAGAATATTTAAACACACTAAAAAGCTTCAAAATCACCTCAGTCATTAGAACTGAACTTTAAGGTCATGATGCGCTGGTACCTTACTCCTTCCAGGCTACAGTCCATATACCCAGGCGCCAGCGACATATGTTGGAGGGGCTGTAATGATAGGGGAAGTTACCTCCATATGTGGTGGAAATATGAAAGGATCAGACCTTTGTGGGTCGGGATAGAAAAATTCTTCCAGCAGATACTGACAACTGATTTCTCATTGACCCCCAACATCGCACTATTGAATGACCTACCAAAATTCCCTTGCGCGCTTAGGCTTATGTTATTACAAGTGGGTCTGACAGGAGCCAAAGCGTTAATAGCCTTAAACTGGAAAGGATTAGAGGAGTATGGATACCTGAGGAGGAAGAAATTAAATTTCCTTGCAGATGTTAGGTTCCTTTGGGAATATGCATTGGCTGAAGCCAACTCCGCACCCTCACTTGAGGACACCACCAGAGCTGCACATCAGACTTAATATATAAAAAGATCCCTCAATAACAGGCTAACAATGAAATACAGAGACTCCCTCAGACCCCCTCCTTCATGACTTTTTCAAATATACAACACCCTCTGCACCCTTCACCTCGGGCTTGAACCCCTTTGCACACCCGGTTATTGGCGTCCACGACAGCTTGGAGACAAAAGTTTCCATTGATAACGAATCACAAGGCAACCAGCTTAACTATCCTCTGAGAAATGCTTGGCAGGCGATTGTCCCCCCCCCCCGATAAATCAGGGTTTTCTTCTTGTTTTTTTTATTATTTTTTATTTTTATTTCTTTATTATTTGTTTAATGTATTACTAATCTCTTATCTTCTTTCATAGCAAAAGAACTATAAGTTATATCACTACACTTGTAAAAATACTATACAGGTGTATACGTTAAAATGTGAAGTGGACAATGCTTTTTATGTATGAACCGGACACCCTGTAACCATACTTATTTAATTTCTTGTTATTGAAAGACGTATCTAAATAAAATATATACAAAGTAATACTTATCTAAGCAGTGCATAAAGAGGGTCTACACTGTGTTTATATTTATTTTGTGAGTGCTTATATAGAACATTAAGTTGTTACACCTATTAGAACCCCTAAAAAAAAGCTGATGGGGACAAATTAATAATTTACCTAATAAACAAGAGAGGGCCAGATTAAATTATCTTGTATATGGCCCCACGGTCGGTACTTTGAGACCACTGCTCTAAAGTGTCAGATAAGATTTATGGCCTGATTCTAAAACATTTGCCAGCCTAGAGTAGTTTTCCAGTCCAACACTTGCTGGGGCAGCCCTCATGGAATTCTATAAAATAGGGGCTGTCCCTGGGAGTGGTGAGCTGTCACCCATAGAAATAATGAGAGCTCCCTGCTATGTAAAAGTTCATAATGAAGAATGAAGTAGACAGGGAGAACCTGGTGTGTTTAAACTTTAATTTTGTGCCTAATACAAATCAAATTCAGCTATTTTTAGTGCACTGTACCTTAAAATCACGTTATTTTTGTATGTGTAGGTTTTCCTTTCAGAGTACAGGTGGCCCTCGTTTTACAACGGTTCAATTTACACCATTTCAGAATAACAACCTTTTTTTCCAGTCATGTGACTGCTATTGAAAAGCATTGAGAAGCAGTGCATTTATTAAAATAGCCAGTAGGTGGAGCTGTCCGCTTGTGTTGCAGCAAAGCCAACCAAGCTGAAATTAATCAGTTTAACCAGACCTGAGCTATCGAGCAGATTTCAAAGGAACAAGATCTTCCTGTCTATAAATCAGTCCAGATTGGAATGCATAGAAAGAACTGTTTGCAGAAAAATGCAAGTGAAGTCTGTGTTGTGTGATTATTTTATTAGGTTTATAATGCTGTGTAGCAAATGTTTTTGTTCATTTAACTTAGTTTAATTATATATTCTGTGTTGTGTGATTATTTTATTAGATTTATAATGCTGTTTAGCATTTAAATTCTTCATTTCAAAGCTTTAAAAATAATGTATTAGGTGTTACTTATGACAACTTTGAGAGGGGCCTGGAACCTATCTCCCTCACTTCCCATTGACTTACATTATAAACTGGGTTTCAATATACAACGGTTTCGATTTACAACCATTCCTTCTGGAACCTAACCCCGGCGTAAACTGAGGGCTACCTGTAATTAGTGTTTTGAGTATTTTGATAAAAGCTTGCCTCTTTTTAATTTGCAAGAAAAAACAGTGAGATCTTTAGGGGAATTTAGAGAATTACGCTGTGATTTTAGAACAAATTTCATATACGCCCATGAAATTCCCATGTTCAGCCCATTTTATTAAAAAAACATCCATTATGCTTTGTATTTTGTATTTATAAGTACACATTTCTATGTGTTTTTGCACTTCCAGTGTACTTAAATTAAGATTTATGCTGTGCATAAATTCCTGTGTAATTTACGTTTAAATTTTACGCTTTTGATAAAATATGATTGTTGGCGACCAATTTCGTTACAGTTTTTCATACACCTTAACAATACAATATTTTCCTAAGTATTTTTGTGTGAATGGTTCAGATATTTGTTTTGTATTATTATTAAATTACAATTTTCATTGTGCACTTTTCTAATGTGTGCATCTCCTTCCCACACAAAAATGCAGTATACACACCTTAGTGAGATACCCGGTTTTCTGAGTAAAAAGTGGATTTAAAGAAATAGAAGTAGTGGCGCGTATTCTTAAAGAATTTCACCAGCCCAGAGAGCTTTATAGAATCAGGTCCCATCTCTCATTGTTTCATCACAGACTGTGTTACAAATATTAGACAGATACTAGAGAAGTAGATTAGGCAGGAGGAGGATACGATAACTAAAACCGTCATGGAAAAAATGCCCAAATTTAAATTGATATAAGAAAACAAGATGATGCAATGAGGGATTCAAATGCACAATAATACTTACATTTCTTCTACGTCCATATCCATCACGGGCTGAATACATTTCCTCGCTGCGATTATCTGGATACATTCCCTCACCTCGAGTACCATTTAATTTTTCATCCTCTCGAGTGCTAGAGAACGTTTTATCACCTCGGGTACCAGGAAATATTTCTCCGCTATAAGTGCTTTCATTTTCAATGTCTCCATAGAGGTTGAATAAACTCTCCTTTCTTTTACCATCTTCTAGTCGTTGCTATAAGCATATTGAATAACAAATATCAGGAGAGGAGATTAAAGATAATTCTGTAAATTTCTATATATTTCAAGAATCAAATAATAATTTATTTGTTGACAAGGATATTTTAAGTTCTGTGCTTGCCTATGGGCCACTAAAAGTGGGCCAGCTCCTATGCTTTATATTCCTGCTTTTTAAATAAAGATAGCAAGAGAACAAAGAAAAATTGATAATAGGAGTAAATTAGAAAGTTGCTTAAATTTGCATGCTTTATCTGAATCATGAAAGAAAAAAATTGGGTTTAGTGTCCCTTTAAATACAGCTCCACTTGTAATCTGGCTCTAAATGTAGATGATGTAGTAAACATATTAAAACATTTTCATGGAATATTAATACTGAAAGTAAAAATAAATAGATGTTTGTGCACAACTGACAATAAGGATAAAGCCCATGTCCTTAAAGGGACAGTCTACCATATAATTGTTATTGCTTTAAAAGATAGATAATCCCTTTATTACCCATTCCCCAGTTTTGCACAACCAACACAGTTATATTAATATACTTTTTACCTCTGTGATTACCTTGTATCTAGGAACCTTCTTCCAGCCCCCTGATCACATGACTGTGGCTGTTTATTATCTATTGTCTTAAATTTAGCATTGTTTTGTGCTAAATCTTAAATAACCCCCTGTGCCTGAATACAGTGTTATCTATATAGCACACGTGTACTTTCTGTCTCTTTGTATTGAAAAGAGATTTAAAAAGCATGTGATAAGAGGCAGCCCTCAAAGGCTTAGAAATTAGCATATGAGCCTACCTAGGTTTAGTTTAAACTAAGAATACCGAGAGAAAAAAGAAAATTTAATGATAAAAGTAAATTGGAAAGTTGATTAAAATTAAAAGTCCTATCTGAATAATGAAAGTTGAATTTATAGTAGACTGTCCCTTTAAATAAATAGGGTCATGTCCCACAAACATAGAAACAAAAAGTAGTTTTATTCAAAAAAGGAACTTTGATTTAAAAACAAACGTAATTCATTTTAAAATAGCTTAATTAACAATGACAAAAAAAGTAATTTAACGTACTGTCTGTCCCTCAGAAATGACTCAACTTGGCGCATCTACACTGCTCTGCTCAAGACCTAACCCTCTCATCCTCTCTCATAAAAGGGATATGATACCCAAAAAATTTTATTTCATGATTCAGATAGAGCAGACAATTTTAAGCAACTTTCTAATTTACTCCTATTATCATTTTTTCTTCATTCTCTTGTTATCTTCATTTGAAAAAGCAGGAATGTAAGCTTAGGAGCCTGCCCATTTTTTGTTCAGAACCCTGGATATCACTTGATGATTTGTAGCTACATTTAGCCACCAATCAGCAAGCGCTACACAGCAGCTTACAGTCCTGCTTTTAAAACAAAGATACCAAGATTGCATGCTCTATCTGAATCATTCAAGAACAAAAATGAGTTTAATATCCCTTTAACTCTTCACAATGAAACCTATAGGATATTTCTTGTACTTTACATAACCTTTCAGAATTTACTTTTTATCTACAAACCCATTTGCAAGTTTACAAAGAGAATGTGCACTGACATCCTTCTCTGTTTTTTTTCTTAGCAATTAGACCTCTTGTATCCTTGAACACTACAGATAGTAGCTCCCATACAGGACTTAAAGGGACATTATACACTCATTTTTTCTTTGCATAAATGTTTTGTAGATGATCTATTTATATAGCCCATAAAGTTTTTTCTTTTTTAAAAATGTATAGTTTTGCTTATTTTTAAATAACATTGCCCTGATTTTCAGACTCCTAACCAAGCCCCAAAGTTTTTTGAGAATACCGTCAGTTACCTTCTCCAGCTTGCTCCTGTTTGTGTAAAGGGTCTTTTCATATGCAAAAGAAGGGGGAGGGGGGAAGTGTCTTATTTCCCACTTGCAGTGGGCTTTCCGGCTACCTTTTCAACAGAGCTAAACAGAGCTTCTACGTAAGTTTTTAAACAGTTTTATACTGGATTTTTATATCAGTATCTGTGCATCTTATTCTTTATAGTAGTGTCTATTACATGCAGTTATATGAAAATGAGTGTATACTGTACCTTTAACAGGACATAAAAATGCAAACAATTGAATGCCATGATGGTCTTTTCGAGCAACAAAAAGGGCCTCAGCCATTAGATTGTGATCCACCCCCAAGTGTTTAACCCTGCAAACAGAGCAGCAATGCAATACTGGGAGCTAGCTGAACACATCAGATGAGCCAATGACTACAATCATATAAGTGTAACCACCAATCAGCGGCTAGCTCCCAGTAGTGCATTGCCGGTCCTGAGCCTACATAGGTATAATTTTCAACAAAGCATACAAAGAGAGGGAAGCAAATTAGATAATAGAAGCAATTTGAAAAGTTGTTTGCAATTGTACACTCTATCCGAATCAAGAAAGAAATGTTTTGGGCTTATGTCCCTTTAAAATATAATTTTGACTCTCCCGTCTGTTAAACAAATTGTAGTATTGTGTTATTGTATTCCTGTAACTGCTGAATTTCTTACACAATACTTTAGACATAACTTCTAATAAAATACGTACAAATGTAAGTGTTTTCCTAGAAACAATGTTTAAGCAATTTTACACACTGTCCCTTCTCAGTTAGGTCAGTTTTACTTGCACATTAAGGATACTTTATTCTTTAAACACTGCTGATATATTGTCTGAGCCTGGTATTGTCTGACGTACATTATAAAGTGCTAAGACACAGAGAGCAATAATGAGCTTTAGTAAATGATCCTGACCTTGGCAAGCTTTTCCTCGTCTCTCATTTTTCTTTTTAGCTGCTCTAACTTCTTTGCCTTTTTCCTCTCCAGAAGAGGCATAATCTTCTCATCTGCTAAGTTGCTGCGGAACTCAGTAAAAGCAGGCCAGAATTTGAACATGATGCTGAAAATGGTCATCTGATTGAAAACAACATAATATGTCACAAAAATAAATGCCTCCTTTTTTTAAAAAAAATATTTTGCCCCATTATTATAATTTAAAATATATATTTGCTTTTTTCCAGATTAAATGTCTGCTCCAGATTTCACAAGCCTAACCGTACAACATTCTACACAGTGGTTGTTTTTATCATTATAGTAGCTCATTTATATCTGTTTCTAATAGGTCATAGCAGAGGATATAAGATAAGAGGCTTTTATTAGGGTATAACCAGGAATTGCAAAATAATGTAGTGCCTTCTTGTTAAAACACAGGAAAATAAGCAATTAAAGCCTGACTTTGAAACATTTTAAACAAAATAAAGATACATCACAATTATTAACTGAATAAGAGTACAAGAGTACAATATTACATGTTTGAAGTGAAGATTTTACATGTTGTAAAAAATGAGTGAGAAAAATGTTCTAAGAGCAGATAAATAAAGAAGCCTGGAAGTCTAAAAAGTTTGGACAAATAAGGGAGATCCCTGGTAATAAGGGATGGTTGAAAACCTTAGCCCCTGACTTCCCATATTCCTAATTCAGCTTTACTTTAATCCTAAATGTCCTCAGAATCCTCAGATATTTTACCTTTTACTCTGTAAGAATATTTCTACAACTTCAAGTACTCTATTCTTTCTTCTGCCACATCTCTGTTGTTGGAATAGTTCTTATTTTCCAAAAGTTATGTATTAGCAACTTGGCCCCATTAACTGTTATTTGAAACATTTAGTTTACAGGTAAGGCGTGGAGATTAAGTAAGGACATACAAGGATTGCTAGTCACCTGGGTACCCAAAGCTTGTACAACATCTAATGCTACATTAGAGCAGAAACCCTCTAGTTTTGGACAGTTCCAGCACATGTATAGGATTAGGTATGAAATAAAAGTTGCACCAAACACAACATCCTAATGTTTTCACATAGAATTTGATTTTTTAAATTATTAAATATATATTTCTTATATATATCTGATAATGTTAATGAAAAACATATCCATACCTATTTATCTATAGGATAACATATATAGGTATATATATATATATATATACTAGTCCTAAAGCCCGTGTACACAGGCCATTTTTTGCAGTACAACGGTCCCACCCCTTGCTCTCTCTCTATCCCCCCTCTCTTTTGCTCTCTCTTTCTCCCCTCTCTTTTACTCTCTCTTTCCCCCCTCTCTTTTGCTCTCTCTCTCCCCCCTCTCTTTTGCTCTCTCCCCCCTCTCTTTTGCTCTCTCCCCCCCTGTCTTTTGCTCTCTCCCCCCTCTCTTTTGCTCTCTCTCCCCCTCTTTTGCTGTCTCTCTCCCTTTCTTTTGCTCTCTCTCCCCCTCTTTTGCTGTCTCTCTCCCTCTCTTTTGCTCTCGCTCTTCCCCCCTCTAGTTTGCTCTCTCTCTCTCCTCTTGTTTGCTCTCTCTCTCCTCTCTTTTGCGCTCTCCCCCCCTCTCTTTTGCGCTCTCTCCCGCCTCTCATTTGCGCTCTCTCCCCCTCTCTTTAGTGCTCTCTCCCCCCTCTCTCCCCCTCTCTTCTGTGCTCTCTCCCCCTCTCTTCTGTGCTCTCTCCCCCCTCTCTTCTGCGCTCTCTTCCCCCCCTCTCTTTTGTGCTCTCTTCCCCCTCTCTTTTGTGCTCTCTCCCTCTCTTTATCCCCCCTCTTCTGCTCTAGTCTCTCTATCCCCCCTCTTTAGAAGTCTCCTGTCTTGGCAGTCGGCCCTGGCATCTGGCCCCGTCCGCCTCACGCCCGGCCCCGCCCATGTCACGTCCGGGCAACGTCGCACCAGCCCGGCCATGCCCACGTCGCACCCACAAGCCACGCCCACTCCACCACACACCAGATCAGTTGGAAGGCCAGGTGTGTTTGTCCTCGTGCGCAGTCTCTACTGCACATGCCAGCTTCAACCAAACACACTTGGCCATTTATTATATAGGATATATATATATATATATATATATATATATATATATACTGTATGTGCAAACAGCGCTAAAAGAATTCTATTCTAAGACAAATAATACATAAAATACATAAAACAGTGAAAAAACTGCAAAGCACATAAAATGTAAAATAGGTTATAATATAAGTCCACTAATAGCTTTCTGATAATGTATATCCCCTTACCAGAATCTACCTCAATCTGATGAGGTAAGTTGCCGCACTGCACGGGGTAATAGGGTTCCAGGGACTTGTAGTTTAAGTTTGTAGCCATTTGAAATCAGATTTGGAGAGGTGACGCAAATTTTATTTACTGTTGTGCAAGCTGTGGCATTTGCAATTGGCATTAAAAAGCTTACTATCCCGTGAAGAGCCAAACAGAAGCCATTCTATCAGTCTGTACCTACATACTCCAAGAGGTGGATGCCATATTTGAGCAACTTTGGAGGAAAGAACTGGATGTGAGCTATTTTGTTACTACATACTTCAAAAGGTGGATGAAACTATAACAGACATTCATCAGTATATTGGACACACCTGTACCGGAACCCTATTACCCCTTGCAGTGCGGCAACTTTCCTCATCAGATTGAGGTAGATTCTGGTAAGGGGATATACATTATCAGAAAGCTATTAGTGGACTTATATTATAGCCTATTTTACATTTTATGTGCTTTGCAGTTTTTTCACTGTTTTATGTATTATTTGTCTTAGAATAGAATTCTTTTAGCGCTGCTTTCCCTTGTGCACATTTTTAACTTATACACTTATTTGTGAAATATATTAACCTATAATGTATATGTCTTTTAACAGCTGCTAATTATTCTTCCCCCAAACAGCGCAACCTTTGGTGCTGCATATATATATACATAAAATTAAAATAACACTTTCCTATATGTGCTCTCCATAGAAGTCTATGGGGAGAATAAGTTAGTGTAGTCATGATATCTAAGGTCCTGAAGTTAGCGAGAGTTGGGTTTTGCGCTATTTCAAGTTGAAAGTTATGGGTTGTGCCTGAGCAAAAGCACATATAGTGCTAGAAGTATTAGTGCGACCTGAGACTTGAAGTAAAGGGTTAAAAAAAGTTTCACAAACACATATTAAACACATTAAAATAACGTATTACACTCATACATACACAATATAACATTTATAGTGATATAAATTTGTATTTATGTATTTATATCTGTAAAGATGTATGTGCACTCATACATACATACATACACAAACATCTATACCTTGAAACATGCAATATAATTTTAAATCAATTTTACTGTTTATGTTTTTAAGAAAAATACTTGAAATCCATATGTTCTTCATTTAGAAAAAAAAATAAAATATATACAGTATTTTACAAAAAATATATAGATATATATAGAAATATATATTTAAAAAATTAAAAGAATAATTTCTTCCAAGTGAAGAAAATAGAAGTTGGTCTAGCGCAGTATTTAGTTAGTGCATAAGCGGTAAATACAAAAGGTTTTCTTTAGCGCGCCCGAAAGAAGTCTATGGGGAGATGGAGTTAGGGGGCGATTTATCAAAGGCTAGGCGAACTGTCTATGTGCTTCGCCTGTAACTGCGCCCCTGCTCACCTCCAGAGAGAATCGCAAATGTGCGCCTGAATTTATAAAAAAAAATAGACGTAGCTTTATGCGTTTAGTAAAAGGAGAGCTGGGGCGTAATAATGATAAATTTCGCCAGTCAGAAAAAGCATTTACTCCCTATTTATCATAATACATCCCTATAAATACTTATGCCGCCATGTCTTGATTGTTAAAGATGCGTTTTTTAGGTATCTATTTTGCGCATATTTATCTGTCAAAGCTTTTAAATTTTGTGCATTTAGGTACAGTACCTAATTTAATAATGTGTTATATTTTCTATTTTTGACATATTTAATAATGTTTCCGTACTGTTTGTCCATATGTTCTTCCCTGTTGGTAATTTAAGATCACACAAATCAATATATCAATATATACAGTATATATATATCATTGTCAGTTAAGGCTTATAAAGACCACAACGGGCAAGAAAACTCTTGGTACCCCATAAGCCTATGGAAGCGCACATTTCTGGCAATATCAGTCTCCTCTTGGCGCTGAGCCTTGGATAAAGCAGTTAAAAGAAGAAAGTAGGGGAAAAAAGAAGAGGGTGCCTCATAGTGTATTTCATACAAATGAATATGTAAGCATACGAATGATATTAGGCTCACCAGATAGAGTTGCACCGTACTATGATCGATGCTTAAAAGCAGACTAGCATTTTCCAGCGGCTAGTGCACTGATTGAGGATCCCAAGGCTGCAATCCGGTAGAGAATTCAGCAATCTCCTATTGTTATACCAGCATAGGAAGGATGGATCAGCACAATT
Source organism: Bombina bombina (assembly GCF_027579735.1). Lineage (NCBI taxonomy): Eukaryota > Metazoa > Chordata > Amphibia > Anura > Bombinatoridae > Bombina > Bombina bombina. The sequence continues at coordinate 1,006,146,737 of NC_069503.1, forward strand.
TAGTAAAAAGCAAAGCTGAACAAGAAGAAAGTACTCCATTACAAGCTGTAAAAGAATGTATGATAATGCTGTTCGCCTATGTATGTATGGCGAAATATAGATCACGCAATTTAAGGAGAAATTTCAGTTCCCTATCGGCGCAAAGCAATGATAAATAAGAAACTGGGCATATTTGTAGGTCGGGCTGTGAAATTACTCCTATTACTAATGTATATTGGTGCACTCTGGAGTGCGCCCGTCTGCCTAGGCGAATGCAAATGGAGTGCGAATAAGTTTCTTTCAGATTTGCACAATTATAGGCGCAGATTGCTTACATAAATATAGATATGGTCATATCCGTAGATTTGGGCGCAATTGCGGGTGGATTACTATGATAAATCGCCCCCTGTGAGTTAGTGCAGTCACAATATCGAAAGTCCTGAAGTTAGTGCTCCTTAGTCTTTTGCCAGTGCGCTAATATTTTTACTTTCAACTTATAGTACCAGCGCTAACCTGAGAGCGCTATTTTTTAAAAAGGAACAATAAACAAACACCTTGTGATGTAATTGCTAAAACTGTGAAATTGCCATTTTGTTTGTCGTTAATAGTGTGCATTATATTTCTTCTTTACTAAATAACAAGACAGATAACAATTCAGGTGTATTAAAAAGGTAAAATCATTTTGGGACTGTGAGCACTGGAAAATTACATTGACTGACGTTCAGAAATCATTATCTGCTGAAAACAAGCGCAAGATTATTATCAACCCTGATGTTAATTAAAAAAAAATCTTAAAAGTTGCACAATGACATGGTCTAATGTGTTTTTATGCTTAGAGCAGGCGGACAGGTAATGGAGCAGCGGTCTTTGTGACCGCTGCTTCATAACTGCTGAAACACGGGCCGTCAAGCTCCATCCGGAGCTTGATAGATAGGCCCCATTGATTGAGATTTAGATCATTGAAAACTCACTGCATTGCTTGTTTTATTAATTTTGGATGTGTACGACACATGGGGAGGACTATGTTGCACTTGGAACACAATATTTGATTAATTCTGTGTTGGATGATAAGTTGGAGCGAGTTTCACTTGACTTTCCCTACACTTTCCTTTTCTGTATTGTTGATCATGTTAGTCTGTTTTAGTAAATGATGTGTTTTACATGCTGATAGTGGAGATTATTTACAGACTGTCTAACATCACATAAGAGCGTATGTTTCTTTCTTGGAATTGTTGATTCTATTGCAAAATTAAATAAATAATGAAAATAGGGCAATCAAATGTAAACATGGCAAAAAGCATTCCTGGTAGAATGAGACATTTAACCTTTCCATGACAATACTTATTCGTCACATCGGAACAAAGTTCCAATGTAAACAAATAAGTAAAAAAATGAAATCACGCAATCTTTTTTTTAAATTATTTTTTATTTTTTTATTAATTTTTTATTGAGGTTGTGAGAAGGATTACAGCAAGTATTCATCCAGTGACAATGAACATATAACATCGAAACATATATTGTATACCCAAAAACATAACAAAGAAATAGAGATACAACAACCCTGGGTATAGTATCTGTGCATCCCTGGAAGAACATCAAAACAATAAATATGTGATATAAAGCTGTGTTTGGTATTCATATTACCAATATTGCAGATAAAGAAGTTTACAACAAAGATCTAGTAATCGAGAGTAATATTGTAAGACATACAAAATCAGTATACCAATAAAGAATAATGAAACGTCGTTTTTATATTATAGAAAAAATAAGTGTAGTCTCCACCCTGCGACTCACGTAGTTATGTAATCTAACAAAGAGAAGAAAGAAAATTGAGGTAAGTGAGAGTTGGTTTGTGGTTGATCACTTTTGGACCAAGTTAGCAGAGAGGGGGAAAGGAAAGTCAGCGGGCAAGAGCCGCTCTAATTGGAGTGGGGGAGGGGATGGGGGGACGGAGCCTTATAAGATATCAAAGTAGTGAGGAGCAGGGAGTAAGTGGAGGTCATGTAATATAGTCATAGGGGTAGCCTTCAAAGGAATAGCTTATTGTTAATTCAACTAAAAGGGAGGGGGACAGCATTTCAATATGTAATACAGGCTGTCCTGCTCAAGACTCGAGGGTAAGTGGGATTTTTACAGTTATTAGTTTTAGTCTGTTGGGGGATCATTTATCTATTCAGATAGAAGTTAAAGTCCTGATCCTAGGGAGTAGTCGATTGCAAGGATTATTATTAAACATTCAATGACCCTATAAATAAGGGAGTTTATCAGAGAGATTGACATTTAAGACTCCTGTAATCAATAGCTTAACAAAACCATATTAGCGCTCAGGGGTACTACTGTGAATATTATCAGTTATATCCAGATGCCAAAATGTGAATAGCTCACAAAGATAGGTGCCTCTCATATGTGCAAAAATAATTTATAGCCTAGATGTCATTTTACCCTGAAGATCAGCATATTAGCTATATTCCTATACCTTACCAAAATGCATATGAATCCTAACCCCTGACCTAGGTGATAGTTGGTCTGCAAACCAAGATTGTGCCAAACTGGCAAGCTGTGCTATATAAACCTATAGTAGTATATGTGTCTACAACAATGTCGAGTGAGCGTTAATGCCATCATACATGACAGCAACATGAGAGAGTGTAACATGTCTATAAGGTTTGAGAATGTAGTAAGTTATAGCTGCCCATAAAGATTTTTATTAAACAGTCAATGACCCCATAAATAAGGTAGTGTATTAGAGAGGTTACCATTCAAGTCTCCTGTAACTAATAGCTTAATGAAACCAAATTAAAGCTCGGGGTTACTACTATAAACATTATCAGTTACATCAAGAGGCCAACATGTAAATAGCTCACAGAGATAAGTTCCTCTCATATGGGCAAAAACATTTTATAGCCTAGATGTCATTTTAACCTGATGGTCAGTATACTAGCTATATTCCTGTACCTTAACCGAGTGTATATGAGTCATAACCTCTAACATAGGTGACAGTTGGTCTGCAAACCAAGGTTGTGCCCAACTGGCTAGCTATACTATACAAACCTATAATAGTATGTGTGCCTAAGGTAAGGTCAAGAAGGCGTTAATACCAGCATACATGACAATAACATGAGAACCATAATAGATCTGGCATAAACTAGGACTATAGTCTATATGTTTCTAAACATATGCCCTCTACAGCAAGGGTATTACACTCAGTATATAAAACTGAGGTGCTATCTTAGAAACTCATATCTACTGAGAGTGGGAATACAATTTATAAAGTACCTTTTGCATTATGACAATACACTGGAAAGTGTAAAAGAATAAAGTGCAGAACTTTCTAAAGGCATAATTCTTGAAGCATAAAGTAATCTAGGGAATAATGTAGCACATAAGAATCTCTTATACATGGGCTTAATGAAAGCAAGGAAAAACATTTTTAACAAACATAAGTAAAAACTGAGCCTTGTATAAGGGTGCACTTAACATAGTTTCAACTATTCATACATGTACTAAAGAATTGAACACCATCCCCTACAGACATCGTCCATATGGCCAGAAATGTATAGCCAGCAATGAACTGTGTGAAGACAAAGAGCAAAACCCATTTTCAACTATGCTACAAAATAACTATCAGTATACTTCTCCCAACTAAGGGACTCACACACATACAAATTGGTAAAAGGAATTATCACCCAACTGTTTAAAACTTGAACGTAAATGCAATAGACCAGGGCTACTATGAAAACTTTTAAGGAATACAAATTAAGCATGTCCAGGACTAATTGTAGAAAGTATTATGAACAGTAACAGTTTTCACAATAACAAAATAAAGAATGTACCTATAGTGTTATAAAGAGAAACGTCCAACAAAACAGTAAGGGAGCTTTGGACTGTAATGAGATGTAGAGCACAAGGCAGCTATTAAGATCTACTTAAAATATTAACTGGTGTGAGCCTGTCTCTTACAGGGAACTATGGGCTATAGGAGCTTAGGTGCAGATGGTTAAGGAGTCCGAGAGTCACTGTTGGGAGGTCTGCATCAAGGAGATCATAAGGATATCAGTCTTTTGACCACGGGTCATCCAGGGCTGAATCAAGCAGACCATGCACTGCCTAGTGCTAGTAAGAGAGTCTTACCCTATGCCCAGCCTAGGCGATGACTTCACCAGTTCAGCAGAAGTAAAAAGGCTGGCTACCGTGTTCGGAAAAGAGGCATGGCTGCCTGGCACCAGGTCCGACAAAGATGCGGCTGCAGTACTGGAAAAAGACTCAAAAACCATCTCCTGGATCTCAAATGATCTCTCTACTATACGCGGGTGTTTTGCATCAACAGCAAGCTGAGGCTCTGTGGGAGCGCGGCGGATGTCAGTTAGCCCAAGTAGGTTCGGTCCATTCTCCCTCCAAGACAGTGTCAGGAGCTCTGGGATCTCCTGTCTACCAGGCAACTCTGGACCCGTGAAGCGGCGGATGAAACCGAGCTCTCCTGTCGCCGGTCCTCCACTGGAGTCTTCAAGGTAGGTATACTCCCCCATGAGGATGAGATATCTGAGGAGCGCTGCTTGACATCTGAAAACGCTGTAGAGAGTATAGCTAAGATCTCATATCTGAGATCCTGGAAGTGCGTCTCCATTTTAGTTAGTAACTCTGCTAGAGCATGTCTGACCGCCTCCGATACAGCCATGAGGATTACTTGTCCGCATACAAAGTTAAGCAGGAGTCAGTTAGACTGGTAGAGGAGATCCTGGTCCTAGAAATTTTAGTGCGTCACACAGTGGGGAAGATGGCCGTTCGTCTGCGGCGTCTACAATGGGCTTCCAGCTAACGTAGAGCAAATGTCATATCTTTATATATCTTCTGGGCACCTATCTGATCCAGGTGGTTCTGCCTGAGTTTGGCTTCAAGCTGATAGTAAAATAAATGCATCCGAGCGGCCTATTCTGTGAATTGTCATAGATAATGTACAGAGCTGAAGTGATATGCGACCGCTCGGCTGCAAGGCACGCTCCGCCCCCCCAAATCACGCAATCTTTTATGTGAACACATGATTTATGATGCTAGGCACACCCTCCAGCCCATGATCCCATTCAGGAAGTGACGTTATGGCATCAGTACAGCCAAACGGCTAGGACGTTCCATGCCATCCTAACAGCGTTAAAGCCCAGCGTGGTTAGGACGCCATGGAACGTCCTATGGGCAGAAAGGGGTTAAAATAATAAACAAATATACATACATAATTATGGTATAGGCCCACTTTGGAGTGTGAAATTTACCACAAAATAACATTAACTACTAGTTTAAGAGAATCTATAAAATCAAATCCCTGCTAATGTAAAATGCATTGTTGTATTTCAGCTAAAGAAACAATAAAATATAAAATACATATAAGTCGATCAAAGTTGAACAATTCCAGTGTTAAAGTGACAGTAAAAACATTTTAGTCATAATGTATTCACATCTTGTTTGCTGTAATTGTTTTTTCAACAGCCAAAACCCTTCCACAACCCGCCTTATATGGAAGAGTCAATCTAGATTGGTTAATGTAGAACAGCCAATAGGATTTCAGTAGCTCTCATCCTATTGGCCAATAGGAATGCAAGGGACGCCATTTTGAAACGGCTCCCTTGCATTGAAGATTCAGTGTACGGCGGCAACCATATGAAGAGGACACTCCGCGCCAGATGTCTTGAAGGATGGACCCCCTCCGCTCCGCGCCGCCTGGATGAAGATAGAAGATGCCGCCTGGATGAAGATAGAAGACGCCACCTGGATGGATGAAGACCTCGCCGCCTGGATGAAGACTTCTCACCGTCTGGATGTCCGAACTTCAAAAACTGTAGATCGTCGGGGGTTAGTGTTAGATTTTTTTAAACTTTTTTTGGGGTGTTTTTTTTAGATTAGGGTTTGGGCTTTCTCAAAAGAGCTAAATGCCCTTTTCAGGGCAATAAAAAAGAGCTGAATGCTCTTTTAAGGGCAATGCCCTTTTTAGTGCAATGGGTAGCTTAGGTTTTTGCTAGAGTTAGGTTTTTTATTTTGGGGGGTTGGTTGGGTGGTGGATTTTACTGTTGGGGTGTCTTTATATTTTTTTACAGGGAAAGAGCTGATTTCTTTAGGGCAATGCCCTACAAAAGGCCCTTTTTAAGGGCTATTGGTAGTTTATTGTAGGCTAAGTTTTTATTTTTATTTTGGGGGGCTTTTTTTATTTTTATAGGACTATTAGATTAGGTGTAATTGTTTTTATTTTGGATAATTTCGTTTGTTATTTTTCGTAATTTAGTGTTTGTTATTTTTTGTAATTTTGTGTTTTTTTGTAATTTAGTATTTTTTTATTTTTTGTAATTGTAGATTTAATTTTTTTTAATAGTGTTAGTTTTTTAATGTGTAATTTAGTTTATTTAATTTGTAGTTATTTTAATTCTAGTATAATAGTAATGTTAGTTTAATATATAGTTTAAACTTAGTTTTTTTTTATTTCACGGGTAAGTTTTTATTTATTTTAAGTTAAGGTGTGGTTAGGTTTAGGGGTTAATAGTTTAATTTAGTTTTTTGCGATGTGAGGCTGGCAGTTTAGGTGTTAATAGGTTTATTTAGTAGCAGTGATGTGGGAGGCCAGAGGTTTAGGGGTTAATTACTTTATTTAGTAGCGGCGATGTCGGGGAGCGGCGGAATAAGGGTTAATATCTTTATTATAGTGTGGGCAATGTTGGGGTGCGGGGGGGAATAGGGGTTATTAACGTTATTATAGTGGCGGCGATGTCGGGGAGCGGCTAAATAGGGGTTAATAACTTTATTTAGGTGGCGGTGATGTCGGGAGCAGCAGATTAAGGGTTAAAAACTTTATTTAGGTTTATGTGTACACAAATAAACAATGGCACTACAATGGGCAATCCCCACTAGTGTTGGTATTGGTGTTTCTATATAGCAGCGCTATTGGTTGCTGCTATATTAAAATTAATTATTACTTAGTATGTGGGTTGGTGCTTTGCACTTGACTGAAAATTAGCAAAAAATTTGGATAAAGAGATATCCACAAAAAAGAATGAACTTAGCACTCTATGCCCAGACTTGAAGGTGAGCAGGATTCCGATTGGAATAAAATATAACTTTTATTAATTGTATATATAAAAAACAACAAAAACAGAATTTATGCTTACCTGATAAATTACTTTCTCCAACGGTGTGTCCGGTCCACGGCGTCATCCTTACTTGTGGGATATTCTCTTCCCCAACAGGAAATGGCAAAGAGCCCAGCAAAGCTGGTCACATGATCCCTCCTAGGCTCCGCCTTCCCCAGTCATTCGACCGACGTAAAGGAGGAATATGCATAGGAGAAATCATATGATACCGTGGTGACTGTAGTTAGAGAAAATAATTCATCAGACCTGATTAAAAAAACCAGGGCGGGCCGTGGACCGGACACACCGTTGGAGAAAGTAATTTATCAGGTAAGCATAAATTCTGTTTTCTCCAACATAGGTGTGTCCGGTCCACGGCGTCATCCTTACTTGTGGGAACCAATACCAAAGCTTTAGGACACGGATGATGGGAGGGAGCAAATCAGGTCACCTAGATGGAAGGCACCACGGCTTGCAAAACCTTTCTCCCAAAAATAGCCTCAGAAGAAGCAAAAGTATCAAATTTGTAAAATTTGGTAAAAGTGTGCAGTGAAGACCAAGTCGCTGCCTTACATATCTGATCAACAGAAGCCTCGTTCTTGAAGGCCCATGTGGAAGCCACAGCCCTAGTGGAGTGAGCTGTGATTCTTTCAGGAGGCTGCCGTCCGGCAGTCTCATAAGCCAATCGGATGATGCTTTTAAGCCAAAAAGAGAGAGAGGTAGAAGTTGCTTTTTGACCTCTCCTTTTACCAGAATAAACAACAAACAAGGAAGATGTTTGTCTGAAATCCTTTGTAGCCTCTAGATAGAATTTTAGAGCACGAACTACATCCAAATTGTGCAACAAACGTTCCTTCTTTGAAACTGGATTCGGACACAAAGAAGGTACAACTATCTCCTGGTTAATATTTTTGTTAGAAACAACTTTCGGAAGGAAACCAGGTTTAGTACGCAAAACCACCTTATCTGCATGGAACACCAGATAAGGAGGAGAACACTGCAGAGCAGATAACTCTGAAACTCTTCTAGCAGAAGAAATTGCAACCAAAAACAAAACTTTCCAAGATAATAACTTAATATCTACGGAATGTAAGGGTTCAAACGGAACCCCTTGAAGAACTGAAAGAACTAAATTGAGACTCCAAGGAGGAGTCAAAGGTTTGTAAACAGGCTTGATTCTAACCAGAGCCTGAACAAAAGCCTGAACATCTGGCACAGCCGCCAGCTTTTTGTGAAGTAAAACAGATAAAGCAGAAATCTGTCCCTTCAAAGAACTTGCAGATAATCCTTTCTCCAAACCCTCTTGTAGAAAGGATAGAATCTTAGGAATTTTTATCCTGTTCCATGGGAATCCTTTCGATTCGCACCAACAGATATATTTCTTCCATACTTTATGGTAAATTTTTCTAGTTACAGGCTTTCTAGCCTGAATAAGAGTATCAATGACAGAATCTGAGAACCCACGCTTTGATAAAATCAAGCGTTCAATCTCCAAGCAGTCAGTTGGAGTGAGGCCAGATTCGGATGTTCGAACGGACCTTGAACAAGAAGGTCCCGTCTCAAAGGTAGCTTCCATGGTGGAGCCGATGACATATTCACCAGGTCTGCATACCAAGTTCTGCGTGGCCACGCAGGAGCTATCAAGATCACTGAGGCCCTCTCCTGATTGATCCTGGCTACCAGCCTGGGAATGAGAGGAAACGGTGGGAATACATAAGCTAGTTTGAAGGTCCAGGGCGCTACTAGTGCATCTACTAGAGTCGCCTTGGGATCCCTGGATCTGGACCCGTAGCAAGGAACCTTGAAGTTCTGACGAGACGCCATCAGATCCATGTCTGGAATGCCCCATAATTGAGTTATGTGGGCAAAGATTTCCGGATGGAGTTCCCACTCCCCCGGATGAAATGTCTGACGACTCAGAAAATCCGCTTCCCAATTTTCCACTCCTGGGATGTGGATTGCAGACAAGTGGCAGGAGTGAATCTCCGCCCATTGAATTACTTTGGTCACTTCTTCCATCGCCAGGGAACTCCTTGTTCCCCCCTGATGGTTGATATATGCAACAGTCGTCATGTTGTCTGATTGAAACCTTATGAATTTGGCCTTTGCTAGTTGAGGCCAAGCCTTGAGAGCATTGAATATCACTCTCAGTTCCAGAATGTTTATCGGGAGAAGAGATTCTTCCCGAGACCATAGACCCTGAGCTTTCAGGGATTCCCAGACAGCGCCCCAGCCCACCAGACTGGCGTCGGTCGTGACAATGACCCACTCTGGTCTGCGGAAGCTCATCCCTTGAGACAGGTTGTCCAGGGTCAGCCACCAACGGAGTGAATCTCTGGTCCTCTGATCTACTTGGATCGTCGGGGACAAGTCTGTATAATCCCCATTCCACTGTCTGAGCATGCACAGTTGTAATGGTCTTAGATGAATCCGCGCAAAAGGAACTATGTCCATTGCCGCAACCATCAAACCTATTACTTCCATGCACTGTGCTATGGAAGGAAGAAGAACAGAATGAAGTACTTGACAAGAGCTTAGAAGTTTTGATTTTCTGGCCTCTGTCAGAAAAATCTTCATTTCTAAGAAGTCTATTATTGTTCCCAAGAAGGGAACTCTTGTTGACGGGAATAGAAAACTTTTTTCGACGTTCACTTTCCACCCGTGAGACCTGAGAAAGGCTAGGACAATGTCCGTATGAGCCTTTGCTTGTGGCAGAGACGACGCTTGAATTAGAATGTCGTCCAAGTAAGGTACTACTGCAATGCCCCTTGGCCTTAGCACCGCTAGAAGGGACCCTAGTACCTTTGTGAAAATTCTTGGAGCAGTGGCTAATCCGAATGGAAGTGCCACAAACTGGTAATGCTTGTCCAGAAAGGCGAATCTTAGGAACCGATGATGTTCCTTGTGGATAGGAATATGTAGATACGCATCCTTTAAATCCACCGTGGTCATGAATTGACCTTCCTGGATGGTAGGAAAAATTGTCCGAATGGTTTCCATTTTGAACGATGGAACCCTGAGAAATTTGTTTAGGATCTTGAGATCCAAAATTGGCCTGAATGTTCCCTCTTTTTTGGGAACTATGAACAGATTGGAGTAAAACCCCATCCCTTGTTCTCTTAATGGAACAGGATGAATCACTCCCATTTTTAACAGGTCTTCTACACAATGTAAGAATGCCTGTCTTTTTATTTGGTCTGAAGACAATTGAGACCTGTGGAACCTTCCCCTTGGGGGTAGTTCCTTGAATTCCAGGAGATAACCTTGAGAAACTATTTCTAGCGCCCAAGGATCCTGAACATCTCTTGCCCAAGCCTGAGCGAAGAGAGAGAGTCTGCCCCCCACCAGATCCGGTCCCGGATCGGGGGCCAGCATCTCATGCTGTTTTGGTAGCGGTAGCAGGCTTCTTGGCCTGCTTACCTTTGTTCCAGCCTTGCATCGGTCTCCAGGCTGGCTTGGTTTGAGAAGAATTACCCTCTTGCTTAGAGGATGTAGAATTTGAGGCTGGTCCGTTTCTGCGAAAGGGACGAAAATTTGTTTTATTTTTAGCCTTAAAAGACCTATCCTGAGGAAGGGCGTGGCCCTTTCCCCCGGTGATATCTGAAATAATCTCTTTCAAGTCAGGGCCAAACAGCGTTTTCCCCTTGAAAGGGATGTTAAGCAATCTGTTCTTGGAGGACACATCCGCTGACCAAGACTTTAGCCAAAGCGCTCTGCGCGCCACAATAGCAAAACCTGAATTTTTCGCCGCTAATCTAGCTAATTGCAAAGTGGCGTCTAAGGTAAAAGAGTTAGCCAATTTAAGTGCTTGAACTCTGTCCATAACCTCCTCATAAGAAGATGCTTTATTGAGCGACTTTTCTAGTTCTTCGAACCAGAAACACGCTGCTGTAGTGACAGGAACAATGCATGAAATTGGTTGTAGAAGGTAACCTTGCTGAACAAACATCTTTTTAAGCAAACCCTCTAATTTTTTATCCATAGGATCTTTGAAAGCACAACTATCTTCTATAGGGATAGTGGTGCGTTTGTTTAGAGTAGAAACCGCCCCCTCGACCTTGGGGACTGTCTGCCATAAGTCCTTCCTGGGGTCGACCATAGGAAATAATTTCTTAAATATAGGGGGAGGGACAAAAGGTATGCCGGGCCTTTCCCATTCTTTATTTACAATGTCCGCCACCCGCTTGGGTATAGGAAAAGCTTCGGGGGGCACCGGGACCTCTAGGAACTTGTCCATCTTACATAATTTCTCTGGAATGACCAAATTGTCACAATCATCCAGAGTAGATAACACCTCCTTAAGCAGAGCGCGGAGATGTTCCAATTTAAATTTGAATGTAATAACGTCAGGTTCAGCTTGTTGAGAAATTTTTCCTGAATCTGAAATTTCTCCCTCAGACAAAACCTCCCTGGCCCCTTCAGACTGGTGTAAGGGCATGTCAGAACCATTATCATCAGCGTCCTCATGCTCTTCAGTATCTAAAACAGAGTAGTCACGCTTTCGCTGATAAGTGGGCATTTTGGCTAAAATGTTTTTAATAGAATTATCCATTACAGCCGTTAATTGTTGCATAGTAAGGAGGATTGGCGCACTAGATGCACTAGGGACCTCCTGAGTGGGCAAGACTGGTGTAGACATGGAAGGAGATGATGCAGTACCATGTTTACTCCCCTCACTTAAGGAATCATTATCAGTGGCATCATTGTCCCTACTTTGTTTGTCACATTCATCACATATATTTAAATGGAGAGGAACCTTGGCTTCCGAACAAACAGAACATCGTCTATCTGATAGTTCAGACATGTTAATAGGCATAAACTTAATAACAAAGCACAAAAAAACGTTTTAAAATAAAACCGTTACTGTCTCTTTAAATTTTAAACTGAACACACTTTATTACTGAATATGCGAAAAAGTATGAAGGAATTGTTCAAAATTCACCAAAATTTCACCACAGTGTCTTAAAAGTATTGCACACCAAATTTGAAAGCTGTAACTCTTAAAATAACGGAACCGGAGCCGTTTTTACATTTAACCCCTATACAGTCCCTGGTATCTGCTTTGCTGAGACCCAACCAAGCCCAGAGGGGAATACGATACCAAATGACGCCTTCAATAAGCTTTTTCAGTGGATCTGAGCTCCTCACACATGCATCTGCATGCCTTGCTTCTCAAAAACAACTGCGCATTAGTGGCGCGAAAATGAGGCTCTGCCTATGACTAGAAAAGGCCCCCAGTGAAAAAGGTGTCCAATACAGTGCCTGCCGTTTTTTTTAACAGAATTCCCAAGATTAAAATAACTCTCCAAAGTTATAAACCATTAAATATGCTTATAAAGTAATCGTTTTAGCCCAGAAAAATGTCTACCAGTCTTTAAAGCCCTTGTGAAGCCCTTTATTCTTATATTAAAAATTAAGAAAATGGCTTACCGGATCCCATAGGGAAAATGACAGCTTCCAGCATTACCAAGTCTTGTTAGAAATGTGTCATACCTCAAGCAGCAAAAGTCTGCTCACTGTTTCCCCCAACTGAAGTTAATTCATCTCAACAGCCCTGTGTGGAAACAGCCATCGATTTTAGTAACGGTTGCTAAAATCATTTTCCTCTTACAAACAGAAATCTTCATCTCCTTTCTGTTTCAGAGTAAATAGTACATACCAGCACTATTTTAAAATAACAAACTCTTGATTGAAGAATAAAAACTACATTTAAACACCAAAAAACTCTTAGCCATCTCCGTGGAGATGTTGCCTGTGCAACGGCAAAGAGAATGACTGGGGAAGGCGGAGCCTAGGAGGGATCATGTGACCAGCTTTGCTGGGCTCTTTGCCATTTCCTGTTGGGGAAGAGAATATCCCACAAGTAAGGATGACGCCGTGGACCGGACACACTTATGTTGGAGAAACATACACACATAAAATTAAAATTAGAACTCTCAGAGGCTATATACTGCTCTATATTTAGCGCAAAACTGTCTGGTTTACATTGTGGTGTTACGATAGATACAGTTCTGAGCAGGGTACTAAACCTAGTGTCACATATGCTCATAGCAATGCATACTTAATTAATCCTACATAATGGAATAACCTACACACATAATATTGTGTAAGTGCAATTGATTTAGTGGTGTCATATATACTCAAGGAAGCTACTAGCTTATCAAACAATACTCCTCTGAAGTTCGCTCATTTAGCAGCGAAGCGTTATCTGGATGCAATGGTTATGATTACATTGTAATGGTGTGGCTCTCACTGCATAATGCATGCTGAGATTTGAAACTTGTTGGAATCATTCCCTTCATATAAATTAGATTAATTTAGCCCTAATTTATATTAAAGACCGAGCAGCGCACTGTATTTACTTACCAAGGCTTTATATGTGTAGTGCCATATACTACTATAATCGTTCTCTGGAGGCTGTGATATACAACCTAGAGCAGATTAAACGAACAGGGACACATACTGAGTAGAAATGAGACATTGAGGTGAATCACTTCACCACATATTGATTAGATCAATTTTGCTCTAACTATTTAAGTAGATATAGGAACAGAAATGTATTAGCCTATAAAGGCATCACATGTCCAACACAACAGACAATTGTAGCTGTTCAGGGGTGGCTATGATACACTACCTGGAGTGTATAAAGTAAACAGTAACATAGCCACATATAAATGTATGACACTAAGAACTAATAATAATTCCATGTGATCAAGCATAACACTTTTATATTGGGTGGTTTTGACACACAAGTTAGTTTTCTCATACATTGGAATTACTAGCTCTTTGACAACCATGCGATGTCGGGGGTGGCAGATTAGGGTGTTAGGTTTAAACGTAACTTTTTTTCTCCATAGACATCAATGGGGTTATGTTACGGCGATCGCCATTCCGCGCTTCAGGTGTTAGGTTTTTTTCTAACACGCTTTCCCCATTGATGTCTATGGGGAAAGCGTGCACGAGCACGACAAAGCAGCCTTTGGATTTTGTGCGGCATGGAGCTCATCGCAACCATATCAGACGCACAAGGAGGCTTTTTGAAAACTTGTAATGGCAGTGCTATGGAGGGTGCGTTCGTTTCGCACCCTCTATAGTGCAAAACTTGTAATCTAGGTGCATGTTACTTATAGGTTATACAAATAAATATATGTTATAGGGAGATCAGAGACATTTCCCACAGATACTATGATAAGTTTATACTTCCTTTAATTTTCATAATGATATATAAAAAAAGAAGGCACCGATGTGTAACTGCTTTTAATATATCAGAATATTACCATAACCACTTACTTGTGCCTCACGGAATACATAGGGTCCTAAATCCCTTCGTTTTTCCAAGATCTTCTCCGCCTGCTCTGGTGGGATGTCTATCTGCAATGCTGGAGGAATAGACGAGTTGATAAAGCAGTTGATAATAGCTGTGATCTTGTTCTGGATGGTGAAATCATCACAGTGAGAATGACAGAGGTCCTGAAAAAACATTGTAAAATAAGCATTTGTGTCATTCTAATCAACACAATGTTAAAGGGATTCATCAACACCTCAAAACACCCACATGAATGTACTAAACAATAACCTTAAATCACTTTCATAAACTACTAAGTTGCTTTGATAATTAGCATCTCCTCACTCAACTGTGTGTAACTATACTCTCTGTTATTTAAGTGCCCATTCTTTACCTTGTCTACTTATTTGTAAACACCCTTCTAATGAAGTCAAAGAAACCCTACAATCCCAGTCCTGCAGCATCTTGATGACCATGCCTTCAATAATCTCCCTACTACTCCATCTCCACTTCCAGTATTTGTTGGATTATCTCACAGACCTGTCTTTTATGTTCTACTCTTCTCAGTCTTCACTTCCTTACTTGATAAACTAACAGGCTCATCTGGGTTCCAATACAACTTCCTGGCTGGTTATAACCAAGTCTTTTCCTTTTCTCTTTTAAGTGGTGTCAATACCTGTCTTTTAAAAAATTTGATAGATTAGCGTCTACTTCCTAAAAATCTATGTTAGAGACTAAACTTTTACTGGTTCTCTGTCTAAATGCAAACCCAATATTGTGAATCTCCATTACTACTGATTTCTCAGTTATCAGACTATCATTCACAGCTCATTCCATTGTTGTTACATGTGACATTGATATCTATGTGAATTATGCTCAAATATTCAGACTAAGCACATGAACTTGAAAAAATATTTAGTTACTAAGGATCTCTCTGAACTGGTTGTGATACTGGTCTGAATGTCATTTAGTTTGTTTTGCAATCTTATAGCAGAACACTAGATTACTGTCAAGGTATATGAGCATATGGTTATTTTCTTGGTGTGAATATTCATTGAGATAATAATTATTAATCCGTTATTATTATTTGTTTGTGTTATACCTTATATTTTTGAACCTCTTGCCAGAAAAGCAATCCATTTTCCAAAAAGTCTCCTTTGAGGGATAAAAACTTTTGAAACTGGCTGGCAGTAACTGGGTTTAATAACGCTTTGCGGAATGCAATTATCTCTTTGGAGGAAGAAATCCACTTACTGTCCAAGTGCTGAAAACAAAAATGTGAAAATGAATATCTTAAAAATGAAGTCATAGTAATGGCATTTTAATGTTTTATGTTAAAATAAACAAATATGTATCTAAGGGTTTATTGTCAGAAAACATAAATTATGCTTACCAGATAATTTCCTTTCCTTCTGTACAGGGAGAGTTCACAGCTCCATTCCTTACTTGTGGGAAATACTGAACCTGGCCACCGGGAGGAGGCAAAGACAAATGCAGAGGGAACAAGGAACAGTAGGAGAAATATCAGGGTGAAAAAGGTGCCAGAAGAATAAATTAAAATTTAGGGCCGCCCATCGGAGAAAACGAGCGGGAGCTGTGGACTCTCCCTGTACATAAGGAAAGGAAATTATCTGGTAAGCACAATTTATGCTTTCCTTCTTAATACAGGGAGAGTCCACAGCTGCATTCCTTACTTGTGGGAAATTATACCCAAGCTCCAGAGGACACTGAATGCTAACAGGAGGGTTAAAAAGAGAAGCGAACCCTAATCTGAGGGCACCACAACCTGCAAAACTTTTCTCCTGAAGGCTGCTTCAGCAGAAGCAAAAACATCAAACTTGTAAAATTTGGAAAAAGTATGTAAGGAGGACCTGGTATCCGCCTCACAAATCTGATCCATAGAAGCCTAATTTTTGAAGACCCAAGAGTAAGCCACAGCTCTCGTAGAATGAGCCGTAATCCTCTGAGGAGACTTAAAACCCACTGACTCATATTCTAAGTGGATGATGCTCCTCAACCAAAAATATAAGGAAGTCGAAGAGGCCCTCTGACCTCTATGCTTCCCAGAAAACAAACAGAGAAAAAGTTTGTCTAAATTCCTTTGTAGCCTGAAGATAGAACTTTGCTTCCCAGATGGCTACACCCGGAATGTGGATCGCTGACAGCCAACAGTTGTGGGTCTCCACCCACTCCAGAATCTGAGATACTTCCCTTATTGCTAGGGAGCTTCTCGTTCCCCCCTGATGGTTGATGTAAGCCACCGAGGTTAAATTGTCTGATTGGAATCAGATAAATTGGGACGAACCCAGTAGGGGCCAAGCCTTCAGCGCATTGATTATTGCTGAAGGTCACAGACCCTGCGCCTTCTTGGCGCCCCAAACAGCTTCCCCATCATGACAAACGCGTCCGTAGTCAGTCACCCAGGATGGTCTTAAAAAGGATGTCCCTCTGGACAGGTGATACGGACAGGTGATACGGACAGAGCTACCAAGAGAGCGATTCTCTCGACCGGGTGTCAAGAGAAATCTGTTTAGACAGATCCAAATAATTGCCATTCCACTGCCTCAGCATGTACAGTCACAATGGCCTGAGGTGGAACCTGGCAAAGAGAACAATGTCCATGTTGGACACCATGAGACCAATCACCACCATACACTGAGCCACAGATGGCCCTAAGGAGGTCTGGAGGGCAAGACATGTTGAAGCTATCTTGCAACTTCTCTGGTCTGTTAGAAATATTCCCATGACAATGGAATCTATTATCGTGCCCAGGAATTCCACCTTGGGG
Source organism: Bombina bombina (assembly GCF_027579735.1). Taxonomy (NCBI): domain Eukaryota; kingdom Metazoa; phylum Chordata; class Amphibia; order Anura; family Bombinatoridae; genus Bombina; species Bombina bombina. Next base: position 1,006,163,895 of record NC_069503.1, read on the forward strand.
GTGGAATAAGATCACTCCTTTCTCTATTTATCTTCCCTCCGTGGGATCGTAAAAGAGAGGAGAGATTCCGAATGGTCTTCCATTAGACAAAACGATGGTCCAGTTTCTGGCGACTGCTAGAAGAGCCCTAAAAACCTTCGTAAAAATTTTTGGAGCAGTAGCTGTGCCAAATAGAAGTGCAATTAACAGGAAGTGCTTGTCCAGGAACGCAAACCTGAGGAACTGGAAGTGTTCCCTGTGGATTGGAAGGTGAAGTAATGCCTCCTTGGGATCTATAGAGGTCATAAACTGCCCTTTCTGAATTAAGGGAAGGATGGACCTTATTGTCTCCATCTTGACAAGGGGACATTTAGAAATTTGTTTAAGCACTTTAGGTCCAGAACTGGACGGAAAGATCCCTCCTTCTTTGGGACCACGATAGGCACTGGGACAATGACTCCAAAGGAGGACAGATACCTTTACGCACTCCAGAAAGGCTTCCCTCTTTCCTAGTCTTGAGACAGGTTGCGAGGAAGAATCTGCCCCTGGGTGGATGAGATTTGAAACCTATCTTGTAACCCTGAGCTATGACCTCCAGGACCCAAGGATCCTGCACATTCCTGAACCTTACGGGCCTGAACAGAAAACCTGAAGTCTTAGCCGTAGCCGCTCCAGCAACTGCGGCGAATGACAAACTATCCTCACACTGGCTAGTATTACGTGTGGCAAGTGTAAAATAGCGCCAACCAAGTAGGGATGGGAAAAAGAAATACCACCCTCATAGAGAGTCCCGAACCGGGATCCTTAAAAGGCAGAGAGCGGAAAGGGGAATCTAATCCTATCCCACTCTTCCTTAATAATGATTGCCATTAAATTTAGGATCCAGAGGTTCATCTGGCAGCTCAGCCTTTGGAACCTCTAATGTAGTCAAAACCTCCTTTAGTAGAAAGTGTAAACATTCTGTCCTAAATCAAAAAAACTGGATCCTCCACAGGCGGAGGATTATAGGCAGCAGACTCCAACCCTGAAAGTTTATACTTTGAAGATTCAGAGAGAACCTCATCCTCGGATAACTGATCAGATATATCCGACAAATTACATGATGCCACCTGAGCAGGAGTGCAAGATTTAACCTTTCGCTTGCGCTTAGCAGTGTGAGGGAAAACACTAATGGTCGCAGACACCGCTGTATGAAACTGCTCAGTAACGTCTGGTGAAAAAAGGCCCCCTCTAGATGGAGGATTAGCAGTGCAAAGGGAAGCTGCATGTGTATAAAAAGATGCATGTAGGGTGTGAACATCACTGGAAGAGGACTCCTCAGAGGTGGGCGGCTCAGTGGTATCAAACATGTCAACCTTATTTGATATATTCCCCTTATAAAGGCATATGGAACATAATTGAGAAGGTGGATATTCCAGAGCTCTCTCACAATATAAACAGGCAATACTCTTTGAAATAGAGGGAGAACCCTCTAATGAATCAGAATCCTCCATAGCTAAAGTACAATATGCGGAGGACTACAGAAAAAAAACAACTTTATTTTAAATAAAAAAAACTGCACCTTTATACCCCAATGGCTGAGGCACTCACCACCTCCTTTGACCCAAGCAGAACAGAGATAAAACTTCTCTCCATAGTTACTCGGTCAAGAGGAAGGAAATGGAAGCCCCGACCATTCCGTTCACATGGTGCTCAATGCAGGACCGTCCCTGCTATGAGAGAAAGTACGCCAAGCTTTTAAGCTGCGCAACCTTCAAAGTGAAAGTGAAACCTGTATGTTCCATCTCAGCCTAGGAGCCCATAAACATCTTACACATAAAGCAGCATAAAATCGAATAAAGCATATATGATTAAACCCAACTGTTCATAATCCCCCTCAGGAGATATTAACCCTTGATTCCATATTGAGAAAAGAAGCCACACTGTGACCCTGTCTTCTAGCGTTTGCAATATGTGTAAAAAATGAAACGATCTTACCGGAATCTATGCTGTGGAACAGTAACACAGTTCTTCAAGTTTGACAGATTGTAGCAACGCTTCTGACATGGACTTGAGTGAAGAAAGCAGGCAGCGAAACTAGTCAACGCTGATTGCTTAAGGAGCTTTTAATATGAGTCTGGATGGTTTTGCAGAAAGACTCTCCCTGCATCTCCAGACTCTAACTTTCGTCAATGCTCTCACTGAGAGGCTGACAAGACTACTTAAAACTCAAGTCCCATAGCGAAGAGTACTACCCTCCATAAGAGACTACTCCGAATCTTCCGACACTTCTCTGCCATCCTCCTGTGATGAAAGGCAAATAATGACTGGGGGATGAGGGAAGTGGGGGAGGTATTTAAGCCTTTGGTTGGGGTGTCTTTGCCTCCTCCTGGTGGCCAGGTTCAGTATTTCCCACAAGTAAGGAAAGGAATGCAGCTGTGGGCTCTCCCTGTATTAAGAAGGAAATTTTTACCTTACCTGCTACATAAAGCATATCTTCGCAATCACAACAGTATCACTAACAGTTGACAAAATTCTCCAGTGAGACACAAATCTTACTTTTCTTATTCTTTTCCTAATTACTTCAGATTTTTTTTTAAAATATACTCTTTGGATGTTGCTTTTCCATAAAATCATTGCATATGGTTTGTATTGTTTCAGCAACATAGTGTGTCCAATAAACCTAGATTAGCCACATGGGGAACCACTGCTATGAGCACATTCACAGTACTCTAAAACATACTGAAAGAAACAAACATGTTACTGTTTAAGAAACAATAACTTTTAAAAGAAGAATATTTTAGAAATTTATTTTTGAGGTCATAATATTTTTATTATATTTATATTTCATGACATCTTGATTTGTTTAATGTACTTGATCATACCAATGTAGCAAATTGCTTTTAAAAGAAAATGCTGCTAAATCCTTTACCACTATCTAGAAGTCATCGTATTCAATTATTATGCTTCAAAGCCTAAACAAATATCTTATTTCCTCAGTGCTTCTAATCTACGACAGGGACTAGACTGGGGTGATACCTAGGGCAAATGTTGGCCTAGATAACTAAGCCCGCACCTAGGTCAGCAAGATTAAGGGAGAACAATTTACTATGATATTCCTATTCATTTTGTAACAAATTAATGCTTAGTGCACCCTTGGCTTAGTGCTCAAGAGATATCCGACATGAATTTTACTGCATGTCCCCATCGAAATCTATTATATGAGGGATTGCGAGCACTTGCGCTATCCGGCAAGCAGATGTTACTGTGCATTAGACAGATGCTCGAGTGATAAAAGATAACGTATAAAAGCTCTAATATTTTTTCACTCCACTTGTTATATAGCCCATTGGTGGAATTAAGGTTCAAGACTCATAAGATTCATCAGTGCTTATGGCATCACAAAAACTAATTTTGCCTCTGGGTGACACTGATACCTTTAAGGACCCCAGACATACACAAGGTTCATTTGCACTAAGCAAGTGCAAAGATACACCCTTTTGAAGAATTATATTAGATGAAACATACATAGTAAAATACATACATTCAAGATAAAATAAAAAAAATGTAGAGTGTGTAAGCTCTAATAACATGTGATCTAAAGTTCAATTCAAAGAACATTAAAAACATAATTTATGTAAGAACTTACCTGATAAATTCATTTCTTTCATATTAGCAAGAGTCCATGAGCTAGTGACGTATGGGATATACATTCCTACCAGGAGGGGCAAAGTTTCCCAAACCTCAAAATGCCTACAAATACACCCCTCACCACACCCACAAATCAGTTTAACGGATAGCCAAGAAGGGGGGTGATAAGAAAAAAGTGCGAAAGCATATAAAATAAGGAATTGGAATAATTGTGCTTTATACAAAAAAATCATAACCACCACAAAAAAGGGCGGGCCTCATGGACTCTTGCTAATATGAAAGAAATGAATTTATCAGGTAAGTTCTTACATAAATTATGTTTTCTTTCATGTAATTAGCAAGAGTCCATGAGCTAGTGACGTATGGGATAATGACTACCCAAGATGTGGATCTTTCCACGCAAGAGTCACTAGAGAGGGAGGGATAAAATAAAGACAGCCAACTCCTGCTGAAAATAATCCACACCCAAAATAAAGTTTAATGAAAAACATAAACAGAAGATTCAAACTGAAACCGCTGCCTGAAGTACTTTTCTACCAAAAACTGCTTCAGAAGAAGAAAATACATCAAAATGGTAGAATTTAGTAAAAGTATGCAAAGAGGACCAAGTTGCTGCTTTGCAAATCTGATCAACCGAAGCTTCATTTCTAAACGCCCAGGAAGTAGAAACTGACCTAGTAGAATGAGCTGTAATCCTTTGAGGCGGAGTTTTACCCGACTCGACATAGGCATGATGAATTAAAGATTTCAACCAAGATGCCAAAGAAATGGCAGAAGCTTTCTGGCCTTTTCTAGAACCGGAAAATATAACAAATAGACTAGAAGTCTTTCGGAAAGACTTAGTAGCTTCAACATAATATTTCAAAGCTCTAACAACATCCAAAGAATGCAACAATTTCTCCTTAGAATTCTTAGGATTAGGACATAATGAGGGAACCACAATTTCTCTACTAATGTTGTTGGAATTCACAACCTTAGGTAAAAATTCAAAAGAAGTTCGCAACACCGCCTTATCCTGATGAAAAATCAGAAAAGGAGACTCACAAGAAAGAGCAGATAATTCAGAGACTCTTCTGGCAGAAGAGATCGCCAAAAGGAACAAAACTTTCCAAGAAAGTAATTTAATGTCCAATGAATGCATGGGTTCAAAAGGAGGAGCTTGAAGAGCCCCCAGAACCAAATTCAAACTCCAAGGAGGAGAAATTGACTTAATGACAGGTTTTATACGAACCAAAGCTTGTACAAAACAATGAATATCAGGAAGATTAGCAATCTTTCTGTGAAAAAGAACAGAAAGAGCAGAGATTTGTCCTTTCAAAGAACTTGCGGATAAACCTTTATCTAAACCATCCTGAAGAAACTGTAAAATTCTCGGAATTCTAAAAGAATGCCAAGAAAAATGATGAGAAAGACACCAAGAAATATAAGTCTTCCAGACTCTATAATATATCTCTCTAGATACAGATTTACGAGCCTGTAACATAGTATTAATCACAGAGTCAGAGAAACCTCTTTGACCAAGAATCAAGCGTTCAATCTCCATACCTTTAAATTTAAGGATTTGAGATCCTGATGGAAAAAAGGACCTTGCGACAGAAGGTCTGGTCTTAGCGGAAGAGTCCACGGATGGCAAGAGGCCATCCGGACAAGATCCGCATACCAAAACCTGTGAGGCCATGCCGGAGCTACCAGCAGAACAAACGAGCATTCCTTCAGAATCTTGGAGATTACTCTTGGAAGAAGAACTAGAGGCGGAAAGATATAGGCAGGATGATACTTCCAAGGAAGTGATAATGCATCCACTGCTTCCGCCTGAGGATCCCGGGATCTGGACAGATACCTGGGAAGTTTCTTGTTTAGATGAGACGCCATCAGATCTATTTCTGGAAGCTCCCACATTTGAACAATCTGAAGAAATACCTCTGGGTGAAGAGACCATTCGCCCGGATGCAACGTTTGGCGACTGAGATAATCCGCTTCCCAATTGTCTATACCTGGGATATGAACCGCAGAGATTAGACAGGAGCTGGATTCCGCCCAAACCAGAATTCGAGATACTTCTTTCATAGCCAGAGGACTGTGAGTCCCTCCTTGATGATTGATGTATGCCACAGTTGTGACATTGTCTGTCTGAAAACAAATGAACGATTCTCTCTTCAGAAGAGGCCAAGACTGAAGAGCTCTGAAAATTGCACGGAGTTCCAAAATATTGATCGGTAATCTCACCTCCTGAGATTCCCAAACTCCTTGTGCCGTCAGAGATCCCCACACAGCTCCCCAACCTGTAAGACTTGCATCTGTTGAAATTACAGTCCAGGTCGGAAGAACAAAAGAAGCCCCCTGAATTAAACGATGGTGATCTGTCCACCACGTTAGAGAGTGTCGTACAATCGGTTTTAAAGATATTAATTGAGATATCTTTGTGTAATCCCTGCACCATTGATTCAGCATACAGAGCTGAAGAGGTCGCATGTGAAAACGAGCAAAGGGGATCGCGTCTGATGCAGCAGTCATAAGACCTAGAATTTCCATGCATAAGGCTACCGAAGGGAATGATTGTGACTGAAGGTTTCGACAAGCTGAAATCCATTTTAGACGTCTCTTGTCTGTCAAAGACAGAGTCATGGACACTGAATCTATCTGGAAACCCAGAAAGGTTACCCTTGTCTGAGGAATCAATGAACTTTTTAGTGAATTGATCCTCCAACCATGATCTTGAAGAAACAACACAAGTCGATTCGTATGAGATTCTGCTAAATGTAAAGACTGAGTAAGTACCAAGATATCGTCCAAATAAGGAAATACCACAATACCCTGTTCTCTGATTACAGACAGAAGGGCACCGAGAACCTTTGTAAAAATTCTTGGAGCTGTAGCTAGGCCAAACGGCAGAGCCACAAACTGGTAATGCTTGTCCAGAAAAGAGAATCTCAGGAACTGATAATGATCTGGATGAATCGGAATATGCAGATATGCATCCTGTAAATCTATTGTGGACATATAATGCCCTTGTTGAACAAAAGGCAAGATAGTCCTTACAGTTACCATTTTGAACGTTGGTATCCTTACATAACGATTCAATATTTTTAGATCCAGAACTGGTCTGAAGGAATTCTCCTTCTTTGGTACAATGAAGAGATTCGAATAAAACCCTAGCCCCTGTTCCAGAACTGGAACTGGCATAATTACTCCAGCCAACTCTAGATCTGAAACACATTTCAGAAATGCTTGAGCTTTCACTGGATTTACTGGGACACGGGAAAGAAAAAATCTCTTTGCAGGAGGTCTTATCTTGAATCCAATTCTGTACCCTTCTGAAACAATGTTCTGAATCCAAAGATTGTGAACAGAATTGATCCAAATTTCTTTGAAAAAACGTAACCTGCCCCCTACCAGCTGAGCTGGAATGAGGGCCGCACCTTCATGTGGACTTAGAAGCTGGCTTTGCTTTTCTAGAAGGCTTGGATTTATTCCAGACTGGAGATGGTTTCCAAACTGAAACTGCTCCTGAGGATGAAGGATCAGGCTTTTGTTCTTTGTTGAAACGAAAGGAACGAAAACGATTATTAGCCCTGTTTTTACCCTTAGATTTTTTATCCTGTGGTAAAAAAGTTCCTTTCCCACCAGTAACAGTTGAGATAATAGAATCCAACTGAGAACCAAATAATTTGTTACCCTGGAAAGAAATGGAAAGTAGAGTCGATTTAGAAGACATATCAGCATTCCAAGTTTTAAGCCATAAAGCTCTTCTAGCTAAAATAGCTAGAGACATAAACCTGACATCAACTCTGATAATATCAAAAATGGCATCACAGATAAAATTATTAGCATGTTGAAGAAGAATAATAATATTATGAGAATCATGATCTGTTACTTGTTGCGCTAGTTTCCAACCAAAAAGTTGAAGCTGCAGCAACATCAGCCAATGATATAGCAGGTCTAAGAAGATTACCTGAACACAGATAAGCTTTTCTTAGAAAGGATTCAATTTTCCTATCTAAAGGATCCTTAAAGGAAGTACCATCTGACGTAGGAATAGTAGTACGTTTAGCATGGGTAGAAATAGCCCCATCAACTTTAGGGATTTTGTCCCAAAATTCTAATCTGTCAGACGGCACAGGATATAATTGCTTAAAACGTTTAGAAGGAGTAAATGAATTACCCAAATTATTCCATTCTCTGGAAATTACTTCAGAAATAGCACCAGGAACAGGAAAAACCTCTGGAATAACCACAGGAGATTTAAAGACCTTATCTAAACGTTTAGATTAGTATCAAGAGGACCAGAATCCTCAATTTCTAAAGCAATTAGTACTTCTTTAAGTAAAGAACGAATAAATTCCATTTTAAATAAATATGAAGATTTATCAGCATCAACCTCTGAGACAGAATCCTCTGAACCAGAAGAGTCATTAGAATCAGAATGATGATGTTCATTTAAAAATTCATCTGTATAAAGAGAAGTTTTAAAAGATTTTTTATGTTTACTAGAAGGAGGAATAACAGACATAGCCTTCTTGATGGATTCAGAAACAAAATCTCTTATGTTATCAGGAACATTCTGAACATTAGATGTTGATGGAACTGCAACAGGTAATGGTACATTACTAAAGGAAATATTATCTGCATTAACAAGTTTGTCATGACAATTAATACAAACAACAGCTGGAGGAACAGCTACCAAAAGTTTACAGCAGATACACTTAGCTTTGGTAGTTCCAGCACCAGACAGCGATTTTCCTGAAGTATCTTCTGACTCAGATGCAACGTGAGACATCTTGCAATATGTAAGAGAAAAAACAACATATAAAGCAAAATTGATCAAATTCCTTAAATGACAGTTTCAGGAATGGGAAAAAATGCCAAGGAACAAGCTTCTAGCAACCAGAAGCAAAGAAAAATGAGACTTAAATAATGTGGAGACAAAAGCGACGGCCATATTTTTTTAGTGCCAAATAAGATGCCCACATTATTTGGCTCCTAAATGCTTTTGGCGCAAAAAATGACGCCACGTCCGGAACGCCGACATTTTTGTCGCAAAAGAAACGTCAAAAATGACGCAACTTCCGGCGACACGTATGACGCCGGAAACAGAAAAGATTTTTTGCGCCAAAAAAATCTGCGCCAAGAATGACGCAATAAAATGAAGCATTTTCAGCCCCCGCGAGCCTAACAGCCCACAGGGAAAAAAGTCAAATTTTTAAGGTAAGAAAAATAATTGATTCAAGTGCATTATCCCAAATATGAAACTGACTGTCTGAAAATAAGGAATGTTGAACATCCTGAGTCAAGGCAAATAAATGTTTGAATACATATATTTAGAACTTTATTAAAAAAGTGCCCAACCATAGCTTAGAGTGTCACAGAAAATAAGACTTACTTACCCCAGGACACTCATCTACATGTCTGTAGAAAGCCAAACCAGTACTGAAACGAAAATCAGCAGAGGTAATGGTATATATATAAGAGTATATCGTCGATCTGAAAAGGGAGGTAAGAGATTAATCTCTACGACCGATAACAGAGAACCTATGAAATAGACCCCGTAGAAGGAGATCACTGCATTCAAATAGGCAATACTCTCCTCACATCCCTCTGACATTCACTGCACGCTGAGAGGAAAACCGGGCTCCAACCTGCTGCGGAGCGCATATCAACGTAGAATCTAGCACAAACTTACTTCACCACCTCCATAGGAGGCAAAGTTTGTAAAACTGATTTGTGGGTGTGGTGAGGGGTGTATTTGTAGGCATTTTGAGGTTTGGGAAACTTTGCCCCTCCTGGTAGGAATGTATATCCCATACGTCACTAGCTCATGGACTCTTGCTAATTACATGAAACAAATATATATTCCTATAAAGTCCCATAATCTGAGTTAAGTAAAAAGTGGAATGAGAGGCAAAAATACATATTCAATTTGACAGGTAGGCTGTTCCAAACATTTGAGAGATCTAACCACAGTTCTGCTGTGGATTTAGGCAGCCTCACTTGCTTTTGTCTCTTTATGTAATGCCAGAGAGAGTTGAATACATTGAGACCAGGGCTCTGTGGGGACCATATCATCACTTCCAGGACTACTTGTTCTTTTTTCTGCTGAAGATAGTTCTTAATGACTGTGGCTGTATGTTTTGGGTCATTGTCAAGCAGCAGAATAAATTTAGGGCCAATCAGTTGCCTCCCTGATGGTATTGCATGATGGAAATGTATCTGCCTGTACTTCTCAACATTGAGGAGACCATTAATTTTGACCAAATCCCCAAATCCACTTGCAGAAATGCAGCCCCAAACTTGCAAGGAACCTCCACCATGCTTCACTGTTGCATGCAGACACTCATTCTTGTATCAATATCCAACCCTTCAGCAAACAAACTGTCTTCTGCTGCAGCCAAATATTTAAATTTTGACTCATCATTCTAGAACACCTGGTGCCATTTTTCTTCACTTGTAATGTCTCAAGAAGTCTGTGGAGAGATTCACTGTGATTAGGAATCACAACTGTGGTCTGCTCATGTATTGCAGAAAGTTAATTACTGTCTCTTTAAATAATTGGACAGGTTACTGAATATATCAAGGACAAGTACAAGCCTGCATATGTTACGAATTGGTCATTGAAATTAGGCTTATACTGAGCTGGTTGATTTAAATTGTGTTATTTGTCCTTTTGAAAATGCACTTAGGTATAATGAGGTAATATACATGGCTAGAAAATGTACCTTTGGGTAAGGATATACTTAGATTCTACAGATGCGAAGACATGCTTGTTTAATTCACTATGTAAATCCTGATGTATGTCAAATGGGCATGTTGCGAGTGATGTTTCTCTTTGAAATTGTATTTTTTGTTTGCCATAGTACCTCAATAAAAAATTATTTAAAAAAAAAAAAAAATAATTGGACAGAGTACAAAACAAAGATATTAAAGCTTTGTTGCTCAAAATTGTGGCAATCATTAATTGATATGTGAAGGAACACAGAGAATTCTTGCTACAATAGTTCTATTGCTTTAAAGTACATTGTAGCAAGCCTTGAGCGTTTAATCTTACTATAAGTGGCAGGAAGCATTTTTAACTAATAAACAGTTCACAATTCTGCAGTGGTTTACCTGATATCAGATTAAAATAAATATAGCGTGTATACACAGAAAAGAGTAAAGGGTTGCGGTTAAGCGCTTACCGTAGGAATGAAAATGTTTGACTGAGTAGCTTCCGGTACAAACAGCTGAGTGTGACGTCACAGTCCTCGGAGGAGAGCAGCAGAGAAGCCGAGACAATAGGAGCAGTTTGTGGAAGGTAAATATCGGTTAGTGTTTAGCTGAACAGTGACAGCACGGCTGAGAAAACAGGTCACAGGAGGCTCAGGGGTAGAATGGAAATTCTACAAGTGGCAATGATACATGCAGCTCCGGCTCACAAAGGCACTAACTATACTGAGTACAATACTGAGCAATGACTGTTCATTGGTGAAGGCCTTTTATATTAGATACAAGGGGAGGGAACTGATTCTTAAAGGGAAAGTACAGAGACTGATGATAGGGAGGTAATACTTGATTGTGTATGTTACATGACACCCCCCTAAAAGAGACCCACCACATGGGTCAAGGCCTGGGGCGATCTGGGTGACATCTGTGAAACAAAGAGACGAGATGTGGAGCAGAAACATTGGATGCAAGCCCCTAAGAATCCTCATCTGAGCCATACCCAGCCCAATGGACCAAATATTGAAGTTCACCCCTAAACTTATTTGAGTCTAAGATCGACTCAACATCATAAGATAGATCAGGTAGTACTGATGTATGTATAGAGCTTGAGGAGGTAGAAACTTGCCTAACAGGGGTATATGGTTTTAGTAGGGAGACATGGAAAGTGGGATGAATCCTAAAATGTCTCAGTAGATCAATAGTGACAGCATTCATATTCATGACATGTTTGATGCAGAATAGTCCAATAAATTTAGAGGTTAGTTTATTTGAGGGAGTTTGAAGTTTTAGATGTATCGTGGATAACCATACCTTTTCACCAATGATGCAGTTAGGGGATGGACGTCTCCTGAGATCGTAGTAGGATTTCTGTCTAAGTTGGGCAGTCTTAATGTTATCTTGAAGTACTTGGAAGTTTTGGGTGATTGAATTAGTCAGTTAATGATTGGTTACAGGTATTTCTACCAGGTAACATATGAAAGGTGGGGTGATATCCATAATTGGAAAAGAAAGGTGTCTGATGAGTAGAGGAACTGACTGAATTGTTAAAAGTAAATTCAGCAGAAGATAGTAATGTTGACCAATTGTCTTGTTGTGAATTACAGAAACAGTGGAGATTTTCTTCCAGCCACTGGTTGGTACGTTCTGTTTGACCATTGGTCTGAGGATGGTAAGCAGTGGAAAATTGAAGTTTGATACAAAGGAGACGGCACAATTCCCTCCAGAATCGAGAGTAACGTAATGTTAAGAGGTAAACCATGTAACCTTACAATGTTATCAAAGAATAATTGAGCTGTTTGGGATGCAGAAGGAAGAGAGCGGATTGGGATGAAATGTGCCATTTTAGTCAACATTTTCGCAACTACAAAGATAGTGGTGTAGTTGTTGGAGGCAGGTAGTTCTACTATGAAGGCTATAGACATATTTTGCCATGGTCTGTCTGGTATGGGTAAGGAAAGTAATAGACCATAGGGTTTTAATCTTTCGGTTTTAGTGGTAGCACATGTGGAACAACTTTTAACATACTCAATAGCATCTTTCTTTAATGGGGGCCACCAGTATTCACGTTTTATTAAGTTGTACATTTTTCGTTGACCAGGATGCCCAGCGAGAAGATTATCATGAGCTGCAAAAATGAATTTTAAAGTGTAATGATTTAGGAATGTATAAAAGATGTTGATGGTAATAGAGAAGTTTTTTATTAGGCAAATTGGAGTCTGATCGTTGTTTTCTTCTTTTCTCGAAAGGGCATCAGCTTTTCCATTCTTGCATCCGGGTCTGTAGGTGATTAAATAATTGAATCATGAAAAGAAGAAACTCCACCGTATTTGACGTAAAGTGATGATTTTGGTTGATTTAAGAAACTGTAGGTTACGATGATCTGTATAGATTTGGATTGGAAGTTTGGTAGCTTCCAGGAGATGTCTCCAATGTTCGAAAGAGGATTTTATTGCGAGAAGCTCTTTTTCTCCAATTGGGTAGTGAGATTCGGTGGTATTCATGACTCGGGAGTAGTATGCCACTGGATGTGTAGGGGCTGTTGTAAAGATCTTCTCTGAGATAAAATTGTGCTGAGTGCGTAGTCGGAAGCGTCTACCTCGAGTATGTACTGCAATGTAGGGTCTGGTAACTGCAATATGGGTGCTGTGGTGAATAAATGCTTGAGATGGATAAAGGCTTTGTTCGCCTCTTCAGTCCACCGGAATGGTCTATTTACTTTCTTAGTTAAATCCGTTAATGGTTTGGAGATGGCTGAAAAGTTCTTTATAAATTTTCGGTAAAAGTTGGAAAACCCCATAAATTGCTGTACCTGTTTCTTGTTTTCCACTGTAGAATTGTTCTAATTTTATCAGATTCCATTTCGATTCGTGTTGGTGATATGGAATATCCTAAGACATAAATGGAAGTAGTGTTGAACACGCATTTTTCAAGTTTTACAAACAATGAATGTTTCCTTAATCGGTTAAGGACAGTTTTCACGTGATTTATATGTTCCTCGTAGGTGAGGGAGTAAATCAAGATTTCGTCAAGATACAGTATATGACTATGTAGACATCTAGAATGTCTCTGAAGATGTCATTCAATAAAAATGTTGAAAGTTCGCGGGGGCATTGGTGAGTTCAAAAGGCCTAACCGTATACTCAAATAGTTTGTATCTGGTACGGAATGCGGTTAGCCGTTCAACGCCTTTTCTCATCCTCACCAAATTATATGCTCCGCGAAGATCTAACTTTGTAAAAATGGTGGCACCTTTTAGACTCTCAATTAACTGAGGAATAAGAGGTAGGGGATATTTGTTTTTTATAGTGCATTTATTAAGTTCTCTATAGTCAATTATAGGCCTCAAGGAATTATCCTTGTTTTTAACAAAAAAAATGGGCAGAAGTCTTCATCCAACCGGGCAGAAGTTGGAAGTTGCTGGGGAAGTGGAGTGTCTAATGAACCCCTTTGCTAAATTTTCTTCAATGTAGTGTTTTAATTTTTTTAGCTCTGGTTCTGAGAGGGGATATATGTGACCAGAGGGGATTGTGGAACCTTGGAGAAGATCAATAGGACAGTCATACTGTCTATGTGGAGGTAGGGACATTGCTTCCTTAGGTTTGACTATGTCTGTGTATTCAGAGTATTCTGCAGGTATGCTACAATCATTAGACAAGCATAATGTGCTATTAGTAATACAATTGTTTTTACAGTATATGGAGGTGAAGTGAACTGAGGAGTCGGACCAATTGATCAGTGGTTGATGTAACTTTAACCAACTTAACCCCAATACAATTCGAAATAAAGGAGATGCTATAACATCAAAGGATAGTGTTTCTGAATGGAGAGAGGGTGTTGTGACCAGGAGAGGGATGGTGTAGTGTGTTATAGGACCAGAACTTGTTTGATTGTGTACGTTACATCACCCCAGTTCCTGTGTTTTTGTGCATAGTTGAGTTGCTTGGCCTTGTTTCCACATTGTAGGTAGGCTTTTTGGCCTTAAGTCTTCCATGAAGACCACTTCTAACTAGACTTTTCCAGACAGTAGATGGGTGTACCTAGTTTCTGCCAAATCTCAGCTGATGGCACTGATGGACATCTTCTTTGATTGCAATTAAGTATGATATGGGAATGAAATATGATATATCTTTCACTTGCTGCACTAAGTTTCCTTCACCAACAACTGTGTCTACAATCCTCAATGTTGCCTGCTTCTTCAGAAGAGCTTAGACAGCACATTTTTTTTTGACATCAGAAATACAATATATACAGTACATTTTTTACAGTAAATCTGTGGTTAAAGACACATTTAAATAAGCCTAACCTCCATTATTTCTCCTATTATACTTGATATATCTTACAGAACTCAAACACATCAGGCTCTCAAAATACACGGGGCCATGAAAAAACACGCATATCAGAGAATCCAAATATTACAAAAGGGGTAGTAGGGTGGAGGTTAAAAATTAAAATAACTAGTTGGGTGTGTAGATAAAAATTAAAAATAAACTCTAAACGGTACTCACATGCCTACTAAAATCTGACATTATAACAATCCTCATGCATGGAAATTTTCAAATTCCTTGTAAATTAAAATCAACACTCTTCAAATGAATGTCCAACTGCACTAACCATTTAATTCCGAGGTACTGGAAGAGATAAAAAACACCCTTTTTCTCAGAGTGGGTGAATCTGTTCTCTTACACTCTTAGGTTTGAAAAAGCCCATTACACCTTTAAAGGAAAATAAGACATTGAGTTTTATTGGACCCAATGGCTAAATTCTTAAACATATCAGCCAATAGGATTGAGCTCGCATTCTATTGGCTGATTGGAAAAGCCAATAGAATGCAACTCAATCCTATTGGCTGACTGCATCAGCCAATATGATTTTTTCACCTTTAATTCTGATTGGCTGATAGAATTCTATCAGCCAATCGGAATTCAAGGGACGCTTTCTTGGATGACATCATTTAAAGGAGAATTCATTGTTCAAGAAGCCGTCGATTGAAGAGGATGCTCCGCACCGGATGTCTTGAAGATGAACCCTCTCCGCGCCGGATGGATGAAAATAGAAGATGCCGTCTGGATGAAGATAGAAGATGCCGTCTGGATGAAGACTTCTGCCCGGTTGGATGAAGACTTCTGCCCGGTTGGATGAAGACTTCTGCCGCTTCGTTGCTGATGGATGTCGGGTCTTCAAAAACTGTAAGTGGATCTTCAGGGGTTAGTGTTTTTTTAAGGGTTTATTGGGTGGGTTTTATTTTTAGATTAGGCCTTTGGCGGAAAAAGAGCTAAATGCCCTTTTAAGGGCAATGCCCATCCAAATGCCCTTTTTAGGGCAATGGGGAGCTTAGGTTTTTTAGTTAGGATTTTATTTGGGGGGTTGGTTGTGTGGGTGGTGGGTTTTACTGTTGGGGGGTTGTTTGTATTTTTTTTACAGGTAAAAGAGCTGATTTCTTTGGGGCAATGCCCCGCAAAAGGCCCTTTTAAGGGCTATTGATAGTTTAGTTTAGGCTAGGGTTTTTTTATTTTGTGGGGGGCTTTTTTATTTTGATAGGGCTATTAGATTAGGTGTAGTTAGTTTAAATATCTGATAATTTCTTTTTTTATTTTGTGTAATTTAGTTGGGTTTTTCTTTGTAATTTAGTTAATTGTATTTAATTTATGTAATTGATTTAATTGTAGTGTAAGGTTAGGTGTTAGTGTAAGCCAGGTTAGGTTTTATTTTACAGGTACATTTGTATGTATTTTAGCTAGGTAGTCAGTAAATAGTTAATAACTAATTAGTAACTATTCTACCTAGTTAAAATAAATACAAACTTAGCTGTAAAATAAAAATAAATCCTGAGATAGATACAATGTAACTATTAGTTATATTGTAGCTAGCTAAGGGTTTATTTTATAGGTGTTTAGTTTTAAATAGAAATTATTTAGTTATTAATAGTAGGTTTTATTTAGATTTATTTTAATTACATTAAAGTTAGTGGGTGTTAGGGTTAGACTTAGGGTTAGGTTTAGGGGTTAATAACTTTAGTATAGTGGCGGCGACGTTGGGGGTGGCAGATTAGGGGTTAATAAGTGTAGGTAGGTTGTGGCGACATTGGGGGCGGGAGATTAGGGGTTAATAACATTATGTAGGTGTCTGCGATGTTGGGGGCAGCAGATTAGGGGTTAATAAGTATAATGTAGGTGTCGGCGATGTCGGGGGCGGCAGATTAGGGATTAATAAGTATAATGTAGGTGTCGGCGATGTCGGGGACGGCAGATTAGGGGTTAATAAGTGTAAGATTAGGGGTGTTTAGACTCAGGGTTTATGTTAGGGTGTTAGGTGTAAACATAAATTTAGTTTCCCCATAGGAATCAATGGGGCTGCGTTACGGAGCTTTATGTTCCTTTATTCCAGGTGTTAAACTTTTTTTCAGCCGGCTCTCCCGATTGATGTCTATGGGGAAATCGTGCATGAGCACGTAAAACCAGCTCACCGCAGCGCTGGTATTGGAGTGCAGTATGGAGCTCAATTTTGCTCTACGCTCACTTCTTGCCTGCTAACACCGGGTTTTTGTAAACCTGTAATACCAGCGCTGTAGGTAAGTGAGAGGTGCCAATAACTTGCAAGTTAGTACCGAGCAGCTCTTACCGCAAAACTCGTAATCTAGCCGTTTATTTCTTATTAACAAAGATAATATACTAAATAAATAAACTCTACCAGGAGTCCCAAGACCAACATGGCAAGTTAGCATATTTTACATGTGTACAGATATATGCACATTGAATGAGGCCTAAATATTGGGATCCATAATACCATTGTGTGTGTATATGTAAACTGGCCTGTTATTAAATTTAAGACCCTCAATTCCATGTAGAGTGGGGATAGATGTTTTGCATTTCGGTAAAACATTTAGAGGCATTTATTTAGTTGCAGGCCTTACTTATATAGATACTCATATATGCTGAAGGTGACACCAAAGTGATATGGAAATCAGTACAATCCTGTTTATATTTGAGTTGCAAGAATATATCAGCAGCAATGTAATCTAGACTTTAGATTGGACAAGATAAACTATGATGAGTCCTTTGTAATGTCTATCTGGTGCTTGAACACAGAAGTATATCAAAACATACAAAAAGAAAACAGAAAAATCATACAACACCAATATCTTCATAGAAAGCATTGAAAAACTTGCAAAATAATGTTGTTTTTTTAATTGTAGCACCTTACCTTCCAAACTCCAATTTTTTTCTTGTTTGTTTGAAATATTATATCTTCTGCAACATCCTTCATTTGTGCCTTCATATAAAAAGACATACGATATTATTAATATTAAAGGGACAGTCAAGTCAAAATGAAACTCATACATATAGGGCATGCAATTTTAAACAACTTTCCAATTTACTTTTAACATCAAATTTGCTTTGTTCTCTTGGTATTCTTTGTTGAAAGCTAAATCTAGGTAGGCTCAAACTGATTTCTAAGCCGTTGAAGGACACCTCTTATCTCAGTGCATTTTGACAGTTTGTCACATTTAGACACTGCTAGTCAGCACTGATTGGCTTAAAAGTCTGTCAAAAGAACTGAGATAGGGTGGCAGTCTACAGAGGCTTAGATACAAGGGGGCCTATCTATCAAGCTCCGAATGGAGCTTGATGCCCCGTGTTTCTGGCGAGCCTGCAGGCTCGCCAAAAACAGCAGTTATGAAGCAGCGGTCACAAAGACCGCTGCTCCATAACCCTGTCTGCCTGCTCTGAGCAGGCGGACAGACAGACATCGCCGGAATTCAACCAGATCGAGTACGATCGGGTTGATTGACATCTCCCTGCTGGTGGCTGATTGGCTGCGAGTCTGCAGGGGGCAGCATTGCACAAGCAGCTCTTGTGAGCTGCTGGTGCAATGCTGAATACGGAGAGCGTATTGCTCTCCGCATTCAGTGAAGTCTTGCGGACCTGATCCGCACTGTCAGATCAGGTCCGCAAGACCTTTGTTAAATAGAGGCCAAGGTAATCACAGAAGTAAAAAGTGAATTGGTTATGCAAAATTTGGGAATGGGTAATAAATGGATTATCTATTCTTTTAAATAGACTGTACCTTTAATATTTTTCCAAAACAATAATTTATCATGACATTTTGGTAGACTGTAGGGAACTTTTCAGCACTTTTCAATGAGCTTTTTTTTTAATCTATGAGTACATCCCTATTAATAAACTATGTTTAAAGCTTCTGTAGTGACAATACAATTCTAGAATTTTAAAAATAAGTTATATAAACTTAATAGCTACAACAATTTAACTCATACACATTTATTTCACTCTATTCACCTTAGGCCTCTCTAAACATGATTTCTCAATACTATCTCAGATATATTGATATATTTGTTGGTTAACAATTTATTCAAGATAAATAGAAATATATATAAAGTTATTACGCCATTGTGTATATATAATGTATATTAATAAAATGACACAAAAAAAAAGATTTTCTGAGTTAATGTATATGTTATATTCATATATATTTATGTGTTTATATGTGTATATATATGTGTATATATATGTGTATATACATATATATTTATAGTAATAACATACACTGAGATTACGAGTTTTGCGGTAACAGGGGTGCGTTGCTAAGAAGCATTTTTTTTTTCAACGCTCCCTTAAGACAATGCTGGTATTACGGGGTTTTTTAAACCCGGCGTTAGCCGCAAAAAAGTGAGCTTAGAGCAAAATTTAGCTCCACATCTCACCTCAATACCAACGTTGCTTACGGTAGCGGTGAGCTGGCAAAACGTGCTCATGCACGATTTCCCCATTGGAAAAAATAGGGCAGATTCAGCTGAAAAAAAAACCTAACACCTGCAAAAAAGCAGCGTTCAGCTTCTAACGCAGCCCCATTGATTGATGGGGAAATAAAAGTTATGTCTACACCTAACACCCTAACATGAACCCCGAGTCTAAACACCCCTAATCTTACACTTATTAACCCCTAATCCACCGCCCCCGATATCGCTGACACCTGCATTATATTATTAACCCCTAATCTGCCGCTCCGGATACCACCGCCACCTACATTATCCCTATGAACCCCTAATCTGCTGCCCCCAACATCGCCGACACCTACATTATATTTATTAACCCCATAATCTGCCACCCCCATCGTCGCCGCTACTATATTAAATTTATTAACCCCTAAACCTAAGTCTAAACCTAAGTCTAACACCCCCCTAACTTAAATATAATAAACTTAAATATAATTTAAATAAAACAATATAAAATTACTACAATTAAATAAATTAATCCTATTTAAAACTAAATACTTACCTATAAAATAAACCCTAAGCTAGCTACAATATAACTAATAGTTACATTTGTATCTAGCTTAAGGTTTGTATTTATTTTAACTAGGCACAATAGTTATTAAATAGTTATTAACTATTTAATAACTACCTAGTTAAAATAAGTACACATTTACCTGTAAAATAAATCCTAACCTAAGTTACAATTACACCTAACACTACACTATCATTAAATAAATTACCTAAACTAACTACAATTAAATACAATTAAATTAAATAAACTAAAGTACAAAAACAAACACTAAATTACAGAAAATAAAAAAATAATTACAATTTATTTAAACTAATTACACCTACTCTAATCCCCCTAACAAAATAAAAAAGCCCCCCAAAATAATAAAATTCCCTATCCTATACTAAATTACAAATAGCTCTTAAAAGGGCTTTTTGCGGGGCATTGCCCCAAAGTAATCAGCTCTTTTACCTGTAAAAAAAAAATACAATACCCCCCCACATTAAAACCCACCACCCACACACCCAACCCTACTCTAAAACCCACCCAATCCCCCCTTAATAAAACCTAACACTACCCCCTTGAAGATCACCCTACCTTGAGCCGTCTTCACCCAGCCAGGCACAAGTGGTCCTCCAGAGGGGCAGAAGTCTTCATCCGATCCGGGCAGAAGAGGACCTCCAGACGGGCAGAATGCTTCATCCAGGCTTTCTACCATTCTACCAGCCAATAGAATTGAGCTTGCATTCTATTGGCTGATTGGAACAGCCAATAGAATGCGAGCTCAATCCTATTGGCTGATTGGATCAGCCAATAGGATTGAACTTCAATCCTATTGGCTGATCCAATCAGCCAATAGGATTTTTCCTACCTTAATTCCGATTGGCTGATAGAATCCTATCAGCCAATCGGAATTCAAGGGACACCATCTTGGATGACGTCATTTAAAGGAACCTTCATTCGTCGGGAGTTGTCGGAAAAAGAGGATGCTCCGCGTCGGATGGCTTCAAGATGGACCGGCTCCGCTCCGGATGGATGAAGATAGAAGATGCCGCCTGGATGAAGCCTTCTGCCCGTCTGGAGGTCCTCTTCTGCCCGGATCGGATGAAGACTTCTGCCCCTCTGGAGGACCACTTGTGCCTGGCTGGGTGAAGACGGCTCAAGGTAGGGTGATCTTCAAGGGGGTAGTGTTAGGTTTTATTAAGGGGGGATTGGGTGGGTTTTAGAGTAGGGTTGGGTGTGTGGGTGGTGGGTTTTAATGTGGGGGGGTATAGTATTTTTTTTTACAGGTAAAAGAGCTGATTACTTTGGGGCAATGCCCCGCAAAAAGCCCTTTTAAGGGCTATTTGTAATTTAGTATAGGGTAGGGAATTTTATTATTTTGGGGGGCTTTTTTATTTTATTAGGGGGATTAGATTAGGTGTAATTAGTTTAAAATTCTTGTAATTATTTTTTATTTTCTGTAATTTAGTGGTTTTTTTTGTACTTTAGTTTATTTAATTTAATTGTAGTTAATTGTAGTTAGTTTATGTAATTAATTTAATGATAGTGTAGTGTTAGGTGTAATTGTAATTTAGGTTAGGATTTATTTTACAGGTAAATTTGTACTTATTTTAACTAGGTAGTTATTAAATAGTTAATAACTATTTAATAACTATTGTACCTAGTGAAAATAAATATAAACCCTGAGCTAGATACAAATGTAACTATTAGTTATATTGTAGCTAGCTTAGGGTTTATTTTATAGGTAAGTATTTATTTTTAAATAGGATTAATTTATTTAATTGTAGTAATTTTATTTTGTTTTATTTAAATTATATTTAAGTTAGGGGGGTGTTAGGGTTAGGGTTAGACTTAGGTTTAGGGGTTAATAAGTTTAATATAGTTGTGGCGACGTTGGGGTCGGCAGATTAGGGGTTAATAAATGTAGGTAGGTGTCGGAGATGTTAGGGATGGCAGATTAGGGGTTAATAAAATGTAACTAGTGTTTGCGAGGCGGGAGTGCGGCGGTTTAGGGGTTAATATATTTATTAAAGTGGCGGCGATGTCCGGTCGGCAGATTAGGGGTTAAAAACTTTATTAAAGTGTTACGGTGTTAGCCCATAAAACTCTTAACTACTGACTTTTAAATGTGGTAGGAGTCTTGACAGGAGAGGGTCTACAGCTCACTTCTTCCAAGACTCGTAATACCGGCGTTAGGTAAGTGCCATTAAAAAGATAGGATACGCAATTGACGTAAGGTTATTTGCGGTAAGCTCGAGTCGCGGAAGAAAAGTGAGCGGTACACCTGTACCTGCCAGACTCGTAATACCAGCGGGCGTTAAAAAGTAGCGTTGGGACCTCTCAACGCTGCTTTTTAAGGCTAACGCAAGACTCGTAATCTCGCTGATAGTTCCCCATAAACCGCAATGTAAAGGCACTTTTCAGTGCCGTTTCTTTTCTAACACCTGCCAGCTGTTAACTTTAGCCCTCAAAAACTGCTTAGTGCAGTAAATTAAACGAAATAAATAAAAAATGCTACAATATTTTATTTTTGAAAAGGCACGCTACACTTTTTTGGGGGTCAGTTGGGGCACTTTTAAAAAATTAACCTGACCTCTGGTTACTTTTCAGAGCGCCACTTGTAATTGCTGGTTATTTATTACACTTCCACAAACGGGCTTATTTGAACGTTTGCGGACGCGCAACTTTATTAGCGCGCCACTTGTAATCTAGCACAAAATGTATTCATTAATATTTCCTTAATGCCAAATGAGTACCAACATGCAATGGTTACCATTA
The DNA here is from genome assembly GCF_027579735.1 of Bombina bombina. Taxonomy (NCBI): domain Eukaryota; kingdom Metazoa; phylum Chordata; class Amphibia; order Anura; family Bombinatoridae; genus Bombina; species Bombina bombina. Next base: position 1,006,186,262 of record NC_069503.1, read on the forward strand.
AAAGGCATACAATACCATGTGGTGTTTCTGTTTCCTTTCATCTTCTACAGATTACTGATCCCTGGATCTTGGCCCATGATCCATTCACAGATAGCTGCCTGGACCTGGACTTCACCTAAATAATCTGTTTATAAAAATATACTCTGATATACCGGACTTTTCATTTTTACCAACGTAGTGTGGCTGAATTGTGTATTATATTTTCATATCCAAATTTGTATACTCACTCAGTTATCACACTGATCTAGGGTGCCCCCTATATATACTGTACATATATTAAATGTTATTCAAAGTTGCAACCACTGCCACAATAAAGTGCTAAACACATGTGCACACTGATGAAGTCATACCAGCCCACCTGGATTTACTCTTTAACAAAGGATACAAAAAGAACAAAACACATTTGATTATAGCAGTAAATTGGAAAATTGTTTAAAATTGCATGCCCTGTCTGAATCATGAAACTTTCATTTTGTCTTTACTGTCCCTTTAAACAGGTGTAGTTGACTGGGGGTTAATAACCTAAAACACAGAACTAAAAACATTAATTTTACAGTTTAATCCATTAGATGCCAGATCCATTTATTAATATAAATAATGTTTATGATTCCACAAAATGAGTAGAACCTTTTACTATGTATAGAACAGAAAAGTGAGTGAGACTATGGGGCTCGACAGCATGCGTCGGCATGTATCATTGCACAAGAATTTCGTGTGAAATGCTTGTGCAATGCCGCCCCCTGCACATTCGCAGCCAACTGGCCGCTAGCAGGGGGTGTCAATCATTCTGATCGTATCCGATCAGGATAATTGCTATCCGCCACCTCAGAGGTGGCAGATGAGTTAAGGAGCAGCCGTCTTAAGCCTTAACTTAACTTTAACTTTCCTTAACGTGTTTGTTTCTGGCAAGCCTGAAGGCTCGTGTGGAAACCTCTGCATTCACAGCATTATAATTCGGCCCCTATGCGTAAAATCTAATATTAGCATTTTTGTCTTTGTATTATTTTACATTATGTTTTAGTGATGTTTGTTTTTGTGCTCATCATGTGATAGTTTGATTTGATATATTTTGTATGTTTATTGTTATTAACTAATGGTGTATATTATTTATTCAATACATAAATATATTTGGAGATGATTGAAGCAGTAAAGTCAAAATAAAACTTTCGGGATTCAGATAGATCCATGCACTTTGAACAACTTTTTAATTTACTTCTATTAGGTTTAGGAGTAGTAATGGATTACTGGGAGCTAGCTGCTGATTACTGGCTGCACATATATGATCCTTGTCATTGGTTCACCCAATGGGCTCCATTTATCAAGCAGTGGATGTTGCTTCAGAGGCCCATTGTTTAAGGCTTGCCTGAGACGAAAGTTAACCTGTCCACCACCTTTTTAGGTGGCGAATTGAAATCCTACCGATCAGGATGATTGACAGCCTCTGCTAGCAGATGATTGGCCGCCAGTGAGCAGGGTGCGGCATTGCACAAGCATTTCACCAGCAATGTTTGTGCAATGATAAATTGTGGACAGCATGTGCTGCCTGCATTTAGCGATGGTGAGTGGACAGTCCACTCGAAAAATGATAAATCAATCCCTATGTGGTCAGCTAGCTCCTAGTTGTGCATTGGTGCTCTTTCAACAAAGGATTACAAGAGAAAGAAGCAAATGTGATGATAGAAGTAAATTGGAGAGTTGTTTAAATTGTATGCACTTTCTGAATAACAAGCTAAATTTTGGGTTTCATGTCCCTTTAAATAATTTTTAGACACATGATTATGACATCCTACTTATGTCAGCTCTACTTCACCCCTCTGAGAAATAATGGGCTATGCACATACAAAATGCATCAGGTGTTCTTGGGGATATGCTTTTTCATGTCCAGTGATTTAGAATCAATCTACCGTTTACGGCATCAGCCGACTACTGCAATAAACTATTATTGAGAGCTACATAATGTTAAGCGATCGTTAGAAACCAATAACAATTACATATTACATATTTATTGATCACGTTAAATAGTTGTATTAATTAACACTTTTCTTCCATTCAATTTTAATCACAAAGCATTAAAAAAAGCAAAAAGTTACAGAAAGTATATTGTACAAATAAATAAATAAATGGTCTCATTAATTATGAAAATGGAGTCACATTTTAATAGAATTACCGACCAATACCATTGTATTTTACTGTAAAAATAAAAGACTGAGATTGTAGATTTAAAATGTATGTAGTTTTAAATGAACTGCTATTTTTATGCTCTCAGCTAATATTATTAATATTTGTATTGCTATTCTTATATATTAGCTAATGTTTACATTTATTAAATTTTGTAAAATGGGCATTCCTTTTAGAGTACTAACAGGAAGTCCATTACTTTACAAGATGATCATCTTACCTGAGCTTTCCAACGTTCTCTAAATTCTTCAGTTGCTAGGAACAATGGAAGCCACTTCTTCTCTATCCTCATTCGGACATATTTCTGAATTTCTATGAGAACGTTGGAGGAAAGACGATCATGTAGTATTCTCCCCCAGCCACCAGCCAATTGCATGACCTATAAATGTAGGTTATTTACAGGTTAAAATAATCCACATACTCACAGAAAAATAATCCACATATGCACACAAAAATAACAGACTATGTTATACAAATATACCAATTTCCAATAGTTCCTAAATAGAGGTAGGTCCTATGAAAAGAAAATGAACATATGAACAGTTATAAATCATTATTGTTTTTTTAATTCAATTGGCAGACATTTGTAATGAATTATCAAGATTTTGAAAACAAACAAAAAAGAAAAACATGACCAATCAAAGCTAGAGAACTCGACCATGTTATAGAGTATGGGGTATATTTATCATAGTGCGAGCGGACATGATACGATGAAGCGTATCATGTCCGCTGCACATCGATAAAAGCCGACAGCATACGCTGTCTGCATTTATCATTGCACCAGCAGTTCTTGTGAACTACTGGTGCAATGCTGCCCCCTGCAGATTCACTGCCAATCAGCCGCTAGCAGGGGGTGTCAATCAACCCAATCGTATTCCATCGGGTTGATTTCTGTCCGCGGCCTCAGAGCAGGCCGACCAGTTATGAAGCAGCGTTTCCATACGGAGCTTGATAAATCGGCCCCCAAGAGTTAATTTTAAAATATTTAAATATTATTTTATACTTTTTCCTTATTGAGAATTCAAAAACTACAATGCAGTCTTGGAAACACAAAAAGCAGAGTGGATGTACCTAATTTTGTATATTATTATCATGCTTCAAGGTTAGCTCAGACAACCACCTTGACATAAATTTTAAAAGGACATTTCAGTCACTTATGGAAAGCACATCTTTCTTCAAAGTATTTTTTTTTTTAACAATATCTATTACATTTTGAAGCCTATCTAATTAGCTTGCAGGCTTGGTAAAACCACCATCTAGCCAGTAGTTAAGTCTGGGGCAGATATAGATGCAGTCAAATGAGAAGCCACTTATAGACATCCCAATAACTTATTCTGCTTCTGCCAAGACATATATTTTGTTGTGAAAATCTGCTAGTGGCTCTTCTGTTCAGGCACTTCATCATGATTATCAGATTAATGTGAAAAAAGTGTACCATTCAGTGATAAAAAACAAACTATTACACTGAAGATCTTCCTTAGGCATAAGAAGCTCTTAGAGTAAAGTGGTTCTAGCTGAACTTGTTAGTAAGTCACTTTATTGCAGTAGATACACAAAATTGTCTATGTTGAACAAAACATCTATGATTAGTAACAGCTTTCCATGTAGAATGAAATTTTTTGTGTACATTTTCCCCATTATATTGGTTCCTAAGACAGCCTCTCTGGGTTAGTCTACCCCATATTTTATGACCTGACATTCTAAGGTAGAGACAATCCTGAATTTATTCTATTTGCATAACATTTTCCCAGTCACACTTAATTTACCTGCAAGATAGTCCAATTTAGGGCCAGATTACGAGTTGAGCGCAAAATATCGCTTACGCGAAAGCGATATTTGCTCTCAACTGAGTAATACCAGTGCACGCAAATGTGCGCTGGTATTACAAGTGAGGTGCAATGCGAACGTGACCTCGCGCTAGAGCGCTTCCCTAGGCTCCAATGGGAGCCTTGTTCTCATGCCGCCAGACACGGCATGAGAACTAGCGCAGCGAAGGGGGAAAGTCGTGCAGCGATGGGCAGAAATTTTAAATATATATGTATATGAATATATACATATATATGTAAGTGTTAATATGTGTATATACACATATTAACACATAAATATATATATATATATATATATATATATATATATATATATATATATATATATATATATATATATATAAAAGTTTATACATATATACTTACAGGAAACACATAGTTCCCATAGAACGCAATGTAAAGGCACTTTTCAGTGCCATTTTTTTTTCTAACACGTCTCAGCCGCCACTTTTAGCCCCTTATAACTGCTTTTTACAGTTACTTTATTAAAAAATAAAGATGCTACCATTTTTATTTTTTAATAAATATAACTATATTGAAATTTGGCCCAATTGGGGAACTTTTAGAAAATTAACCAGAGATCTCATCTATGGTTAATTTTCTGAGCGCTAATTGCTACCGTGAGCTTGTGATAGCAGTAACCAGCCACTTGCCCTAGAGATGCAATCTTGTAATGGTTTGAGCTGGGCTGTGTGGCTGCTTATATCGATTGATTCCTTGAGCTTATAGTATATTTGTGGCAACTAACACACTTGTACATATTTTTAATCCAAGTTTTAAGCACACCTTTTTTCTTTATTTACACACAGTGTCATACACTTTTTAATAGTTTATATAGTTAAAGTTAAGTTTTATTATATCCCTGACTCTGTTGTTCTCCTCTGTCCGCATCTAGGAATTGTTTCTTAATATAAACTACCTTTGAGTGCTGAGTTACTGTCAATCTTTTTTCTTGTAATTTGAGGAAGCGTTTCTTTACAGAAAGGGTGACTGATTAATGGAATAAACTTCCACAAGAGGTAGTAATGTCAATAATGTACTTTTAGGAAATATCAGGCAGACTTACTGGGCCTATGGCTCTTATCTGCTGTCAATAAATATATATATTTAGAAAAATTAATTCCTAACACTCCTGAAAAACATGAGACCATGACAGCATGTCTCTAGTAAATTTACCAATTCAATTATTACTTAAAGTGATTGTAAAGTTTAATGAATAAGTGCCCCTTAACTAAAAGTGATCTTAAAAACAGGGGCACTTTCATTCATTAAACTTTACAATGACGCTTATTTTTTTAAATACATACCTTTGGGGGAAGGGGGGGGAAGGGGGGCAGAGCTCACTGCCAACATAAACGGTTGAAAAAACTGAGAGCTCCGTCGAACAGCATGCTACACTAGCACTTTCCTGCATGTAGAGCCAATCTAACATAGAGCTCAGCAGCCTTAAACTAACACCTGCCTACTCTGGACCAATGATGCCTCACTAACTACACAGATCCGTCGCGAGATTGGTGATATAGCCAAACGCCTACGAAAGTCACCGGACCCACTGGCCCTCACCGCAAGCTACATTTGCGAGTCTGAACATCAAAGATCAGGTGAGCAGCCAGCCAACACCTCGCTTTGGCTGCAACTAATAAGACCCGCTTCAGAAACCCGGCTATAGAGGTGCGGGAGGAGACAGGGGTATAGGCCCTAGCAAGACGACGCAAAACTGTGCACATAACGAAGGCTCCTGTGACCTATATAGATCTCGGAGGGGACAAGCTGCAAGCCATTAAGATACCAATAAGTAGCACAAAAAGGGGATCATAATCCACTGCTCTAGTTAAAGGACATTATCTACCGTGAATCACTGCCAAAACAGGTAGTAGTTGCTCATATTGGCAAACAATACATCTATCATATTTCGGCTGCATCACTCTCACTAAGCTAGTGATACCCATACTTTACTGCAATCTAAGCTTTAATTGAAGAGCTGCCCCTGAAGCTTAATTATAAACAGCACAAACTACCAAGGCCTTACATATAACTTTCCTTACACAAAAGAAGGCATACCCATAAATCCTCACGACCATAATGGCGGCGAGAAAGGCCACTAAAGAGGATAAGGGACCCAAACCTGCTACAAATGCAGCAACTAAATTAAATTCCTACTTTAGAGCAATAAGCTCCTTGCAAGAAACAGACGCGGACCAAGAAACTGACGAAATAACCAGCGCACAAATATTCACAGAAAACGCCTCTACATCAACCGATAAGACTCCCTTAACCAAAGCAAACATTAGCTTGTTACCTACTAAGGACGATTTTAACACCTTCTTACAGCAAGTGGGTAAAATGTTTAAAGAAGGCCTAGCCGAAGTCAAGAAGGACATAACAGACCTGGGGGAGCGTATTGAATACAAAGAAGAACAGACTAATGAACTCATAAACACAATGGACAACCATGCTAAATGTCTATCGACACAAGACTCTCAAATCCAACAGCTCAAATATCAATTGGACCTCGATAATAGAGGGAGGCACCAAAGCCTCCGTATCAGAATGATCCCTGAGACAGATACTGCTGAACTATTACCACAATACTTGCAGAGGCTCTTCCAATTCCTAACAAAAGATGACTCACTTCCTTCAGTACAAATAGACAGAACCCATCAGGCATTTTGACCGAAACCAAGGGAAACAGAACCACCAAGAGATGTAATTCTCAAATTTCATAAATATCAAGAAAAAGAGCAAATCTCCCAAGCTGCGAGGAAATGTTCACCTCTTCATTTTGAAGGACACTCTATACAGATCTACACTGACCTAAGTCCTATGACTCTCAGTAACAGAAAATAAGCTAAGTTCCTTGCTGAGCATCTCAGAGATCTCAAGATCCCATATAGGTGGGGATTCCCATTTTGCATCAGAACGATCAAAGACAACAAAACTGCCATATATAAGACCAGTGAAGATCTCAAGGAATTCTGCAAGCTTCTAGATATTCCCCTACCATCTCTGCCGAAACCTCAGGGACAAATCGCATCCCAGAAAGAGCAACCTGAATTTCCACCACAACCACAAAGAGCATTGTGGAATAAAATCAATAGAAAATGCCACAGGAATCCACTGGCCCCAACATCAGGAACTCTGGAACCCTACGACGCAACCTGAACACTTCCAGACTCAAATGTCTCCAAATAATCCAATAGAAGCTAAATTAACCTTATGCCTAAGGACAGGCAGTATCCTTTTGAAACATGATTCATTGAGTATTTTCTAAATACTCATAAACTTTTGAATAAAACCAATTGTAATGTTTAACCTTATCTTCTTTTCTAATAAATACCATAGATAAGTTAAGTCAACCTTAACGAAACATACCACACATTTCATACCCTTACATGCATTTCTCCACATTACATACCCCCAACGCTCCATCCACCAATCACTCCCCTCACCCCTCCTCCACACATGCTAAACAACAAACTAGTTCAACTATGCACATGCTGACCACACATATTACTCTCTCCTCATGACCCTTAGCATAGCTGAGAAAATGTACCTACTCTTTAGTTACCTCCACTGGTTGCACCACCAACATTGGTTGGATGGTGCAGATGTTGTTATTTATATGTTCTAATGTTGTTTTGTTCTTGTTTATAATTAATCTGTTGTATTGGTACTTTGAAATCCTTAATAATGGGACAGCCACTAATACAGAAGTCTGTATTTCATGTATAGTCGCTCCTAGGTACGTTACATCACCTACTTTGATTATGTACTTCCTGCACTATGGAGCTGGTGAGGAACCTCCACCTACCCCAACTACAATACCTATTAATACTTATTTAACATGGCCCTATTTGTAAATTGTAAAGGTCTCAACTCACCGACTACACGTTCTATCACACTAAATCACTTCAAAAAACTCAAAGGAGACATAATTTTTGTGCAAGAGACCCACTTTCCCAGAGAAAAAACACCTAGATTCTCCTCTTCTGACTATCCCATGGGATATTTCCACACACACCCCACAAAGAAAACCCTTGGAGTAGGAATACTCTTCCACAAACAAATACAATTCAACTTAACAGATATGACGACCCCAATGGATGACTTTTCATTTTTACTGGCCTCCTCTTTAACATAAAAGTAACGTTAGCATGTGCCTATGCTCCTAATTTAAATCAAAGCCGATTCCTCAAGAAAACTAGTGATAAGCTGCTTGAGTTCCAAAAAGGTACACTTATCATGGGAGGAGACCTTAATGTCACTCTCAACCCCCAGATAGACAGTTCTTCTACTAGAAGATCCCAGAGTTACCCCAACCACAAATCGCTTCTACATAACCAACTCACAACAGAAATCAGAAAGGCCTTGGTTGAGTACTTCCGTCACAACACTAACACTGTAGATAAAGTGAGCACCCTTTGGGAAGTGCACAAAGCTGTAATTCGAGGAAGCTTTATTCAAAATAAGGCGAAATCCAACAGAGCTCGTATTCAAGAATACAATACCCTCCACCAAGCCCTCAAACTAGCGGACGACCTCCATAAACTACACCCACAAAGCACAGCAACCTTAACTAGGCTTACCTCAGCTAGGTCGGCTCTAAATACCCACCTTCAGAGAGAAGCCCACAAAAAAGCCCTCTTCCTCAAGAAAATGTATTTTCATGGAGGAAACAAAGCAGGAGCACTTTTGGCAGAAGCCTTGAACAAAAAGACTTCTAAACATCAAATAAATAACATAGATGATGCACAGGAGAAACAGGTACATGAATCACCTAAAATAGCGAAAGTCTTCAGAGACTACTACGAGCACATGTACAATCTATCCAAATCAAGGCCAACCCCTAACACAACAGAAATCAATACTTATTTAAAGTCCATAGACCTACCCAGGCTTAAAACGCATTAGATGACCCTTGGCCATCAAGGATTTGCCATCTGGTAAAACCCCCGGACCCGACGGTCTCAGTAATAAATACTATAATACTTTCAGTGACCTCTTAGCCTCACAATTGCTCTCCTTGTTCCAGTCACTAGATAAATTTGAACAACTCTCATTAACAACCAAGGAAGCCCACATATCAGTCATTCCTAAAGCCGGCAAACCATTGAACTCTCAGAGAAGTTATAGGCCCATTTCCCCCCTTTAATACGGACCTTAAAATCCTTGCAAAAATTATTTCCAACCGCATAAACCAAATACTCCCATCTCTAATACATTTGGATCAGGTTGGATTTGTACCAGGTAGAGAGGCAAGGGATAACACGATCAGGGCCCTCCAATTGATGGAATATGTCAAAACAAACAAAATCAAAACTGTCTTCTTATCCACAGACACAGAGAAGGCCTTTGACCGTCTCAACTGGTCCTTCCTGTTCCTAACCCTTCAAAAATGTGTCTTTGGAGACAAAACCTTAAACAGAATTAAAGCTCTATAAAATATCCCCACTACTAAAGTTAGATTAAATGGAGTCCTATCTATTCCAGATCGGAAACGGTACACGTCAGGGTTGCCCCCTATCACCTCTTTTATTTGTGCTTAGTGTAGAAGCTCTTGCAGCCCGAATAAGACAAACCTCTGAAATCAAAGGAATCCCCGATGGAATCAATAATCTAAAATTCTCACTCTACGCAGATGACATCCTGCTATCCCTTGCCTCTCTTAATACCTCACTTCCAGCAGTAACAAAGGAATTTGGCCTCTTTGGTAACCTCTCCTATTTCGTGATTAACTATTCCAAATCAGAAATATTGACTATTAATCTGCCCAAGTAACAACTAGCTGACTTAATGGCAACAAGCCCTTACAAACTGCAACCCAAAGCTCTAAAGTACTTAGGGATCAACCTCACTCCGAACCACAAACTATTGTTTGCACTAAATTATAACTCCCTTTTTTCCACCATCCGATTGAACCTGGCTTGATGGTCAAGCCACCCATTCTCCTGGTGGGGGAGGATTCAAACTCTAAAAAAGACCACATTATAGAGAATACTGAACCTTCTCCAAGCATTACCATTACCAATACCGCCTTCCAACCTGAGGAAATGACAAAAAATGTTAAACTTATATGTTTGGGGATCCTATAGTAAACATGAATACACTATACAGACATCAAGCAGAAGGTGGACTGGGACTACCAAATCTGGATGTCTACTATAAGGCGAGATCAATCCAAAGAATACTAGATTGGCACAGAAACGCTCAAACAAAAGCCTGGGTGGTCATGGACTCTCATATCCTTCGAACACCTGACTTAGGAGCTCTATGTTGGACTCCCAGAGCGGACAGACCTGAAGCAACAAAACACTACCCTCTATATCTCAGTGTCTTCTCGAACTGGGACAAAATTCAGAAATCTCTACCTCACATATCCACACCTAGATCACCTTTTTCCCCAATATCTCCCAATGCTGAATTCCTAGGAGGCCTAGACTATGAAAGCCAGACACATACACACAAAGAGATAGGCCTCACTACTCCTATATGCAAATTGTTAAAAGACACACACCTAAAACCATGAATGGTTTTAGGTGTGTGTTAACAGGTATTCTTAATGCTACACCTACTTGGCACCTCTGTACATAAACAAGATTGGAACAGACAATTAACACCTTTTGAAACTACATGCTAAGACTTTTCTAATGACGGACAGAAAATCATTACTCCCATCCTTCTCACACAAATGACACCTTGAACTAGACACAGTCTTAGACCACCAGACGTGGAAACGAATCTTCCAACTCACTAAGAAAGCTTCTACATCCACAAAATTACAAGAGTTAAACTACAAAGTCCTATCGAGATGGTATTTGACGCCATCCCGCCTTAAAAAGTATATACCCGATCACCTCAGACAAATGATGTAGAGGATGTGGCTCGAAAGGAACCATGGTCCATATGTGGTGGTCATGCCCCAAACTAACCCCCTTTTGAGAGGCTTTGGAAAAGTACTTTCAATTATTGATATACCCCCAATTCACACTAACCCCCATTATAGCATTACTTAAATCTTTCCTCCATAAAATCTGTAAGCTACGTACCCGCGTACTACAGTTCTCACTGAACTCAGCTAAGATCCTTATAGCTAGAAATTGGAAAAAGCCCCTTGCCCCCACAACACAAGAATGGATCTTTCATGTAGAAAATTCCTTAACACTTGAAGAATATGGGTATTTTAGAACCCAAAGATTAGATACTTTCGCAGACATTAAGTTCTGCTGGGAAACTGCTCTATACGAGTACTTAACCCCCGAGGGTACACCCGCCAGCCCTATGTATAGCCCTTTGGGTAACCTGTGACAGTTTAGAATCAAAGGCCTGTTTCTTTCGGTTGGAAGTAGACATTAATCTTTGTGGCCTTGTCACCCCTCCACCATGAAGTCAACAGGAGACAAAGGAACAGGGACTCTAGAGACTGCCCCAAACGACACTTTCAAAGTTTGAGAATAACAGATGAAGACCCCTTGACACCACCATCTCAAGGAACTTAAGAAGCAATGACAGAGTTTTTATGTACCAATGCACTGTTTATTGTTTACTTGTTTGCTGTTTTATTGTTGAAACATCAATAAAAAAAAATCATAAAAAAAAACAAAAAAAACAAAACTTACCTTTGCTTTATGGTAAACATAACACCGATCCTCCGCCCGCAGCTCCTGCGTTCTTTAGCAGATCGATGACGAATCCGGCTTCCTCCATTCATTGTGTGCCCCCTTTGGTGTCTAGCTCGTGAAGCACGCAACGATTGGAGGAAGCCAGATCATCATCAATATGCTAATGAAAGCAGGAGCTGCGGGTGGAGGGTCGGCATTATGTTTACCATAAAGCAAAGGTATTTTAAAAAATAAGCGTCATTGTAAAGTTTAATGAATGAAAGTGCCCCTGTTTTTAAGATTACTTTTAGTTACCGGGCACTTATTCATTAAACTTTGCAATCACTTTAACTTGTCCTTATGAAAATAGCAGTGTGTAATATGTGGTATATTAGTAACATATACAACTATAATATCTTCAAATTCATAAAATTGAATACTGCAATCTTACATTCAAAATCATGGAGGCACTGTGTGTTACATTTGTTTTTATATTAATCATAGTAAAAATGAAACATATAAAAGTTTAACATGAAATTTTAATTATATGTTACTTTATTTTTTATAAAGTCAAATATCTTCCTGTACTAAGAGGGATGATGCACAAGGTCCTATATATAAACTTTAAACCAAATAAATCAAACTAAATTATTTTGCAGTATTAATATGATTCCTGTTGGTTAATACAAATCGAATTATAAAAAGCCATGTTTTATTATTTATACCTGCTCCTGTTGATCTCTTGTGGCAGGACTGTTTGGCCCAAAGAAATACTTTTTATTTAAGTATTTATTCTTAATATCCTTGGCTTTTTCTTGTCGCTTCTCCTTTTCCTTGTGTGGCATTCGTCTGAATTGCTCAAGGTCTATCCAGCACATGAGATCCATGCTGCGAGGGAGCAAAACAGATATAATTATCACTATTATTAGAAGAGTATTCACTACATACCAACATGCAAAAGAATGAAAAAGAAGTTGTACATTTCTGAGAGACCGTTGTGAAATAGAGGCTACAAAAGCATATATATCAATAGATCTAGATTAGGACATCACATATTTCTAATGATATGATAGGCTAATAAAGATTTTTGAAAAACAACTGTTGTCGTTGATACTGTGCCTGCCATATTCTAACGTTATAAAATGCCATACAATTTCAAAATAACCAATATACTGGAAAACATAGCTAATCTTTTTTGTTTCTTCAATAGTCAGGACAGTCATTCAAGAATAATGCAAAAAATGTTGGCCTAGCTTTTATTACAAAATGGAGTGCAGATAACAGGCAGATGTTTTCATTCAGTACAACACTGATAAAATGAATATTGGAGAATTGGCAGTCAATGCGCTTCTTCTTAAATATCATGACTGTATTCTTATCTAAAAAGCAACTGACTTGTCTAGTAAGTTTAATTTATTGAGTATTTTTTAAAACAGAAGACTGTATGTCATAATACACTGAATGATTTTGTGAAAATACAAACATGCTGGCAAAGCGGCAAGTATAACAAGAATCTATGAATGTTGTTATTCATTATGAATTGTACACACACACTGCAAATTCTCAAAAAATAATTTAGATCCTAGTTACCAGTAACTGGTCCGTGAACAATTATTTCAGACCTGAAATCTCCAGCAAAACAGCAAATAGAGCCTTTTATTATTGCTATTCTACATTTCAATTTGACAATGTAAAATGCAAACAAAAAATAATTTAACGCACTAACGGCTAGATTTGGAGTTTTGTCGGTAACGACCCGAAAAACTAACGCCGGCTTTTTTCTGGCCGCACCATAAAAATAACTCTGGTATTGAGAGTCCACATAAAGGCTGCGTTAGGCTCCAAAAAAGGAGCGTAGAGCATTTTTAACGCAGCTTCAACTCTCAATACCAGAGTTGCTTACGGACGCGGCCAGCCTCAAAAACGTGCTCGTGCACGATTCCCCCATAGGAAACAATGGGGCTGTTTGAGCTGAAAAAAAAACCTAACACCTGCAAAAAAGCCGCGTTCAGCTCTTAACGCAGCCCCATTGTTTGCTATGGGGAAACACTTCCTACGTCTGCACCTAACACTCTAACATGTACCCCGAGTCTAAACACCCCTAACCTTACACTTATTAACCCCTAATCTGCCGCCCCCGCTATCAATGACCCCTGCATTTTATTTTTAACCCCTAATCTGCCGCTCCGTAAACCGCCGCTACTTACATTATCCCTATGTACCCCTAATCTGCTGCCCCTAACACCGCCGACCCCTATATTATATTTATTAACCCCTAATCTGCCCCCCTCAACGTCGCCTCCACCTGCCTACACTTATTAACCCCTAATCTGCCGAGCGGACCGCACCGCTATTATAATAAAGTTATTAACCCCTAATCCGCCTCACTAACCCTATAATAAATAGTATTAACCCCTAATCTGCCCTCCCTAACATCGCCGACACCTAACTTCAATTATTAACCCCTAATCTGCCGACCGGAGCTCACCGCTATTCTAATAAATGGATTAACCCCTAAAGCTAAGTCTAACCCTAACACTAACACCCCCCTAAATTAAATATAATTTTAATCTAATGAAATTAATTAACTCTTATTAAATAAATTATTCCTATTTAAAGCTAAATACTTACCTGTAAAATAAACCCTAATATAGCTACAATATAAATTATAATTACATTGTAGCTATTTCAGGATTAATATTTATTTTACAGGCAACTTTGTAATTATTTTAACCAGGTACAATAGCTATTAAATAGTTAAGAACTATTTAATAGTTACCTAGTTAAAATAATTACAAAATTACCTGTAAAATAAATCCTAACCTAAGTTAAAATTAAACCTAACACTATACTATCATTAAATTAATTAAATAAAATACCTACAATTACCTACAATTAAACCTAACACTACACTATCAATACATTAATTAAATACAATATCTACAAATAACTACAATGAAATAAACTAACTAAAGTACAAAAAATAAAAAAGAACTAAGTTACAAAAAATAAAAAAATATCTACAAACATAAGAAAAATATTACAACAATTTTAAACTAATTACACCTACTCTAAGCCCCCTAATAAAACAACAAAGCCCCCCAAAATAAAAAATGCCCTACCCTATTCTAAATTACTAAAGTTAAAAGCTCTTTTACCTTACCAGCCCTGAACAGGGCCCTTTGCGGGGCATGCCCCAAGAAGTTCAGCTCTTTTGCCTGTAAAAACAAACATACAATACCCCCCCCCCAACATTACAACCCACCACCCACATACCACATACTTTAGTAATTTAGAATAGGGTAGGGCATTTTTTATTTTGGGGGGCTTTGTTGTTTTATTAGGGGGCTTAGAGTAGGTGTAATTAGTTTAAAATTGTTGTAATATTTTTCTTATGTTTGTAGATATTTTTTATTTTTTGTAACTTACTTCTTTTTTATTTTTTGTACTTTAGCTAGTTTATTTAATTGTATTTATTTGTAGGAATTGTATTTAATTAATTTATTGATAGTGTAGTGTTAGGTTAATTGTAGGTAATTGTAGGTAGTTTATTTAATTAATTTATTGATAGTGTAGTGTTAGGTTTAATTGTAACTTAGGTTAGTATTTATTTTACAGGTAATTTTGTAATTATTTTAACTATTTTAGCTATTAAATAGTTCTTAACTATTTAATAGCTATTGTACCTGGTTAAAATAAATACAAAGTTACCTGTAAAATAAATATTAATCCTAAAATAGCTATAATATAATTATAATTTATATTGTAGCTATATTAGGATTTATTTTACAGGTAAGTATTTAGCTTTAAATAGGAATAATTTATTTAATAAGAGATAATTAATTTCGTTAGATGTAAATTATATTTAACTTAGGGGGGTGTTAGTGTTAGGGTTAGACTTAGCTTTAGGGGTTAATACATTTATTAGAGTAGCGGTGAGCTCCAGTCGGCAGATTAGGGGTTAATAATTGAAGTTAGGTGTCGGCGATGTTAGGGAGGGCAGATTAGGGGTTAATACTATTTATTATAGGGTTAGTGAGGCGGATTAGGGGTTAATAACTTTATTATAGTAGCGCTCAGGTCCGCTCGGCAGATTAGGGGTTAATAAGTGTAGGCAGGTGGAGGCGACGTTGAGGGGGGCAGATTAGGGGTTAATAAATATAATATAGGGGTCGGCGGTGTTAGGGGCAGCAGATTAGGGGTACATAAGGATAACGTAGGTGGCGGCGCTTTGCGGTCGGCAGATTAGGGGTTAATAAGTGTAGGCAGATGGAGGCGACGTTGAGGGGGGCAGATTAGGGGTTAATAAATATAATACAGGGGTCGGCGGTGTTAGGGGGAGCAGATTAGGGGTACATAAGGATAACGTAGGTGGCGGTCGGCAGATTAGGGGTTAAAAAAATTTATTCGAGTGTCGGCGATGTGGGGGGACCTCGGTTTAGGGGTACATAGGTAGTTTATGGGTGTTTATGTACTTTAGAGTACAGTAGTTAAGAGCTTTAGAAACCGGCGTTAGCCCAGAAAGCTCTTAACTACTGACTTTTTTCCTGCGGCTGGAGTTTTGTCGTTAGATGTCTAACGCTCACTTCAGAAACGACTCTAAATACCAGAGTTAGAAAAATCCCATTGAAAAGATAGGATACGCAATTGACGTAAGGGGATCTGCGGTATGGAAAAGTCGCGTCTGAAAAGTGAGCGTTAGACCCTATTTTGAGTGACTCCAAATACCGGCGGTAGCCTAAAACCAGCGTTAGGAGCCTCTAACGCTGGTTTTCACGGCTAACGCCAAACTCCAAATCTAGGTCACTGTACACTACAAGCAAGCCAAACAAGTCAGGAGAACTGGCCTCCAATTACTTATTTACAATGCAGTAAAGGGTGCTGCATTAAATTTGCTATTGCCTTACATTCATTATTGTGCCAACCTGAATACTCAGCACAGCCAATCAGGGACTAGTATGACTCTACACCATTTGGGGAATTCCATTATGCAACTGAGTAACTTTAGTTTAGACGCCCTAGTTATATCAATGCAGCCCTAAGTCTCACAGTATGAAACCAATATCTTCAATCCAGGGCTGGTACGCCTATAAGGCAGACCATGGCCATGTGGTCCCCTTAAGGTGCCTCTGTCCAGATCGTGATGTCATCGGTGGGCGGAGCTTGTCAGCCATTTCAAAGTGTCCAGAAACAATATTCAATTTTAAATATTTTTTTTACCTTGCCTGCTGCATGATATCGAAAGAGGTGCAGGAGGCTATTTGCAGCTTAATCTAAGTTAAGACTTTAAGATGATTAAGGTTTAGACTGTGTCTTTAAGGCAGTATTTGTTTACAATGTAAATCTGGTACGTTTATTGTTTTGCAGAATCTTCCGCTGAAATGTATGCTTATTCGTTGCTGGTGAAATAAAGTTTGTTGGAAGGAAAACTATTACTATTTGTAATCAATGAAACAAGTTGGTCAAGTTTATTGTTATTGTTGTTTATTTATTATTTTTTACCAGTGAATGTTTAAGCCTTAGTTATTAAATGTTGTTATTGTATTCTTAAGTTGTAGAGGATGCTGCAACGGTCACTAAATTATTAGCTGTATTTGCAGAATGAGTTAGAACCAGTTATAATTACTGTAGTTACATTTAAAAATGAGCTGACCTGTAGATGCAATTGACATGTTCTCATTATTAAAGGGACATAAAACTCAAAGCTTTGCTTTCACGATTCACATTGAGTGTAAACATAAAAAAAAATCCAATTTACTTCTATTAATAAACTTACATAATTCTCTTGGTATCCTTTGTTGAAAGGGAGATAGTTAGACTCAGGAAGTCTCACATGTCTGAAGCACTATACGGCAGTGGTTTTGCAAGAATATCTGTAACAATGTTATACATGTACAAGAACACTAGGTGGCAGTAGTGTTTCCTGTCATGTAGTGCTCTAGACATGAGCATTACCTACCTAGGCATCTCTTCAACAAAGAATACCATGGGAACAATGCTAATTTGATAATAGAAGTAAATTGGGAAAAAAATGTATACTCTGTCTGAGTCACAAAAATCCAAATAAATGGTTTAATTTCATGTCCTTTTATAAAATAAACCATTTTATAAAACCATTATATAGTTGTTGTTGTTGTTGTTTTTTCATCTTGTAGGTTCTTTTAACTTGGTCAAGTGATATCATATGACTTTTGATCAGTGATGCCATTGCTTTGTCATGTCCCAAGATTGAAAATCCATCTTGACACTCTTTGTAAGAGAATTTTACCCCTGTCACCCCCCCTGCTTAGTGGGGGGATGTGGTCGATAATGATGTATTTAAGGTCGGTTACCTTGTGTCCTGCTTCCACGAAATGCCGTGCCACCGGCTGATCTGATGTGCCTTTATCCAATGCTACACGAATCACGGACCGGTGGTTGGCCATTTTGGTCCTTAAGTCATCCACCATTTTTGTTGTACTTGTATCCCCTCCGTCTGAATTTAGACATCATGTCAACCAGTTGTGCTTCTTTCAGCTCCTCAGTGGTATTATTCCTAGCTACCCTCTTGAATTGGGATAGTGGGAGTGCCATCTTAAGGCTGGGTGGATGGCAACTGGTTGCATGAAGGACGGAATTCTTGTCCGTTGGTTTACTGAAGAGGGTAGTGTTTAACTTATCACCATGCTTGAAAATTCTTATGTTAAGGAAGTCTATTGCTTGTTTGTCATATGTAAGCTTGAACTTGACTGTCGGATGTACCTTGTTGAGTTCCTCGAACCAGGCTAGTAGTTGATCCTCTGTGTCTGTCCACAGCAGACGGAGGGGATACAAGTACAACAATCTCTTAAACAGTATAATGGCAGTATCGGACACAGCGCAAAAGGATCTGTTAACTGGTACTAATGCTACCACACCTGAGGATAGACTCACGTTTACCACCACCTATACAAAGAATAAAAAAGGGATTGCTGATACCCTTAAGCAAAACTGGGGACTCTTATCATCTGATAATGACTTACCTTTCAAATGCATGCCCCCACCCAGAATTGGGTACCGCAGAGCTACCTCACTGAGGGATCAGCTAATAAAAACTGACCCCAGGAACTGTTACAGTAATGACACCTGGCTTAAAACTAAGAAAGGTTGTTTTAGGTGCCTGGGTTGCACCACCTGTGGAGGTCTCTCTACAGGTAGCTTCTTCATCCATCCGTATTCCACCAGAAAGTTTAAGATCAGACACAGGGTAACCTGTACCACAACACTCATTGTATACCTCCTGCATTGTGTGTGCGGGATGTTTTATGTAGGAAAAACTGTGGATGACTTAAGGACCAGAATGGCCAACCACCGGTCCGAGATTCGTGTAGCATTGGATAAAGGCACATCAGATCAGCCGGTGGCACGGCATTTCGTGGAAGCAGGACACAAGGTAACCGACCTTAAATACATCATTATCGACCACATCCTCCCACTAAGCAGGGGGGTGACAGGGCTAAAATTCTCTTACAAAGAGAGTCAAGATGGATTTTCAATCTTGGGATAATGACCCCCCGGGGGCTCAATGTCCACCTTGACTGGCATTGCTGTTTATAGGGACAAGACTCTCTAATGAACCACCTCTCTATTTTCAAGACTGTTCTTGCCTTTGGTTCTATCGGACATTATCTAATCAAGTAAGTTACACCATATAAGGGACTGCCTCTAACTATGTGTTTACGTTCTCTTGAGTATTTTCTTAAGTTATGTTTTTTGAAGTGTACTTTGTTCGCTGAAGTATACTTTGTTTAAGTTGTCCTATTTGCTTTGCTAAGTTGTCTGATACCTTCCCTTGGGTATCTGCATTGGTTATGTGCCGTGACATGGAGTGTGTGATAACGACTATCACTGCAGGTTCGACCAGGCTTGTGTGTTTTGCCTCTATGCCTCGCTACTTCTACCTGCATGAAATGACAGGGGGGACTTAAGAAGACCGCAATTGGTAGTTCTATACTTGGGCTCCGCAAATTGTCCAGTAGTTCATTACCTGTACTTTATGATATGATATGGTTGAGGCTGTATATGGTTACGTGTATTTATGCTGTGGGATTACGGTCACCATGGTGATTAACGCTATCTGCATGATAATATACTACTGCTTGTTTGGTTGTTAACCTTTTTGTTTAAACCCATGTTTGTATTTGTATATTGCTCCTAACAATCTGTTTTGCTTGTGTTTTTAACTTTCACTATGTTTTTAACTTTGACTTGGTTTACACTACTGAGCTTCTGGTTGCTATGCCAATGGGGCTTGACCTTGTGTCATGTGACGTGGTTTTACTTCCGGGTGCCAGGGTGCTTACCACACTGATTGTTTGCTGTGCAGGGGTATTTAAGGGGGGTGAGTATACTGTTTCACACTGTGCTGTTTTTTGAGAAAGGGGTAACACCCGAAACGTCAAAATAAATACTTTATCTTTTTGCAAGACCCTGTGAGTGACTTCCTCTTTGCTGCTTTATCTATACTCTTGAAGTGCACCCGGGGCAAGGAGAGCTCAACAGAGCTATTTGAAGCTGGAGTGCTACTACATCTTCTACATGTATTTATATATATATGAGAATTTGTATATTTATTCTGTGGCAAAAAAACAAATAAATACCTTTTAAGAATGTCCCCTTTACATTGTCAAGACAATGTTTCACATTGCATAGTTTTTAGATCCTTTTCACAATCCTTGTCCAGTAGAGTGAGACCCACTGTTTGTCTAAAACAATAGCCATAATAAAATCTAGAAGAAACTAAAATGTCATGCAAAATTTAACTTTAAGACGTAGTGGAGCTCCTTATCGTATGCTATTGGCTGTTCCTATAGGTTTACAATAATTGAATTCTGTTTGGTCCCAATGTAATGAACAGCCAAAATGTTATACCTTGCAAAATTATCTTCGAGGAATTTACGGAAATGCTCCAGTTCCATCCTGTGTCGAATTAATGTACCAAGGTTAAAATTCTTGTATTCATCTGGTACCTGCTCCCATAGGTTAGGCTCTCTGGCAATATCAGGAGGTGGTACAAAGACAGATTTGCGGACAGGAATCTAGTAAGAAATATGCTTCTGATTAATATGAATACATGCAACTTCAGAGCTATTCTCCTTGCTCATGCTAATTATTAATACTTTGTCAACATCAGTGAAAACATTAAGATTGAGTCTTGTTTCTATATTTTGTCACTTAGAGTAAAATATAATATAGTATAAACCAGGGGTTATTGATTATGACACACAACTGAGAAGCACTTCTAGCAAATTTGGAGCAAATAGTAAATGGGTAGCCAGGACTACCTCTAGTTTTTCCAGAGGGATATCAATCTTGCGTTCTTTGGGAGTTACATGTGTGTCCCATGGGAGTAATCTGTATTCATCACCAGACATTTATAATTTTAAAAGGACTATCCTCTATTTAGATGCACCTTTTCACCGATATTTCGCCAGCTTTTCAGTGGTGAAATTTTAAATTGTAAGAAATCTGCTGAATGTACAGTGAAACTCAGTCTAAATATGTTTTATTTGAACTGTTACTACACTGAAACCATTTTTATATTTATAGATTTTTATTGAACTTTGAAAAAACATTAATAACACATTGTTCAGAAAAAACAAAGGAAGAACATACAATTATTAATCATTGCATCCCTCTGGCTCTTCTGGGATAAGAGTCTCCAACATTCAAAGCATTCCAACTCACATGGCTGATCATAGAGATCATAAAAACAGTTTGGAAATGCCGTTGGGCCTAGCATTAGGTCATAAAGCGTCTTCTCTTTTAAATAGTATATCATCATAAAGGGTTTTGATGAATATGAGAAAATTAAGAAAGCAAAAGAAGAAGGAGAGAGAGGAATAAAAGATAGAAGGAAAAGAAGAAATAATGACAGTAACTGGCTGGAAGCATAAAAAAGATGAAAGTGCAGTGAGGGAGGACAGGGGCAAGGGGAGAGGGAAGGGTGGAGTGGAAGTGTCTACATGTGTCCTGATGTTACAAAAGCCTAGCTTCTTATCAAGTTGTTACTATATCTTGTGAAATAATCGTGTCCCAATAAAACTTAACTGAAACCATTTTTATATTTAGTGAACGCACATTCTATGTTTTGTAAACACACACACGCCCCACTGCCCAGATCTGAGATCACTGGAGATGTGGGTAGATTTTTGCTCAAACAGTGCTCCCTATTATTTCCTACGGAAGGCACATCCCCACTTGTCAGGACAGAGAGGGTCAGCTGACTTTTATTCTAAAATATCACTGGACCCACGGATTGAGAGACTGGCATGACAAAAAAATCAATTTGTTGTGGTCTGCCAATCCTTTTATCATCAGGTCCTCAATGAAAATTTGAAACTTAGACTCACCTTCAATATAAAATTTTCCATGAATTATATTTATTGCTAAATGAAGAGGCATTGGATAAGGAATGGGAGTGCATGCAGAGTTTAATAGATGAAGATATAAGGTTTTAACAGTTTATTAAATAAACACTCCAACATGTCCCTACATTTTACTAGTCTGAGAACTTATATTCTGTAATTTAAAAAAAAACAAAAAAACATTGAATATAAACATACTACAGTGAGGATATTCATATTCTATGCACTTATATCATGTTTTTTCTATGCTTTGGAAATGGTATTAGAATTAGTATTTACAATAGGTTTGTATCAAGCAGATGAATGCTCCATTGTCTGGGATTATCTATTATATGTAGACATTAGGTGCTACTTATATTAAAAGATCTTGTAGTCTTGTGGACCCACATCAAATGTGTAGCTCTACTGCATAAATCCACTACCATAATGCTTATCTGATATAATGCTTCTTTATTTTACTTTAGCTATTAGTCAAGCACAGGGGATGGTACAGCTCATTTTAGTGCTTTATGTCTTGCTACTCTTTAAAAATAAAACGTTTCCTACAGTTTTATAAAACCCATGCTTGTTAAAGTGATGGTAAATTTCAGACTATAAGAATGTTGCAATGAAAAATATATCAGTTTGAAAGCAAAACCACATAATTATTTTTAAAAAAAGTGTATATATATTTTATAATAAAAGATTTATAATCCTAATTGGTATTGTCTGTTCCTCTGCCCCCCTTCATTTCCTCATTTGGCTGGGCTGTGATGTATAGAGCACTGGTTCTCAAACCTGTCCCCAGGCCTCCCTAACAGGCCACATTTTGTGAATATCTGAACTAGAGCACAGGTGAAATAATCAGCTGATTAGTAAACATGGTTATTTTACCTGCTCTCATCCAAGGTTATTAAGAAAACCTGGACTGTTGGGAAGGCCTGAGGACAGGTTTGAAAACCAGTGGTATAGAGCAGTCAAATCCACTCTCTACATAGGCTTTCTAAGGGCTTTAAAGGGGCTGGTCTTCAAGATTGTCAAATGACACACACGCTGGTTGGATGTTCACTAGAATTGTCATAAAAAAAAAAAAGAGTTCATCCAAGTGGGCCGGCATAACAATGCAATAGAAACATTACTAAAAGCAGAAAAGGTGCACATATACTTTTTTTAATGGCAAATATTAAATATATGTCATTTGATTAATTAAGGTTTACCATCACTTTAAGGTTATATCTTACTTCGTCTCTTTTGGATGCCTTCTCTTGACACAGAGCCTGCAGCTTTTGATAACACACTGACTCCAGCTGTCGAGATTCTTCAACCAGCTCCACCTAGAAAACAAAAATAAACATTATAACCAAAGAGATAATGTTACCGGCTTACATGGAATTACAATCAATCAAAGAAGACACAGACAAGAGTATCACTGGCTTCAGACAAAGGACAACAACATTGAGGACAACCTAAAAAACAGGAGTATGGAAATAGTAGAGCTATTTATGATGATTAGGACCATTTAGCACAATATCATACTCTGTCTAGAATATTCCCTCCCCCATTTATATTTACAATAGATTCTGAAAAATTAAAATTAAACAACTTACACAAAACATTTTGAATTGTTAAAGGGACAGCAAAGTGAAAATAACACTTCCATGATTCAGATAATGGCCTCTGGTCTTCATTTTATAATAGAAGCCAATTGGAAAGTTGTTCAAACTTCTATTTAAATCATGAAAGAACCATTTTATATCCCTTTTAAGGGTTAAAAAATAGCTATTACCTATTTAAATAAAAAGTAGTTTAAATGATTGAGCCACGTGCATTTTGCATTGTTTTATATTGTGTAATTATTTTTTCTTTTGGTTAGAAATTAGCCAACACTTAGTTGACATATAACACTTAACCCTTTCGCTGCTAAACCTTTTTTATCACCCAAGTGCTAATCCAATTTTGATTTTTTTTCTACCCTAATGTAAATGAAATTTCAGTGAATGACCCACACAAATGATATATTGTTTTTTTCAGCAGATTCACAATATAACATTATTACAGTTATAATTCATTGAATATGAGATAGCTCTGGCAAAAACTGTAAACATATATGTATAATTGTTTCTTAGATTTTAGTAAATAATACTGAGAATAACCACTGCTGTTTCTGTGATCACCTTACTAAATTGTCATCATGGGTAGCCACATGTGAAATAGGGACCCAATACTGATATAAGGTGGCGCAAAAAAATGCTGATTCCCCACTTCGATAAAACCTTGTGGTGTGATGGATATATACTTCTAAGGAAAATATCAAATTGATGTTTATTGTGATGTATAATTATTTAAGTGCAACAGAACCTACCATAGTAGGTTTGCTGTATTTCTCAAATGGTGATTCTAGTGTTGATTTATCTGAAATGCATAGCTTAGTTCACATTTATTATGTGATTGTGCCTTTAACTTTTATAAGATTTAATACTGATATAGGTGGCGCAAAAAAATGTGAATTTCCCACTTTAATAAAACCTCATGGTGTGGTAGATATATACTTCTGGGGTAGATATCAAGTTAATGTTTATAATGATAGATATTTTTTTTATATAACAACTTATTTAAGTGCAACAGAACCTGCCATAGTACACTACTTTGTTTCTCAAGTGGTAATTCTAGTATTAGTGCAATCTTTATTAAATGATTGTCCCTTTAAGAAATATATAGTCAGCAGACTGAGGCTAAATAACAGGTAATTTATTATTACTAAATAGTTTCAATTTCAGTTTAAAACACAGAATATAATATAAAACTGATCAAGATCAAGCTCTTAATAAAATCTTTCACTTTACTTTCTTCAGCACAGTAACTCCCAGGAACTAACTAGTAATTTATCACAATACATTGATTTTTATTTACAGCAATATGTGATAAATCTGCAATCCTACTTGAAAGATTCAATACATTTTCTGAACTCTATCAAAAATCTAAACTGGCAAGACAACTATACTTTTGTCACCTGTGACGTAAATTCACTTTACACTAACATCACACACGAACTGGGTCTCACAGCAGTTAAAACTTTTCTAGACAAAGATGATAAACTTCCATCAGCACAAAGCAAATTCATAATTGAGTGTATCAAATTCATTCTCTCAAATAATAGTTTTTTATTTAATGATGAAATTTTTCTCCAAGTAAAGGGTACTGCAATGGGCACAAGGTTCGCCCCTAGTTACGCCAATCTATTCATGGGCCATTTTGAAGACACGTACATACACGATGGCCCTTGGGGGGCGAACCTCGTGCACTATTGCAGATATATCAATGATATTTTCATAGTATGGAAGGGAGACATTGAATTACTAGACACTTTCATGACTGATATGAATGATAACAACATGGGCATCTCTTTCACCCACGAATACAGTTGTAGTAAAATCCACTTTTTAGATATTGAGATCGAAGTAATCAATAATCGAATACAGACTATGACGTACTTCAAAGATATAGATGCTAATAACTATATACATTTTGAAAGCTGCCATTTAACACAATGGAAATCAAATAATCCTAAAAGCCAATTCATGAGGATCAAGAAAAACTGTTCCTCACCTGATAACTATAGACTTCAATCAGAAACCCTAACTACCAGATTTATAGAGAAAGGCTATGACCCACTCACCATTAACAAAACAATGAATGAGGTAGCCACGATAGATAGGGAAGTCCTATTAACAAACAAAAATAAAAATAATAAAAAAAACAAAAGTATGAGTAAAAATCCGGATGATCTTTTTAAACCCTTTATAACAGACTTCAACTCACAACATCTAGAGATTAAGAAAATTCTAAAAAAACACTGGCACTTCCTCAAACAAGATCAAATCCTAGGTCATAATCTTAAGAACCAACCAGACATCATTTTCCGAAAGGCAAGGAATCTTAAAATGATACTTTCACCAAGTGAATTTAAAAGAGGCAAACAGACACATGCTAGAGACCTTCTAGGTAAAGAATTGAGTGTATATTACCCCTGTAATTCATGTAAATCCTGCCAATATAGCACAAAACTTAAAGAACTTAAGTCCCCCACTACAAAGTACTATACCAAAATAAAAGAAGTTATTAGATGCACGAACAGAAATATCATATACTGTATACAGTGCTCCTGCACACTTTTCTACTTTGGACAAACCAGTAGAATGTTCAAAGACAGAATACGAGAACACCTGTTAAAAATAGAACATGGAGCTTCAGATACCAAACTATACTCTCACTTCAAAGAAATCCACCAGGGAAACCTAAAACATTTTAAATTCTGGGGAATAAAAAAACTTATACCAAATAAAAGAGGTGGTAACATGAACATACTACTCACGAGAAAAGAAGCAGAATTAATATTTCACTATAACACCCTACATCCAAACGGCCTCAATTCCGAATTAGATTTAAGTTCACTTTTATAACTGTTTTAATACATTTCTCTCATATACAGTTCCCTTATATACACTTGGATCTCAATCCCTCATCTGTAAGATTTCAAGGAGGACCATGTCCCTCTGAACTGTTCTCCTCCAGTATCATTTTTCAAGCTACCCCTTTGGTATATGATGATTCTTTTCTCATTTTTGGCCATCTAAATACAGATACACATATATTAATATAAATTTATATATACAACTTATATATACAACTATTTAGGCACGCACACATATATGTGCGGATGGACACATATGTCCCGCATCACTCCACACTCTAATATAGGGACATATGTAACGAAGAAATTTTTCAATTTTTTCACTCACTCCTACCTAAATAAGAGAATATCACGTCTAAGGAGTAGGTTCCATCTATTAATGTACGATATAAATAAGTATCCATATAATCAAGAAAAATGGATACAGAAACATTGGTACACTTATTCATTTCTCTTACAGGTTTAATACTTGTCTGGCTATACATAAAATATGTTTTCTTCCCTCACTTCATTCCTAACGATCTTTACTCAGGGAACACTTACATTATCTAGGTACACCATCATAGATATTAAATTAATCAAATCATGTTTACATTAACACACTAATTCACACATGAAACCCTCAAACAATAACCTGTAAATCTTTGGATTTAGTCTAAGGAACTTTTCAGATAAAAATATGTGACAATTTCTTAGTATACCCCTATTGTCCTTTTTGCTTTAAATCTTGTAAATGTTTTTCATAATAACTGTTTTTTTCATATATTTGCACATTCTCTCTTTTTGTATCCAATCTATCTATTTAAATCTAGTCATCTAGATGGATTACAGAGTATATGCTTTTTTTTTTATATATGTAATCTATATATGTGCATTCATGCAATGAATCACAAAATGTATCAATCACGCAAAATGCTTGTAACCAAAATGCTATGGAAAACAGCTGACTGCTAGATTTGGAACACACCCACTAAGAAGCAACGAAGCAACCAATAAGGAGGAACATTAAGGTATTTAAATCCAAACTACAATAGAACGAGCATCTTGATAAAGGCCTACAGGGCTGAAACGCGTAGATTTGCTCGCCTATCTTACTCCTGCACATTATATACAATCGGTTACAGTAGCTGTGGTGCATGAAGCCGCTCGCTACACTTTGAGTGGAAGATATATGTTTAAAAATCCCACCCATGGGGGCGGAGCCAACCGCCATGCTGAGTGGATGCAAGTTGGAGGAGCTCCGTAAAATTTCTTTTTTCTAAATGAGGTTCTAGGCACTATCTTCTTGATAACTGTATGCAAATGCTCCTATATCTCACCAGGGACCTTGTGAGTACATGGGAGTAGATGTTTCTGTGGCAAAACTACTGGCTTTGGTTCAAAAGCACACAGCTGTGATTGTGGCCTACCACATGGTTACGGACCCTCACTGCGACATTGCCTGGGAGAATGACTAACCATGCAATTTGAGTATTTCCTCCTACTATCAAAATTGGGCAACTACTTTATGTAATCTTTAAACGTATAATTTTTTGAGTGACCGCTCTGGAGCAAGCTGGTCTGCTGAGCCCTGAGGGAGCAAATACTTATCACTACCCGGCAATAGGGTAACTTAAGAGCGGTCTCTGTCCTGCACGCTGCAAACCTTCCGCATCTGCTGTTCACGGAGATATTCCTAACATGGATTCACAGTTATTTTGCGATACCATCAGACTCTTGTTCACACGGCTGGATAAGAAAATGTCTGAGCAGTTTGCCAATCTGGCTCAGTCTCTGCGGAATGCGGTCACAAGACCCATCAATGACATTATAGTACATGAGGCAGAGGATAACCAGCAGTCTACCACCTTACCTACTTATCCCTGGACACTTCCCATCCTGGGCTTCTCTGGCGGAGATGACCGGGTGATTGAGACCCCTATCTTGGGAACACGCGAGTGGCACAGGGACAAGATTACCCTAGCACATGCAGAACAGAGAGCTTTGGATTTGCTCCCATCTTCCAGCCCCGCTGTGGTCTATGTGCTATGTTTCCTGGCTTATGGCAAGGAAGTTGATCTACAGGACACCTCTTACCTATTTGGGCTGATAGCCTCCACACAACATCAGGGACTAAGGGGATTTCATTAGCCAGCTGATGGCCTCATCCTTCCTGTCCAGTGGCACCCACGGGCTGGTATTGGATGAGGTGGAGACAAAATGTAAAGCCGCACCCGGAGCCGTGTCAGCGCTCTCCTGATCTGCCCCGGTTCTTTAACTCTCTAACTTTGACCTAGATGTAGGCCATGAACTGAACTTACCTAATGACAAGGCCTACAGATTACCTCCCTCTATAATTTTGAAACTGCAGTCACGATATTAGTTGCTGATGTAATATAGCGTGATTGGACTTACTTAAGAGGATTGCATCACAGTAAGACAGCCCTTCAAGATTTTATTATTGCTCATATCTTATTTAATACCGTTGTACAATCTTTCATTACTATGATGCTTATATGTTTTGCCCTCATAGCACTGTGGCTCTCCTTGTAAAGGTTGTGTATAGGACACAACAGGACATGCCTGAAGGGTTAAGCCGCAACACTAATTACAAGCCTTGAGAGTTTAAATTTGATCTTTATGGTTTTCCCATGTATTCTCAATTTAAGATAAGTTTAAAAATATTTAATATGTTTACTAGGCTAGTTAAGTGGTTAGATCTAGTAACACTCCTCACTATACCCTTCTGTAGATTTATACAGACGCCTAATTAAAGACTTACTATGGTTTGGAAGCATATGCAGTGTTATTAATGTTAAGTTCTTATGATATACCTGTTTATATATACTATAAGTCATTGTTCTCTGTATCACCACGTTTGGGCATTTGAATATGTGTTGAGCTTCTACTTATTTTTACTGTCCCTCATATTAACAGTTTAGTAGACATAAAGAGCCTGATTATCTGGTACTTACTACCTTAACTCATAATATATGTCATAGTCTAGGGGATATTCATGTACCAACTATTAGGCCCTGACTTACTTCCCCTCTTTTTCTCAACATTAGAGTCTTAAATTTTAGAGACCCTCCCTAAGCTCCCCTAATATTTCAGTATGTTTTACTCTTTATAGTCCTGCATAGTCCAGAAACCCAAATATAAATGAGTAAGCAGCCCAGTCAGTCATATTTTCTCAACAAATATATATATATATTACAAGTGCTTGCCTTTCTCACTGTTACGTGTCATGATGTTGATTTTTTCCATATAGCTTAATGCTCCTGCTTTTCTCCATACAACACATTGTGTAGGAATAATTATGCTATTAGCAGGTTCTCCAGTACTTGTATATTACTTAATGTCCATGATAACAGTTAGTATGTGATATTAACGCTCTCCTTCGTGGCGGACACTGCTCCTATCAGCAAATCTCCTATTATAGATGTCCAATGTCTAAGTAAATTTACTAGCTCCCTAAGTACTACTAATATGTCAGTTGAGTCTGTTAATCAGCTCATATATATATATATATACAAAAGCTTGTTGCTCGTTTAGCTTGATATGTAGTTTGGGGTACTGAACATTTAGTAATATTTACTGTCATACTTAGCTTCTCATAGGAGCATTTCATATCGAACTGAGGGGTTATACATATTATCTTTTGGCAGACATTGGTATCTGGCAAGCTCTGTCACCATATAGAAGAGAACTGCTAGCCCATTATAGTTGCAGAGGGATCTCAACTCTTATATCCTTAATTTCTATGCTCAAAAGGTCAGAGGCCCAAGAGTATCTACCAGCCTGATAACCTAACTGGCTCTGCCCTCCTTCCCCCCCCCCCCTCTTTTTAAACTCACTTTGAGCGGCTCTCGCCCGCTGCTTTTCCCCCTCCCCAAAACCCATGAAGCCAACCCCTGCCTTGCCACAATATTCTTCAAATAAGCATCCCAATATATGTTTTCTTAGTGCAACGCGGGGATCATATTTAATATTTAATCTTCATATTATGTAAAAATACAAAACTGAAGTCTCTGTTTAGATAGTCCAAATTCCTTGCTAACACTTTAAATAAAGGGGCTTGATGGGTCCCTTCTATTTACTTTTACTGCCGTGTCACCCTTATTCCTCCTTCATATCTCTAGCCAATTTGAGCTTTATCATTCTGATAATAACTGACATCATATGCTACTTTTTTAAACTCATAATTATATATTAGGTTGGCATAATCTGTATTGGTCGACTTGGCAATATTCTTGTAATAGCACTGTATACCTTTTTATATGTCATTGTTTTTTGGATATATCTCCTTTGTTACGTTTGTTTATGACTTCAATAAAAATTATTTTAAATTTTTTTTTAAAAAAATCCCACCCATGATCTGCATACCGTCTGTATCAAAAAGGCATCTGGTCTGTCCAGCTGCTTAATTATCTGGGGTTTCACCAAAGTTACAAGGTGTTCCAGCTCCTCACCTCTCACAGCAGAACTGGTAGCAGGACTCGTAGGTACAGCTGCGAAGGAGACAATAACTGCCAGCTAATACCTCGGTCCCAGGACCTACCCGTTTCCCCTTTGCCAACATCGGCATTCCAGGATGCCGCAAGGCACTTCACAGGCAACATTTTCCATCAGGTTTAAAATCTCCTAACAAGCTTCTTCCATCTGGATCACTGCACGCTCTTTCAAACCGGAGCGCATAATCCATTCCAGCATAAAGACACGGGACTTTCTAACAACGGATACATCTACCATTTCAAAGACAGTAACTCTGTAAAAAACGGCAAATATTATCTGCCATACTTTGCAAATAAGTATAACAAGCAACAACTAGCAAGCAAGTTACTAACTTGTCTGTGCATAATACAACGGACAGTAAGCTGTTATCTAAACTTATCATCTGCAAATATATTTGTTTTTTAATTTTTAACAACATTGTTATATATAGTGCCGGCACTAAACTATCTATTTCTTTTATTATAATTAAATTGATTTTATGGTTGAACTCTGTATCTCTACTCATTCTTTCATTAACTTACACATATTAACTATTAAGTTTGGTTTTATAAGAAGTGGATCCACAAGTATATTTCCACACATTCAATTGTAGAATTAACCTTCAGATCACTAGCATTGTCTATATTAGTTTCACATACAATCCGCTCTAAGCTTTTAGTAGCGCTACCCATACCCCCCGTTTTTGTTGCAACTCCCAGGAAGCCTTATTAAACCCTCATGCGCAACATCCACCCTTAAACTACCCCCCCAACATTGCAATGTCTAATAAAAGTTATTAACCTCTAAACCGCCATTTCCCAAAATCGCAAACACTTAATTAAACTATTAACCACTAATACGCCATCCCCCCACAACAAAAAGTACCTCATAAAACTATTAACCCCTAATCTGCCAATCCCAACAAACGCAAAGCATATAATTAACTTATTAACCGGCCCTAAACTGCCAACCCCCCACAATGCAAAGTATTAAACTAAGCCCCCTAACCTAACACCCCCTAACTTAACCACAATTAAAATACACTGAAATAAAATTTAAAAAGATACTAACTAAAAATAATAAAAAAATTACAAAAAATAAAAAACTAAATTACTAAAGAAAAATAACATTACAGAAAATTTAAAAAAAACTAACATTACAGAAAATAAAAAAAAACAAACATTGCAAAAAATAACAAATGAAATTATCTAAAATAAAAATAAAAATATTTATATTCTAATAACCCCATTTAAAGGGCCATAATACCCAAATGTTTAAACACTTGAAAGTGATGCAGCACAGCTGTAAAAAGCTGACTAGAAAATATCACCTGAACATCTCTATGTAAAAAAGAAAGATATTTTACCTCAAAAGTTCCTCAGTAGCCACATCCCATTGTAAAGGACTTCTAAGCAGCATATCGGTATGTCTCTCCCGGGACAGCCGAAGGGTTGAGCCTCGTGCACTCTCATGTTATTTCCCCATTCAGTGTAAGGAAGTTTACAATGAAATCTCATGAGAGTTAAAGGGCCATGATACCCAAATGTTGAAAAACTTGAAAGTGATGCAGCATAGCTGTAAAAAGCTGACTAGAAAATATCACCTGAACATCTCTATGTAAAAAAAGAAAGATATTTTACCTCAAAAGTTACTCAGTAGCCACATCCCATTGTAAAGGACTTCTAAGCAGCATTAGTATGTCTGTCCCAGGACAGCCGAAGGGGCGAGCTTACGTGCACTCTCATCTTATTTCCCTATTCAGTTTAAAGGAAGTTTGCTATGAAATCTCATGATAGTTAAGTGAAATCTCATGAGATCACAGTAAAAGAATTCATGACCTCAGCACTGCTGATGCTGATTGGCTGCTGTTCATTTCTTCATTTTTTTTTACCTGCAGCTGGGCTGCAGCTGAGTATAACTTTTTACACAGAACTTACTCTGCTGAGCTGAGGAGATTGTGAGGTAAAATATCTTCCTTTTTTACATAGAGATGCTCAGGTGATATTTTCCTGTCAGCTTTTTACAGTTATACTGCATCAGTTTCAAATGATTTAGCATAGGAGTATTATGTCCCTTAAAAAAAAAAAAACACCCCAAAATAGACCCCCCTTATCTATCAATAAACTACCATCTTCATCCATCGCGGGACTATCTTCTATCTTCATCCTGGTGGCAAAGTCTTCTGCACGGTCGGTCCTCATCTTCATCCAGGAGACACGGAGGTCCTCTTCATGTGATCGCCTGCCGCACATTGAAGATTTAATGCAAGTACGCCTTTTATATAGGGGTACCCTTGTATTCCTATTGGCCGATTTGACTTTAATTCTTTTCGGGGAAATGGGTAGTTTAGGGTTCTTTTTAGTTAGATTTTTTGATAGATTATGTTTTTTTTTTTTATTTAGATTTTTTTTTAAGGGGGATATTAGAATAGGAATAGCTTTTTTTACTTTGGATAATTTCGTTTGATATTTTGTGTAATTCTAGGTTTTGTTATTTTTTGTAATGTTAGTTTTTTTATTTTGTGTAATGTTAGGTTTTTTATTTTTTTTAATTTTTGTTATTTTTTTTAAGGTAGTTAGTATCTTTTTATTTTAGTGTATTTTAATTGGGGTTAAGTTAGGGGGTGTTTGGTTAGGGGACTTAGTTATTAGTTTAATACTTTGCATTGTGGGGGGTCGGTGGTTTAGGGGTTAATAGTTTTATTAGATACTTTGCATTGTGGGGGGTTGGCGGTTTAGGGGTTAATAGTTTTATTAGATACTTTGCGTTGTGGAGTGTTGGCGTTTAGGGGTTAATAGTTTTATTAGATACTTTGCCTTGTGGGGGGTTGGCGGATTAGGGGTTAATAGGTTAATTAAGTTTTTTGTGTTGTGGGTGGTTGGCAGTTTAGGTGTTAATATTGTTATTAGGTGTTTGTGATGTGGGTGGTTGGCGGATTAGGGGTTAATAGTTTAATTAGGTGTTTACGATGTGGGGGATGGCAGTTTAGGGGTTAATAACTTTTATTAGTGGTTGCGATGTGGGGGGTGGCGGCTTAGGGGTTAATAACTTTTATTAGTGATTGCTATGTGGGGGGATGGCGGATTGGGCTTTTTTTTCCAAAACCAGCTTTATTGAATGATCAGACATCACATTACAGTCATAATCACGCGTCAGCGTGTCAAGATACACAGTGCTTAATATGATACATAATAACATTGTAATGTGAGTACCTCAAAACAGTGTGAGCATTACTTAATAACAAGATATCCGATAATTTTTATCAATCAGAATAGTGCTTAACACAGGTATCAGTTTAAACATTCTTAGCCGAGTGTGTCGGCACAACTCTTTTACATATAATGAAACTATTCATAATCTGAGAGCTTAAGTTTGCTTTATATCATTGGTCAGTGAATTAGTCGGCACACTCAGCCTGGTCTTTGAAGGGGTTGGGGGGATGTTAAGTAATGGTATAAGGGGGGAAAAATGAGTAGGAGGGGTATCAGTTGAGGAACAAAGAAGTTCGGGTCGGGAGGGGCAAATCGGGGTCAGGGTAGAGGAAATGTATATATATAAAAATAAAAAAAAGGGGGGGGAAGTAACTTCCACCCATCACGGTCCTGCTTCATTAACTCACGTAGAATAGGCCTTGCAAATCCTACCAAATCAGCAATGGTTTATAGGTCTTTGCCTTCCCAAATAAGGGTCATGTATTCGTGCAATTCCAGTTTCCCAATTCGCAGGTAGTGGAACCTCTCTAGGTTTAAAAGGTCCCGCACCTCCCGTCTCCATTCGTCCAGACTTGGTACCTGAAGTGACTTCCAATGTCTCGGAATGAGGCTCTTGGCCCCATTCAGCATGAGGAGAAGCAGATGGCGCTTGGCCTTCATAGCCATCTTTGGGAGTTTGTGATAGATCAGGTAATTGGGGTTTAATGGGAGAATTACCCGGAGCAATCTGCTACTTTCTCCAAACACTTCCGTCCAGTAATGCTGTATCAGCGGACATTGCCACCACACATGCAGTATAGAGCCCTCTTCTCCACAGCCCCTCCAGCACTCCCCACCTGCGTGAGGGTATATTTTTTTCAGTCTCTGAGGGGTGAGGTACCACCGGATTAGGCTTTTTTAATGGAGTTTTGACGCGTCGGTTTAATTTTTTTTCCTGTTTAGATTTTTACGTGAGAATTCAACATCTATTTTTAGTTACGCATGCTAGATGATATACTGCCGTAAATTACTGCCAACGCCAGAAATGTGTAGTTGCGCACATTTCTGAACCTTGCCAGTTTTTCCGGCTTACAGCAGTATATCATCTGGCGGCGTGGGTTATGTGATTCACCCGAAGCGCTGAAAAATATGCCACATATGTAATCTCGGCCATATATTGCAAATATATTTCTATTCAAAGATGTAATTTGTCTACGTGAATTTTAATATTGACTGGAATTTCCCTTTGAAATACACTGTTAATGGTCCTGAGGACTGGGGTTTGGGAAATACTGAAAACACTGTTTTAAGTAACAACAAAGAATCTGCTGCTACAGATCAACAAATGGATTAGCACATTCTTTCAAACACTGCTGCGGGGGTGCCAGCAATAATGGCAGAACCATACCACTGAGCATACCAAAGCATAAATGTTGCCGCACTCCAAATAATCCTTAAAATTCAAACTTTATTTCGTAGCCTTAAAAAGATTGCAATAAAGGAGGGCAAGGATCGTCCTCTTGTAATGCAATGTTTTTAACAAGATGAAATAAAGTTCAAGTTTTAAGGACACTTTGGAGTGCAGTATTGTTTATGCTTAGGCATGCAGTTTTAAGAGACTTTCTAATTTACTTCCATTGTTAAATTGTGCTCAGTCTTTTTAAATGCACACTTTTTTTTAATTAAAACCTCCTACTCATCATGCATAATTGTCTATATATATGAGTTTGTGATTGGCTGATGGCTGTCACATGATACAGGGGGCTGGCAAATTGAAGTACATTTTGAAAATAGACAGAAAACAAAATGCAGGGAAAGTGCTATTGCATTGTGTTTTTATTATGCACTTGTTAATTATACAGTTCTATGGTATTTAATGGTCCTTTAATCTGACGTTCCCGAAGTGTCACTTGATATACATACAGTAATAGGACAGTCATACACAATTTTGGGAAAATTTTAATGAATAAGAATTCAATGTCAATTGCAATATTTCAGAAAGAAGAAGAGAATTTTACATAAATGTTGGATTTAAACCCCTTAACCCAAATGGACGTGTATATATACACGTCATGCGGTACTTTGCCTATCGTACCACATTACAAATATATACGTCTGAGCTGCAAGAACCTGTACATGCAGCAAAATCTCTTCAAGCATTAAAAAAAGGAATGCAGCACTTGAGGCTAGCTATGCGGTTACTGAGCAGGTTGCAAAAGCAGGGAAGTCATTTACTGAAGGACAGTTTCTTAAAGATTGCATGGTAAGCAAGCACTAACCAGTACTGTATATAGTTCAATATAGTTCAATTTTGTTTTTGAAGTTTTAAATTTTGGAAGTGGCCCTCATGGGAGAAGAAAACTTGTCTAGTGGCCCCCAGGTAATTAGAGTTTGAGACCCCTGACATAGAGCGATATATATTCTAAGTATTTATAGATATTCCTATATATATATACATATATATATATATATATATATATATATATATATATATATATATATATATATATATATATATATACACACACATACACACACACACACACACACATATACACACACCTATATATAATCATCTATATATATATAAATATATAGGTAAAGATATATATTTTACCAAAAAAAACATCAGATATATAGAAATGTATATTTATGAATAAATAGAACATATTCTTCTATGTGAAGAACATTGAAATGTGAAATATTAATATTTCCTTGAAGACAGAGAAAGAGACTGATATATGTAATGAATTTCTACTTATTCACCTTGTCAGATAAATCTATGGGTTATCATAAGTAGTAGCACTTTAAGCAACGATTTAATTCAATAAAGATAAGAGCGGAAACTACGAAGGAGTGGGTATGCTCAGGAAAAAAGTTAGCTTTTTTGTACTATCTGTAAATACTTTGTTAAAGATAAACTTTTAATTGTGTTTTAATTTTAAAAGAAGCAGCAAAAAAATTGGATTAATTAACTAAAGCTAGTTTAACATTGAGCATCTAATTTTTAACAACAACTAGGCTTTCATTACATATGCAGCGACGCCAGATTTTACGCGATTTTGGTATTACATATACGGCGTAGCATACAAGTTACGCGCGTATATTTCACCCTTCGGACGTATTTTTTTTACCCATACACTAACATAGAACAGACGCGCAATTTGGTATCTAATATAGAGACTAAGGACTTACGCGCGCAGAATTCAGAAAATCTACTCCATTCTCATCTCGCCACAAATTGCAGGCGCAGCAACCCTTGTACTGACTAAAAAAGCAACGTAACTCCCTGGAAGCCTTAACAAACACATACATTTAAGCAGCATCTCAAGGTTAAAGGGACAGTATACTATGATATTGTTTTTTTAAGGTTTATTTGTGTATTTGAAATAGTTTGAAGCCACAACATAATCAAATGGATTGAGCTTGTAGGTACTTTATCACATTGTGGACATATACTTGCTTATTTACTTTAAATTTCTTCTAAAAACAATCAACAATACTTGGAGGAGAGAACAATGGGAAATCCTAATTGTATTACCTTCATCTCTTTATATATGGGTTTATATATGAATTTTGAATAGCATAATTACGTGTCACATTTTTATATGAAATCGCGGTTCATTTTTACGAGTGTTATCCTAATTTGCATAAAACTACTCTTTATTGACACTTTCGGTGGATAAAATACTGGCGTAAGTTACTTGCGACGACTAAAATGTGTATTTGCGCACATTTCAGAAGATCGCCAGTTTGTCCAACTTACGCCAGTTTAGCATCTAACAGAGCAGTATATGTAATACCCTGATGTGCGAGGTGAAATTACGGCCGGCGCGGGTTCCCACACTTGCGCCAAAACCTGCGTCGTATATTTGATCGCGCCCCTGGAGGGCAATTTAAAATACAAAGAATCCAATGACGTGGTCGCCCCTCTGAGGGAGCGTATGTGAAACGCAACCGCGTCAGGGGATTCTTTGTATTTTAAATTGCCTCCCAGATGTTGTTAAAAATTAGATGCTCGATGTTGAACTAGCTTTAATAGTTATTGTAATATAATCTTCGCTCGCGTTTGGTATACTAAGGGCTAGATTTATCAAAGCTGACGCGGATAGGGGCGCGTATACACGCCCCTGTACGCCTCAGCTCACCTGTGGCGAGGCGAAATTAGCCGCAGGTAATCTCCATTGCACACGAGCGCAATTTTGCGCTCGCATGCAATCCTGCCCCCTGCCCGCGCACAGCCAATCACGCACGGGCAGGAGCTGTCAATCTCCTCAGTCGGAC
Source organism: Bombina bombina (assembly GCF_027579735.1). Taxonomy (NCBI): domain Eukaryota; kingdom Metazoa; phylum Chordata; class Amphibia; order Anura; family Bombinatoridae; genus Bombina; species Bombina bombina. Next base: position 1,006,224,647 of record NC_069503.1, read on the forward strand.
TCGACCGCGGAGATTGAATTTCGCCACCTTAGAGGTTGCGAAGAGGTTAGGGAAGCGGCGGTCTGGTGACCGCTGCTTGTTAAATTACGGGAGCAAGTTCTTGTGAGAACTTGCAGCCGTAGGGCTTTGGTAAATCACTAGTGGTGACACTGTTAGTGTTGTTGGGAAAAAAAGTCATATAACACAGCTGATAATATACGCTGAGCGATAGATCAAAAGTACTTAAAGACACAGTAGCTGTTGGTGTCGGAATAATATACCAGTCTCCTCTCTCTAGCATTATTATCTAATTTAATACTAGTTACTATTTACCTCATATATTTAGACTGGAGGTGTGTTTTTAAGTGTGTGTGTGTGAGCGACAAGCAGATCTTACAACTTTTTTGCTGCTTCTTTTAAAATTAAAACACAATTAAAAATTACATTTTAAAATATCTTTAATCAAGTATTTACAGATAGCACAAAAAAGCAAACTTTTCCTGAGCGTACCCACTCCTTTGTGGTCTCCGCTCTTATCTTTATTAATATTTCCTGTCGTGATAGCGCACTTGGTTAGAACGCGATTGAGTTTGTGCGACTTTTTGGGTGTTTTTCACACTCTGTTGAAGTCTAAGGACCTGATATTCAAAGATTCTCCATCTTGGAGAGAAATTGTAGTTCAGGATTCACAAAGGCTGAACTCATTGAATTTTCAAAAGAAAAAGGGTGGAATTCTCTAGCACGGCGAGATCTCTCTCATTTATGTATGTAAAGCAGAGACAACCCTAGTGCAATATAGCACTGCATGATATGTGAGTTTTGTTACACTTACACTTTGTACATTGTATTTTATGGTACTATATATTTCAGATCGGCTCCTTTCAGTATTATTTAATTTAAGCATTGAACTTTATCATTTTTTTTAATACATTTAAATTTTGATCTAGCTGTGATTTTACACATTCTGATTATGCTTCGAAAGTTTCTGGGATCATACTTTTTATAAAATTACTTTGCAATTTGTATTTTCTCCATTGTAAACTGACAGTTTCAGAAAGTAGGTGGGACAGGGCAGTTCCCTGGGCTGAACAGGGGAGTTCCCAGGGTATGTCGAAAGCTCTCTCACAAGTTGTGAAAATTTCTAAGCATTTAAAACTAAGCTGGTTTCACTGATTTGTCTTGCAAGCTGTATGCAAGTGAAGTTTGCTCAAAATTCACATTAGACTTATTTTAACTAATAGAAAAGTAATACATACTAAAATATAGACAAAAGCAAGTTTTATTGTATTGAAAACATTTCACTTTAATTTGGAATTGAGTCTTTATATCAGCCCCAGGGGTTCTCCAGTTATCTTCTATCTCCCATGTGAAATGTTGTATTCCAGAGAGAGTCATTACTTTCGATGAAAGGCATCTCTCATCTCTCTGGGATTTCCAGGTTCCTCCCCTTTTCTTAGAAAATTCAGTGAAATCAGCACTATATTCTCTCTCCAAACTAGAGAATGTTTGATTATCTGGCCCATAGAAAGTAATTATGCTCTCTGGGAAACTGAAGCTGACAGATTTTCAGGGGTTTTTTTTGTTTTTGTTTTAAGCACATTTTTAATATTTAGATGAGGTAATATTCTCAACGAGCATGGTTTCACTATATTAGATTACAAAATATATAAAATTAAGTATTTTTTTAATATCCACTCTACAACAAATTTAGCCAATGTGGTCCAGTTGTACCACAAGAGATATAGTGCTGCTAGGCCTAAACTTGATATAGACTGGCACAGCTTTTCATAGCTAATTCTGACCTTTTTTTCCTTTGACCTAAAAAATGCTTGATTTATTTAATCCCTCAATATCTTTTTTATGTATTAAAGTTGTCAATATTTGTATTTAATATAGAAACCTTTGAAGGATTTTATATAAAAAAATGTATTATTTTAATCTTTTTATTTAGGCTATATAATAATATTACAAAACAAGGTTACATGTATATCATACATAGAAGAAAAGGGCATGCAAACCAAGTGACCGGGATATCAATCCAACATATATTATATTATATACTACAATACATCAATAGGATACATTGCCTATCTAAGCAAGAATATTGAAGTAGTCAAATGGCAATAGGTAACCAATCTAACATATGTAGGCCAAATCTCTTTTGTATATAGTAAGAATATCTCCAAAACATCAGATGAAGCTACTTTTGGACTTCAGAAAATATGAATATAACATTTTGGGAGCAATATTATTTGAATTATATAGGTCATTCTTAAAGGGACATTAAACACTAACGGCTAGATTACGAGTTTTGCGTTAGGCTTAAAAAGCAGCGTTGGCCGGTCCCAACGCTGCTTTTTAACGCCCGCTGGTATTACGAGTCTTGCAGGTACAGGTGTACCGCTCACTTTTTTGGCCATAATCGGAAATACCGCAAATCCACTTTTGCATAGCACCGGTATTACGAGTCTTCCAAAAAGTGAGCGGTAGACCCTCTCCTGTCAAGACTGGTACCGCATTTTAAAGTCAGTAGTTAAGAGTTTTACACTACAACACTGTAGCATAAAACTCTTAACTAAAGTGCTAAAAAGTACACTAACACCCAAAAACTACCTATTAACCCCTAAACCGAGGCCCTCCCACATCGCAAACACTAAAATTTAATTTCTAACCCCTAATCTGCCGAACCGGACATCGCCACGACTATAATAAATATATTAACCCCTAAACCGCCGCACTCCCGCATTGCAAACATTAGTTAAATATTATTAACCCCTAATCTGCCGTCCCTAACATCGCCGACACCTACCTACTTTTATTAACCCCTAATCTGCCGCCCCCAACGTCGTCGCCACTATATTAAAGTTATTAACCCCTAAATCTAACCCTAACCCTAACACCCCCTAACTTAAATATAATTAAAATAAATCTAAATAAATATAACTATCATTAACTAAATAATTCCTATTTAAAACTAAATAGTTACCTATAAAATAAACCCTAAGCTAGCTACAATATAACTAATAGTTACATTGTAGCTAGCTTAGGGTTTATTTTTATTTTACAGGCAAGTTTGTATTTATTTTAACTAGGTAGAATAGTTACTAAATAGTTATTAACTATTTAATAAACTACCTAGTTAAAATAAATACAAAAGTACCTGTAAACTAAAACCTAACCTAAGTTACAATTACACCTAACACTACACTATAATTAAATTAATTCCCTAAATTAAATACAATTAAATAAAATTATCTAAAGTACAAAAACAAGCAAACAAACACTAAATTACAGAAAATAATAAACAAATTACAAGATTTTTAAACTAATTACACCTAATCTAATCCCCCAAACAAAATAAAAAAGCCCCTCAAAGTAAAAAAAAGCCCTACCCTACACTCAATTACAAATAGCCCTTAAAAGGGCCTTTTGCTGGGCATTGCCCCAAAGTAATCAGCTCTTTTACCTGTAAAAAAAATTACAAATCCCCCCCCCCCAATATTAAAACCCACCACCCACACAACCAACCCTACTCTAAAACCCACCCAATACCCCCTTAAAAAAACACTAACCCCTTGAAGATCACCTTACCGGGAGAAGTCTTCACCCAACCGGGCCGAAGTCCTCAACGAAACTGGCAGAAGTGGTCCTCCAGACGAGCAGAAGTCTTGATCCAAGCCGGGCAGAAGAGGTCCTCAAAGACGGGCAGAAGTTAGGCGATGTTAGGGACCGAAGATTAGGGGTTAATAATATTTAACTAGTGTTTGCAATGCGGGAGTGCGGCGGTTTAGGGGTTAATATATTTATTATAGTGACGGCGGTGTCCGGAGCGGCAGATTAAGGGTTAATAATATAATGTAGGTGTCGGCGATGTCGGGGACGGCAGATTAGGGCTTAATAAGTGTAAAATTAGGGGTGTTTAGACTCGGGGTTCATGTTAGGGTGTTAGGTGTAGACATACATTTTATTTCCCCATAGGAATCAATGGGGCTGCGTTAAGAGCTAAACGCTGCTTTTTTGCAGCCGGCTCTCACCCATTGATTCCTATGGGGAAATTGTGAACGAGCACGTTACACGAGCTCACCGCTCACTTAAGCAGCGCTGGTATTGAGGTGAGATGTGGAGCAAAGTTTTGCTCTACGCTCACTTTTTTGCGGTTAACGCCGGGTTCGTAAAAACCCGTAATACCAGCGCTGTCTGTAAGTGAGCAGTGAGCATAAACTGCTCGTTAGCACCGCACCCCTGTTAACGCAAAACTCGTAATCTACCCGTATATAAATGCTAGATACAATGATGCATTTAAAGACAAAATTAGTCTGAAAATAACATATAGGTGTATTTTTTAAATTAAATTATATTACCATCTCAAAGTGTTTAATGTCCCTTAAAGCTTAATAATTGTGAAATCTTGAAACAATATTTTATTCTAATGGTATTGATATCTATTGTTGTTTTATGAAAAATTCTTCATAAAGCTATAATCATCAATAAACTATTAATCATATTGGTCCAAATAGATAGAGATATGAAAAAAAGTATATTAACAGCGGTGATTACGAGACAAATCGCATAAAAAGTCTCCAGATGTAATTAAGGAAATCCAGAGTACTATTACTGAATAGATGGGGGGTGGCCGGGGGGTTAACAAAATAAGATACTTTTGTGAAACCCATTATCAAAAGGGTCACTCTTAGATCCATTATAACATATCTATAAGAAAAGAAAATGTTTAGAATTGGACACACTGGCCTATTTTAATATAGAATAATCTATTAACATGAAATAACAGTAAGGAGCATGGAATAGAAGCATAAAATATAATGTTCTTATTCTATCTATAGAGTGCAACAAAATTAGGTGTGTTCATTGAGTGGACAATAAGATTGAGATGGTCTCTTCTAGAATAAACTGTAATGCATCTATACAAATACTGTAGCAAGGAGATGTTTTTAACCATCATATATAGTTAGATCCTGCCATATGGACATGAGCCCTATAACCAACGGCAAGTGGACAAGATATAAAAGTGAGTATCTGGTTCATAATGGTTAATTATTAGCTATTCTTACATTACAAATACAGGTAGCCCTCAGTTTACGCCGGGGTTAGGTTCCAGAAGGAATGGTTGTAAATCGAAACCATTGTAAATTGAAACCCAGTTTATAATGTAAGTCAATGGGAAGTGAGGGAGATAGGTTCCAGGCCCCTCTCAAAATTGTCATAAGTAACACCTAAAGCATTATTTTAAAGCTTTGAAATGAAGACTTTAAATGCTAAACAGCATTATAAACCTAATAAAATAATCACACAACACAGAATATATAATTAAACTAAGTTAAATGAACAAAAACATTTGCTAAACAGCATTATAAACCTATTAAAATAATCACACAACACAGACTTCACTTGCATTTTTCTGCAAACAGCTCTTTCTATGCATTCCAATCTGGACTGATTTATAGACAGGACGATATTGTTCCTTTGAAATCTGCTCGATAGCTCAGGTCTGGTTAAACTGATTAATTTCAGCTTGCTTGGCTTTGCTGCAACACAAGCGGACAGCTCCACCTACTGGCTATTTTAATCAATGCACTGCTTCTCAATGCTTTTGAATAGCAGTCACATGACTGGAAAAAAAGGTTGTTATTCTGAAACGGTGTAAATTGAACCGTTGTAAAACGAGGGCCACCTGTATAGCAATTTAGCCTCCCAATAAGAAAGTTCTCATTAGTATATTGTGGAGGATTCTAATCTCCTCTTACACTACTTTTTTATAACATGTTCAATGATACATCAGATAAGTATCTCTTCTTGATACAAATGAGTTAGAATATCTTTGGTCAGAGATACAAGTTATGTGTTAAGCAAGAGATGTATCTGTTGAAGGGGGAGAGGGGGAAGAATGGGGAGGTAGGGAAAGATAAATCAAGGGAGAACAGGGGGAAACAAAGGGAAACATTGTTTACTATCTGTGCCTTTAGTTGCCATTCTGCTTTTACGTAAAGTTCATTCGTATGAGAGGAAAGTTCTTCAGCTGTGATATGTACCCTCAAAGAATGCGACTTTGTTTCGAGTTATTTGGCAGGTTAATGACATATTAATATAATATAAACAAAAACAATTACAATTAATATTATATGACATAATGGTTTGATTGGTTGGTGTGCTGCTCCAGGGGGTTAAGGGGTAGGAAAGTGGGTATCATGAGAGGAGGCAGGCTAAGACAATCTAGGGGAGTATAGAAGAATTTGTCGATCTCTCGGAGCCGACAGGGCCCTCCTGTAAAAAGGTGTCTCTTTTTATTGTTGACTAGGTGAATTTTGTGGAGGGGTGAGTTGTGGTGGTTGGACCGTATTGTGTGCTTTAGTTGACTGTTCCTAGTGGAGTCTAGCATCTAGGAAGAAAGCAAATTTGTTATGTTTGAGGTAGTCATACTCTTCTAATGTAAATAGATCTAAAACTTTATCTCTCCACATAGAACGCTGTGGGGGCAAGTGGAGATTACTTTACACTGCCACCACCTGTGTAGCAAATTGCCTTCATTTCCCCATCCCCTCCAGCATGGGGGAGTTTGGGTTTATTGTGTTTAGTTTTGTGTGGGTAAGATACCAGCAAAGTAAGATTTTATAATTCATCTCTAAAATCCTTGGGGATGATGAAGACTTTTTGGTTAATTGAAACACCCTGTCCAATTATTTCTGTTCTAATTGGAGATCTAAGTCTGTACTCCATATTATAGCGTAGGGCGGTAAGTTTGTTTTTAGTAAGGAGGAGTTTACGGGACAGGGAAATAGCGCTTTGAATAGTTTTGCCCTTGTCACATAGGTATTCAAATTGCATCAAAGGTCGTAAGAGATCTAGTTTGTGTGGGGATGTGTGAAGGAAATGGTGTAGTTCCGCATATTTCAGCCAATTAGTTAATGTGCCCTCCACTATGTCTGTTAGTTTTTCCCTTTTTAGGAGTGTGCCCTCCTCTTACACTACTTTAATAAGCAGGGTACATGAGTTAGAGAAGGACAGAGACTCATATAACTACATGGCAGCCTTTCCCAAGGACAATGGGGTAGATGTACCATAATTTAGGTCCTCAGAACATCAAGCACACAAGATTAGATTGCCAGAAAATCACAGCCCAATCTATAGCAAACATACATCGCCTGTAATTAAAATGATAGAGGTAAGTGACTGCCTAAACTTTTATTATTTATATACCCTGTAGAGATTGTAAAAATACATTTATCAAGTGCTGTGAATCTATACAAGCATTATTGTGTAGGGACGCTATACCATATTTAAATTATTTGTGCTGGGAAGAAAATGACAAGCATAGCAAGAGTTCCCTTAAAGAATGAGACGTGTATAGAGGCTATCAATTTTCTCAATCAGCATGAAGTATTATTGTATAATGGTTCCAATCAGAAGCAGCCCACGTATTATTATCTGTTGGAGTTGTGAATTTAAAATAAAAATGAAAACTAGGGGAAATAGCACATATACAGTAGAGGTGATAAGAAGGCAGGTATCAGGACAAAAAAACACTCAATGAATAATATACAACATTCTTAGTGGTAAATTGCTATTGATCCTTAAAATGCATAGATGAGCATTTTAAACCCATGATAATGTAATAGGAGTAAATCTGTATATACTAATTAGAATATTAAAGAGAAATATATTAACAGTTTGTCATTAACTAATGAAAGTTAGAATGGATAGCTCAATATCTTATTAAGATACATGATGAGGCTTAACAAAATTGAATAAAATACAACAGCAAAAGTTGGAGGCAGTTTTAGTGTTGTTGCAGGTCCTTACATAAAGCTTATAGTTTCACTCTTGTGAAATTGGTGGCCCATAAACATTGATTTAACCATACACAGAATAGAACATGTAGCTAACCCTCTATAAATGTGGGAGATAAGGTATTTTAATTATTAGACTAACTGTAAACCATGCTTGTGCTGGGTAATGGCTCAAAATGCAGGACCTTTTAGCACTTCCAAAGAAAAAAAAGACAGAAACTGGGGAACTTGGGAGAATACCTTGAACAAAATATCCTCTAAATAGAAAAATATGTTAGTAAAAACACATGTTCTATAACAGTTGCCCTAGTAATAAGGAGACTATGTCCCTAAGAACTATGTATAACAGTATAAATAGCATTATGCAATCTTAACATAATTGCAACTCTATCAGGCAAGAATAAAAGTAAGAAAGTGTAATACATCAGATCTCAGATCGTCATATATTGCCCAGACATGTCAAGAGAACCTTCTACAGTCCCCAACATTTCACAGTGAGTTGTCTATGGAGACTTGCTGGCATGCTAACATATGGTTATGATACAATAAGGTAGGATAACACAGAAATGTTTCCATTAGGAACATTTTGTAGGATCACAGGCTTCAATACATCAAATCAGTAGATTTTCAAGTGCAGAGATAGAGGAGCTATCTTAGTCAGAAGGTGTAGACACAACCATCTATCAGTGTTAAATAAAATCGGTGTATAAAAAAAAAAAATCTTCTTTCATAAAATATAACCAGATGCCTAAGAACTCACAAACAGGGTTCTGGAAACACATTGCATTCTTCTCTAACCCACACCAGTCCAGGGGGGATGCAGGAATATTTGTAGTAATTGTCCCGTAATGAAGCATAGCTGCCATATTGGTAGGCACTCAGAGGTATCCTTAGACAACATAGTGCAAGTCCCTCTGATTTGTAGGTCAGGCTTCTCCCGTTAAACAACAAGGCCATAGGGTAGTTTTATTGCAGATGTCACAGGATAGTAATTACCTAGAGAGATATCAAGCTCGACCTTCGTGAATGGTTCCGAAGCACTATTTTCATCAGGGAGCTTTTGTGGATGTACATCAGGAGCTGTCATATCCAATTGCGGCACCAGTTTCAGAGAACTCAATGTCGATTGTAAGCTCTGCTCCAGATCCTGGAAAAGTTGATTGAGCAACAGTTGCACATGCTGCTCCCATGCATCTATCGCCGCCATGTTAAGGGATTAAACAGGGATTACACAGTTCTCCAACCAGGTCACCAAGTTGTTTATAGAGCTCAGAACGTAGTGATATGATGTGTAGGCACAAAAATGATAGCACTAACTGCTTTACCTGGGAACCCAGGTGGAGTGGTGGAGAGATGTTTATGTGGCCGCCGTTGAAATCTCCAATAGTCCGAACCAATAATATCCAAGATGAAGCACGAGTTCATAGAGAGCCCCATAAAGTTTTGTCGGATGGATGGCATACTTATTCATCAATAACCGGCTGATTATCTGGCTGTTGTTCGGAGCGCTTGGTTTTGTTTCCATACATGCCCCCATTTTTTTTAGTTTTAATTTAAATAAAAGACATGCAAAGTGCAATCTAATTTATAAAAGATACACACACACACACACATATATATATATATATATATATATATATATATATATTCACACAAGGTTAGAGCCTAATTTGTTAAAGTTACACAAAAACTGTGAAGGCATAATCAGAATTTGAAAAATCACAATCCTAAATGCACTGTTGTATAGAAAAATAAATAAATACAAAATAGAAAGTACAAAGTTTAAATGTAATAAAATTTAATCTGAAGTGGAAATTTATATAAAATCGAAAGCACAAAGTGTAAATGCAGCAGAACTGCTATGTCATGCAGTGCTATATTGCATTGGGATTGTCTCGCCTTCACATACAGAAATGTAGGGAACACCCCTTGGAGAAGTAAAGCAAAATCTGCCTTTTGAGTATTTCACTAGGGACCTGGCAGTGCTGGAGGATCATTTTAGAATATCTCACCTGAGCAAAGAGGTTTAGAATATCAGGGCCTAAGGGAGAATACAATAACGTGGTTACGATATTGAGATTTTGGCTTTTTGAGCGTGTCAGGTTAAAAGGCAAGCGAAAACTTTTTACTTTCAACTTGTAATACTCACAGTATCTGATGCAAGGAAAAACCCTAAGTCAAGCGCAGTTAGCATGCAAGCGGGAGCGATAAATAGTGCTCCACTCGTAATCTAGCCCTATGTAGTGATGTATGATACATATGGTATTGATATGTTGTTTTTTATATGTTTAAATGCCTATGCAGCCTATTCATTTATTTTTTTGCTAGATTTCACTTTTCTTTATCATATCTACATTGAAAATGACATAAAATTACATGAAAGCTAAAAGTAAAAGCAAGAGAGTTTGTACATAAGTACAATTTTGTAAGTGCTTTTTGCACATCCAGTGTAATTAAATTACAAATAACGATGTGAACATTCAATATGATTTATTCCTGTGTAATTTACATACAAATTTTACATGTGTGATAAAATACGATTTTGGTGAACAATTTTGTTACGATTTTGAATGCAACTTAACAATACAGTTTTTTCCTCTATATTTTTGTGTGGTTCAATAATTAGTTTTGTACGATTTTTAAATTACGATTTTCATTTTGTTTTGTAATGTATGCATCTCCTTTCCCAATAAAAAGGCAGTATACGCCCCTTAGTAAGACACCCTGTTTTCAGGGTAAAAATTGGCCAGGGAAATAGGACTGGCGAGCAGCCTTAAATATTCTCGCCAGCCCAGAGACATTTAGATAATTGACCCTAAGGGGCCTATTTATGAAGGTGCGAGCGGGCATGTCCGCTGCAGATCGATAAATGCGGACAGCATATGTTCTCGGCATTTATCATTGCACCAGCAGTTCTTGTGAACTGCTGGTGCAATATCGCACCCTGCAGATTTGCGGCCAATTGGCCGCTAGTAGAGGGTGTCAATCAACCCGATTGTATTCGATCCGGTTGATTTCTGTCCTCCACCTTAGAGCAGATGGACAGTTTATGGAGCAGCGCTCTTTAGACCGCTGCTTCATAACTTCTGTTTCCGGTGAGCCTAAAGGCTCGCCAGAAACACGGGGCATCAAGCTCCATACGGAGCTTGATAAATATGCCCCTAAGTATGAATTTCAAATGAGTAATATATTTGTTCTGACAAATTTAAAAGTTAGTTACAGTTTCCTTACTAATGCATCATGTAATAGCAATCAGCTAATCACAAAAACATAAATTATGCTTACCTGATCATTTTCTTTTCTTCCGTAGGAAAGAATCCACAGCCGCAATCATTACTTATGGGAAATAAGAACCTGGCCACCAGGAGGAGGCAAGGACCCACCAGCCAAAGGCATAAATTCTCCTCTCACTTCCCCCATCCCCCAGTCATTCAGCCGAGGAACAAGAAACAGTGGAAGAAGCATCAAGGTGAAAGGGTGCCAGAAGATAAACAACAACGCCGCAAAAAAAAAAAAAAACAGGTGGGCTGTGGACTCTTCCCCACGGAATAAAAGAAAATTATCAGGTAAGCATAATTTATGTTTTTCTTTCTGAGCTGGTGCCTCAGAAAGTGTGCATATAAAAAAAGATTGTGCACATTTAAATAATGGAAGTGAATTGAAAAGTTGTTTCAAATTGTGTGCTCTGATTCATGAAAGTTTATTTTTGATTTGACTTGCATTTTCGTCCATGTAGTAACAACTTTTTATCAAAGGAACTTTTGCAGACAAGCATAGTGCAACAATGTTTACAACTGTATTCACAATCCACTGCTATTGCATTACAAATAGGACTTCATATCCCTTTAACAAATAATTGTAACAAAACATTATTAGTCTGTAATGTTATATCAGTAATCTAGCTCAAAACTATTATTACTTGAAATTATAATTAAATGTGATCGAGATCAATGTTGTTAGACTTTGACACAATAATTCAATTTGTGCAATAATTATACCAAAGATCACAGAAAAAAGTGATTAGAATAAATGTGATAAACATAAAAAACATAAATTGAAAACAAACACAAGATCTTAAGTTCATATGTAAGGATATATCCGTGTTCTCTGGGTTCAATTTACCACTTCTTGACGATCCTCAATGAGTTCTCAAATAAAAGGAAACAAAGGAAATAACATAGTGTGACTCTGTAACCACTTGTAGTGAAGTAATTTGGTGTTGTAACGAGTAACTACTCACATTTGTTGGAGCTTACAGATTTGCGCCCAGTTATGCCAATTTATATATGGCGAACTGGGAAAATCAATACATCTACAATTCCCACTGGGCGCAATATCTGGTGTCCTATCACCGCTATATAGATGACCTATTTTTAATATGGTCAGGAAGTGAGAGTCAACTCTTGGAGTTTATGGAACACTTAAAAACAAATGAATTTAAAGTAGCTTTAACCTGGAACTACAGTAAAACTATGGTAGAATTTTTGGACCTGGAAATTTATATTGAGAATGACACATTGAAATCCAAAAACTATTTCAAAAGCATAGATGTCAATAACTATATCAGTCTCGATAGCTGTCATCAAAAATATTGGTTAAAAAATATTCCAAAAGGTCAGTTTGTTTGTTTAAGACGAAACTGCAAGGATAAAGAGGTATATAGGGCACAATCACTGGTGCTAAAAGAACGCTTTTTGGAGAAAAACTACTCTAATGATTTTCTAGATGAAAAAATTGAAGAGGTAAATAATATGGACAGGGTGGATCTATTAAAATACAAAATCAAAAATAAAAACAACATAGAAATAACAAGTAATAACCTAGCTAATAGATTAATCTTTCAACACAGTACTCAAAGCAATGAAGTTAGAAATATCATACAGAAGCATTGGGGGATTCTATCAAGGGACTCCAGTATAACGGATTTTTTAGGGGATGGTCCCAACATAATGTTTAAAAAAGTTCCCAATCTAAAATTGCAACTCTCCCAAGGGACTAAAGATACAGAAAACAATAAAGTCACTAAAAATTGGCTGTTACCGTTCCATATGACGTTTAGAAAATGTCAGTTTTGCAATGCATGCAAACTTATGAAAAAAACTCCTAAATTATGTAACAAATTTTATTCTACAGATGGCAAAAAAGATTATGACATTAATCAATTCATAACTTATAACAGTAAAAATGTAATCTATATGTTACGATGTTCGTGCAGTCTTATTTACATAGTGATTTGGAATTTTTAGTTATTAGGAAGGTGGAACAGAATTGGAGAGGGGGGGGGGACACTCAGAACAGATTGGGTCAGTTGGAGATGAAGTGGATCCATATTATGGATAGCTTCATACCTAATGGACTAAATAAAGATTTCGAAATTCACCATTTTTTGTGAAAGATATCCTCATAACATCATTTACCATGTTCTACACAACGATGAACAATAACTGTAGGTTATTACGTTTATATGGTTTTTAAGAATGTGGGAGAGAATAACAGAATATTCTGACTGGATGGTTAAAAACATAGATAAAGCAGGGCAATTTTTTGTAGATAACGATGTATAATGGAATTTTGAGAAAAAAACTTTTGACATAGTTCAATAATGAATAGACCACAAACTAGATTGCATGCAATAGTATTTTTTTACAAATTTAGCAAAAGACACAATAAATAGTTACACTTATACGAGCAAATCATGTAGAATTGAGAAAGTGTAATAGTTATCCATCCAAATGCACATAAAATTCCCTGGAAAAAACCCAGTCATTTTCGCCAATATATTGCAGTAATTATAATAAAAAGGTTTATAATAAGGATAATTTTCGAAGTAAATTTTATATTATAGACATTATTATTTTATTATGTCATTTTAATATGTCAATTCACAAAATTCAATAAGCGGTTGGCCTTAACTTGCACGCATATATCAGCAATGACAGAAGGGTAAATAGTATAAAAGTGATATAAGCCATACCAGACAATGAGATGCTTTTTCTAAAGATATGCCAATTTCCAATATGGAGGACATAGCCTCATATGAACTATGAGTAATCAATTAGTGTTTAAAAGGACCCTTGGACATGCGCACTTCATTCCTTGATAAAGCTGAATCAGCTAAATGTACGTCGGAACGGAACTGGTATCTCAGACTTCTCATTGCGTCTTTACACTTGCCAACACACCTGGAAAAAGAGCGTTTCTGTTTTGTGGCTGTGAGGTGGTGGTTTCAGCGGTTTATTTTCTGCTGGTCCATCCACACCCATCCAAGACTTGCTCCCTTTGAGTATTTGTTATATTAGCATTGCTCATTCACCCATACTTTAGGTGTTACTAAGGCACTTGTGACGCTTTTTATGTATTTTAAATAAATATTTGTTTTAAAGATTTGCCTGAGAGTACTGTTTTCCCACCAGTATAAAGTGGGAGTGCGCATTTCCTTGAGCTTAGTTGTAAGCTCCAACAAATGTGAGTAGTTACTCATTACAACACCAAATTACTTCACTATAAGTGGTTACAGAGTCACACTATGTTATTTCCTTTGTTTCCTTTTATTTGAGAACTCATTGAGGATCGTCAAGAAGTGGGAAATTGAACCCAGAGAACATGGATATATCCTTACATATGAACTTTTGATCTTGTGTTTGTTTTCAGTTTATGTTTTTTATGTTTATCACATTTACAATAATTCAATTGCTACTACAATCAAATGTATAATCAAATATCTTTTTATTCCCTGCCTCTATTTTTTTTATAAAAATTTTTTATTGAAGAATAACGACAATAGCATAAGACAAATTACAGTCTGAAATTCGCAGAATAAGGAATCTTTGAGAGTAGTTCTATAAATCAAAACTTACAAAATAAGAGAAAACAAAGTCATGAATCCGCTAGATTTTAACTCTACCGATAACACTCGCGAGATTATATAAGTCACTTCAAACAAAATTTCAGCAATATGTATTAGTCTGAAAAATATCAACTTTCATATATAAAAAAAAAAGACATTATAATCAATTAATTCAGAATGTGCTTTGTAAGTGACATTTACAGACTTAAATATATCCTTTCAGACCTTATTCTAGGGCATACACCTGTCTCAAGTAAATTCACTCTGGTGTGTAACAAAAAAAATATCAGTTGGATTTAGAAATAAAGTACATAGCATACAAAATGTAAACTAATAAGGCCTCCTAGGGCCTAAGAGGGACAATGATTCAGGAAGAGGAAGAGAAAAAAAAGGGATCTCATTGCCCTTTTCCTTAACTTAGGCAACAAAGAACTATCAGCTGTTTCCTCCCTCGGCAGCCCTTCCCACTTCTTCAAACAAAGGGAGAAAAGGTTGAAGCTCCATGAGTATACTGTATGTCTGGATATTAGAGGGAGAGGTTTTGATTATGTTTTGACATTTAGAAATGAAGTTATGAATACTCGAGTCTGACTGTGTCAACTAAGTTTTGTTCTAAAGTAATTTGACGATAGATTTTATCTAAGAATTCCTTAAAACTAAGTGATTTTCGGGACTTCCAGTGGTGTCTGACCAAGAAAATCACTGTATTGATAAGGTTTGAGTTAATACTATTGGGTAGATAATCAGCTAGAAAAATTACCTTAGAAATATCAAATTCTATCCAGTAAGTTGATCTAGTGGATAGCCAAAAAGCTAACTTCAACCATAGAGAGTAAACTTTGGGACATAACCAGAAGAAGTGAGTGATATCAGCTCTAAGGAAGCCACATTTAGGACAATTTGCACTCTCAGGGTCCAATTTTGAAAGTATTATCGGGTCAAATAACTTTATGAAAAATGTTATAATTGTGAACCTCTCCAAATGATTGATGGTGAGGTAGCTAAAGCCTTAGATATGCTTAAGCTAATCATTATTGTCTATATTAAAAAAGGGTATATCTTGCCATTTTTCTACTAAGGTTTGGATAGTTCTCTTTTTTTAAGCAGCGTCTTATACCAGAATGACAAGTGGTGATTACCTTGTTTATAAATGTTCAAGCATGAGTATAGCGGATACCAATCCTCCTCAAGGCTTCTGCCAGCCGGTAAGAGACTTAATATATAGTGTCTGGCTTGTAAGAAAGCAAAGAAATCGCGATTGTCTAGATCAAATTCAACTTTCAGATCTTGATAAAATGTAATTGATCTGAAATCAGTGTTAATCAATTGACGTGGACAAGATAGACCTTTATTCTCCCATCTTAAAAAAAACATCTCAGAGGAGATACCTTCAGGGAAGTCAGGATTAGCTTTAAATGTTAAAAACGTATTGATTTTGTTATTTATCCCGTGCTGTCTCAGAAATTTGTGTCACGCTACGATTGCATTGCTTATACAGATCATCTCTTTAGTTAAAGCTGGGCGCAATTTACTGTCTAAATTCAGTAGATTGTTTAATGAGAAGGGGCGAACTAAATTCGATTTAAGTCCCTATAAAAAAGATATTGGGTATCCGTTAACCATTCTGCCGTAAATTTAGCTAAGGAAGCCCAGTTATAATATTTAATATTGGGGAGTGCAAAACCTCCAAACCTTTTTAGCTGATGGAGTTTTTTTACAGCTAATTTTGGTTTCTTTGGGATGATGTTGTAACTTATATAGTAATTTAGGAAAAGCGATCATTTTGAATAGACTAATGTTTCCTGAAAGTGAGAGTGGAAGGTTAGTCCAGTTCTGTAAGAGAGAAGTGATCTTCTCTCTCCTCGTTAGATGCCTGTACATACATATATGCAGTTCTTTCACTACTAAAGGGACATGAAACCCAAAAAAATTTTGTTCAAGATTTAGATAGAACGTGATTTTAAACACCTTTCCAATTTACTATTATCTAATTTGCTTTGTTCTTTTGGTATCCTTTATTGAAAATGGATGCCTAGGTAGGCACAGGAGCTGGTGATTGGTGTCTGCACATATGTGCCTAATGTTATTGGCTAACACAATGTGTTCAGCTAGCTCCCAGTAGAGTATTGCTGCTTCTTCAACAAAGCATGCCAAGAGAATGAAGTAAATTAGATAATAAGTCAATTGGAAAGTTGTTTTTAAAATTGTATTCTCTATCTGAATCCCTAAAGAAAAAATGTGGGTTTCATGTCTCTTTAAGCAAAATAACCAGAGATCCATGTTATGTTTTCATGTTGTACTGCAGGAATTTTACACACATTAAACATTAACTTCATTATTGCCAGAGAATACACATTCACTTAACACCATATGCAAGTAAAGGGCTTGACCCCTTCAAGCTTAGAAAGTTGTTTGTAATGTAACATAAAAAAAAGAAGATTTTAGAAAAGAGAGTGTGGGAAAGAGCCAGAATAAATGGGTGGTATCAGACCCTGGTGTTTTGCCGTACCTTCTCATAGGCCTGCCTGTCAGTTTTGTTCATTTCCATCCATGCAGAAAGGAGAAGTGTGAGGATGTATTCTTCAGCTGCGTCAAATAAATCCTCAAATGGTGGATCAAGTTTCTGGTAAATCTCTTTTTTTATGATTTGTTCAACACCGATATCCTTGGTAGCAGACGGAGCAAGGTAAGTGCCAAAAAGGAACTGAAAGAGTAAAAACAAAGGTTTTGTGGAAGAAAACACTAGAAAATATTAATACACAGTTCATGTTTTAGAGACTCTGGCCCAGGCCCGGACTGGCCATAGGGCATACCGGGCATTTGCCCGGTGGGCCGCCGGTTACCTTAGCCCCGCCCACTATTTTACTGCTGATTGCATTTAATGTTGCCCGGCCTGGCGGCAGGGGAGTGTAGGAGCAGGCTGGCTGGGGCAGAGAGCATGACTGAGCTCCTCTGAGGCTGGTTACCGGGTGGACACGGAACGTCCACAGTGTGTGTGAACTTCAACTACCTGGTCCTGTTGACCTGTTCCCTCAGCCTGAGCGGTCCCTTCTTACCCTGACCCTCCTCATTGAGAACGAGGAGCCAGCGTAAGTAAGGACCGTGCAGGCAGAACATCTGCTTCTGCCCTCTGCTGAGCTCTGCTAGGGGCCCCCTGTGGGGCGAGGTTAAGACCTGGGGCTGGGAGGACTCGGAGCATAAGTGAGACTGAGACCAGAGGCGGAGCAAAGGCAGTCAGAAAACCAAAGAGACTTCTGCAGAGCGGGCCGGGCCCCAACCTGTACTGCTGTGCTGCTGCCTGGAGGCTGGACGCGGACGGACCTGTCAGAGAAGAAAAGGTCAGAGGAGGACAGGAGGTAAATAGGCGCTGCGCTGGCCAGGGGGACTAGAGGGCAGGGCAGGCTGGGCAGCTACCAACAAACAACCCAGTAAAGTAATGGGTTGTGTAAGTCTCCTGGATGCCCAGGTGGAAGGGATGGGGCTGTTCCCTGTTTGACTTCAGCTTTGCACGCCCAAACTTTTACCGCCGCGGCCTCAGTGCACTACATAAAATATGTTCCTTTTAAAATAACAAAATTAGAATTCATTTTATTTCCGGAAATTTAGGTTAATAAACTACAATTTTCAGCAGGCATTATTATTAATATATAGAAAACAACACGTTTGTTTGTAGAGATGCATGTCTTGAGGAGTTTGCCAGCCAAATTTTATTTCACAGACATGACATCTTTACAAACATGTTGTTTTCTATATATTTAATGCCTGGCCCTGCCTAGTAACTTAACGAAGCACAGAGCAAACAAATTCAAAAGGCTGCTAGAGTCCTGGAAATTGCAGTTAATTAACCTAAATTTCCTGAAATAAAACTGATTCTAATATTGTTATTTTAAGAGGAACACATTTTGTGGGGGGTGGGGTGGGGGGGGGGGAGTGGGCCTCTTTGCCCTAAAATGCCTGGGCCTCTTTTTGCTCCCAGTCCGGCCCTGCTCTGGCCTCTAGTTATCAATGTCTGTCGGACCTGATCCGACAGTGCGGATCAGGTCCGACAGACATCGCTGTATTCAGCATATTCACAAGAGATGCTGGTGCAACGCCGCCCCCTGCAGACTCGCGGCCAATAGACCGCCAGCAGGGAGGTGTCAATCAACCCGATCGTACTAGATCGGGTTGATTTCCGGCGATGTCTGTCCGTCTGCTCAGAGCATGCGGACAGGTTATGGAGCAGCGGTCTTTGTGACCGCTGCTTCATAACTGCTGTTTCTGGCGAGTCTGAAGACTCGCCAGAAACACGGGGCATCAAGCTCCATTCGGAGCTTGATACATAGGCCCCAATAAGTAAAAAAAGATCCCTTGTCCTATCTAATGTGTACCCATATTATTTAGTCTGATGTAGGTATCATAATCTATATAACCATCTCTGCTGGAGGAGGGTAAATCCTCCAGGAACATACAAAACAAAGGTAAGATAACACTGAATCTGCCACTGTACAAGTCTGCTATAAGAACATGAGTTTCCGAAACAAACAAATCACTAAATAGATGGAACAGATATGAAAGCACAAGAAGCAGAACTGTCAGGTTATTTGTTGCAATGTTCTTTTTCATATAAGATCTCCAGAAAGTGCATCCTGTATGTCTGTTAAAGGGACACAACATATAATTCCCAATAAAGGGCTAGATATCAAGAGGAGAGAAAATAGTGCATTATCTTTTGCACAACTTCACATAAAGAATAACGCACAATCAGGTATTACTAGTGGATGGTTAAAGGGGCATATTTAACAATGTGTGAGCGGACATGATACAAAGTAACATAGAAAAATAACATAGATATTGACGGCAGATAAGAGCCATAGGCCCAGCAAGTCTGCCCGACCTTACCTAACAGTATAAACTTATCTAGTTCGTAGGATAGCCCTATGCTTGTCCCATGCATTTTTAAAGTCCCCCACAGTGTTTGTTGCTACTACCTCTTGAGGAAGTTTATTCCATAAATCAATCACTCTTTCTGTAAAGAAGTGCTTCCTCAAATTACTCCTGAATCTACTACCCTTTAGCTTGAGCTCATGACCCCTTGTTCTTGAATTTAGCACATCAGGTCCGCTGCACATCACTGCCCATCCATAAATGCAGACAGCATACGCTGTCAGCATTTATCATTGCACCAGCAGTTCTTGTGAAATACTGGTGCAATGCCACCCCCTGCAGATTCGCGGCCAATCGGCCGCTAGCAGGGTGTGCCAATCAACCTGATCTGCTATCTTTATTTTTCAATAAACTACACTAGAAAGTAATTTGGGGCCATATGGGACAGATTTATAAAATTAACCAGAGATCTGATCTCTGGCTAATTTTATAAGCGCTAATTGCTACTGTGAGCTTGCGGTAGCAATAACCTGCCACTTGTAATGGCTGAAGAATTATCTGCCGCAAATTGGCTGCGAATGTGCAGGGGGCAGCATTGCACAAGCATTTCACGAGAAATGCTTGTGCCATGATAAATGCCAACAGCGTATGCTATCGGCATTTATTGATGTGCGATGGACATGATTCGCTACAGCGGATCATGTCCGCCCGCACAATGATAAATCTGCCCCATAGTGTTTAACTCAAAGTAAAAAGAAAAAAAGAAGAAAAAAATTACTTGTATTTCCTTTATCTTTTTCACTTTCTTTCCTGTCATTTACATCTGAGTAATTGTTCCACTACTCAACAAAAGCTGGAATTCAGAACCCTGACCCTCTAGCATGGTGCACAATGATTGGTTGAGATGTACAGGATATCATTTATATCTGTTCACGACCACAGCAAAGGAAATAAGATAAACAACTAAAGAGACTCCTAAACTGCAAAACAATACAAACTTTGCTTTGTTATAAAAGATTGATTTTGTATGCAAATTGCTAGCAATGCAGTGCACAATATCTGATGTGTATATATAAAAAACATAATTTATGTAAGAACTTACCTGATAAATGCATTTCTTTCATATTAGCAAGAGTCCATGAGCTAGTGACGTATGGGATATACATTCCTACCAGGAGGGGCAAAGTTTCCCAAACCTTAAAATGCCTATAAATACACCCCTCACCACACCCACAAATCAGTTTAACGAATAGCCAAGAAGTGGGGTGATAAGAAAAAAGTGCGAAAGCATAAAAAAATAAGGAATTGGAATAATTGTGCTTTATACAAAAAATCATAACCACCACAAAAAGGGCGGGCCTCATGGACTCTTGCTAATATGAAAGAAATGAATTTATCAGGTAAGTTCTTACATAAATTATGTTTTCTTTCATGTAATTAGCAAGAGTCCATGAGCTAGTGACGTATGGGATAATGACTACCCAAGATGTGGATCTTTCCACGCAAGAGTCACTAGAGAGGGAGGGATAAAATAAAGACAGCCAATTCCTGCTGAAAATAATCCACACCCAAAATAAAGTTTATTGAAAAAAAGAGCAGAAGATTCAAACTGAAACCGCTGCCTGAAGTACTTTTCTACCAAAAACTGCTTCAGAAGAAGAAAACACATCAAAATGGTAGAATTTAGTAAAAGTATGCAAAGAAGACCAAGTTGCTGCTTTGCAAATCTGATCAACCGAAGCTTCATTCCTAAACGCCCAGGAAGTAGAAACTGACCTAGTAGAATGAGCTGTAATCCTTTGAGGTGGAGTTTTACCCGACTCGACATAAGCATGATGAATTAAAGATTTCAACCAAGATGCCAAAGAAATGGCAGAAGCTTTCTGGCCTTTTCTAGAACCGGAAAAGATAACAAATAGACTAGAAGTCTTTCGGAAAGACTTAGTAGCTTCAACATAATATTTCAAAGCTCTAACAACATCCAAAGAATGCAACGATTTCTCCTTAGAATTCTTAGGATTAGGACATAATGAAGGAACCACAATTTCTCTACTAATGTTGTTGGAATTCACAACTTTAGGCAAAAATTCAAAAGAAGTTCGCAACACCGCCTTATCCTGATGAAAAATCAGAAAAGGAGACTCACAAGAAAGAGCAGATAATTCAGAGACTCTTCTGGCAGAAGAGATGGCCAAAAGGAACAAAACTTTCCAAGAAAGTAATTTAATGTCCAAAGAATGCATAGGTTCAAACGGAGGAGCTTGAAGAGCCCCCAGAACCAAATTCAAACTCCAAGGAGGAGAAATTGACTTAATGACAGGTTTTATACGAACCAAGGCTTGTACAAAACAATGAATATCAGGAAGATTAGCAATCTTTCAGTGAAAAAGAACAGAAAGAGCAGAGATTTGACAGTTCAAGGAACTTGCGGACAAACCTTTATCTAAACCATCCTGAAGAAACTGTAAAATTCTCGGAATTCTAAAAGAATGCCAGGAAAAATGATGAGAAAGACACCAAGAAATATAAGTCTTCCAGACTCTATAATATATCTCTCTAGATACAGATTTACGAGCCTGTAACATAGTATTAATCACAGAGTCAGAGAAACCTCTTTGACCAAGAATCAAGCGTTCAATCTCCATACCTTTAGATTTAAGGATTTGAGATCCTGATGGAAAAAAGGACCTTGCGACAGAAGGTCTGGTCTTAACGGAAGAGTCCACGGTTGACAAGAGGCCATCCGGACAAGATCCGCATACCAAAACCTGTGAGGCCATGCCGGAGCTACCAGCAGAACAAACGAGCATTCCTTCAGAATCTTGGAGATTACTCTTGGAAGAAGAACTAGAGGCGGAAAGATATAGGCAGGATGATACTTCCAAGGAAGTGATAATGCATCCACTGCCTCCGCCTGAGGATCCCGGGATCTGGACAGATACCTGGGAAGTTTCTTGTTTAGATGAGAAGCCATCAGATCTATTTCTGGAAGTTCCCACATTTGAACAATCTGAAGAAATACCTCTGGGTGAAGAGACCATTCGCTCGGATGCAACGTTTGGCGACTGAGATAATCCGCTTCCCAATTGTCTATTCCTGGAAAATGAACCGCAGAGATTAGACAGGAGCTGGATTCCGCCCAAACCAGAATTTGAGATACTTCTTTCATAGCCAGAGGACTGTGAGTCCCTCCTTGATGATTGATGTATGCCACAGTTGTGACATTGTCTGTCTGAAAACAAATGAACGATTCTCTCTTCAGAAGAGGCCAAGACTGAAGAGCTCTGAAAATTGCACGGAGTTCCAAAATATTGATCGGTAATCTCACCTCCTGAGATTCCCAAACTCCTTGTGCCGTCAGAGACACCCACACAGCTCCCCAACCTGTAAGACTTGCATCTGTTGAAATTACAGTCCAGGTCGGAAGAACAAAAGAAGCCCCCTGAATTAAACGATGGTGATCTGTCCACCACGTCAGAGAGTGTCGTACAATCGGTTTTAAAGATATTAATTGAGATATCTTTGTGTAATCCCTGCACCATTGATTCAGCATACAGAGCTGAAGAGGCCGCATGTGAAAACGAGCAAAGGGGATCGCGTCCGATGCAGCAGTCATAAGACCTAGAATTTCCATGCATAAGGCTACCGAAGGGAATGATTGTGACTGAAGGTTTCGACAAGCTGAAATCAATTTTAGACGTCTCTTTTCTGTCAAAGACAGAGTCATGGACACTGAATCTATTTGGAAACCCAAAAAGGTTACCCTAGTCTGAGGAATCAATGAACTTTTTAGAAAATTGATCCTCCAACCATGATCTTGAAGAAACAACACAAGTCGATTCGTATGAGATTCTGCAAAATGTAAAGACTGAGCAAGTACCAAGATATCGTCCAAATAAGGAAATACCACAATACCCTGTTCTCTGATTACAGACAGAAGGGCACCGAGAACCTTTGTAAAAATTCTTGGGGCTGTAGCTAGGCCAAACGGCAGAGCCACAAACTGGTAATGCTTGTCCAGGAAAGAGAATCTCAGGAACTGATAGTGATCTGGATGAATCGGAATATGCAGATATGCATCCTGTAAATCTATCGTGGACATATAATGCCCTTGCTGAACAAAAGGCAAGATAGTCCTTACAGTTACCATTTTGAATGTTGGTATCCTTACATAACGATTCAATATTTTTAGATCCAGAACTGGTCTGAAGGAATTCTCCTTCTTTGGTACAATGAAGAGATTCGAATAAAACCCCAGCCCCTGTTCCAGAACTGGAACTGGCATAATTACTTCTAGAAAAGCAAAGCCAGCTTCTAAGTCCACATGAAGGTGCGGCCCTCATTCCAGCCCAGCTGGTAGGGGGCAGGTTACGTTTGGAATAAACGTAACCTGCCCCCTACCAGCTGGACTGGAATGAGGGCCGCACCTTCATGTGGACTTAGAAGCTGGCTTTGCTTTTCTAGAAGGCTTGGATTTATTCCAGACTGGAGATGGTTTCCAAACTGAAACTGCTCCTTGGATTTATTAGGCTTAGATTTATTGGGCTTGGATTTATTCCAGACTGGAGATGGTTTCCAAACTGAAACTGCTCCTGAGGAAGAAGGATCAGGCTTTTGTTCTTTGTTGAAACGAAAGGAACAAAAACGATTATTAGCCCTGTTTTTACCCTTAGATCTTTTATCCTGTGGTAAAAAAGTTCCTTTCCCACCAGTAACAGTTGAGATAATAGAATCCAACTGAGAACCAAATAATGTGTTACCCTGGAAAGAAATGGAAAGTAGAGTCGATTTAGAAGACATATCAGCATTCCAAGTTTTAAGCCATAAAGCTCTTCTAGCTAAAATAGCTAGAGACATAAACCTGACATCAACTCTGATAATATCAAAAATGGCATCACAGATAAAATTATTAGCATGTTGCAGAAGAATAATAATATTATGAGAATCATGATCTGTTACTTGTTGCGCTAAAGTTTCCAACCAAAAAGTTGAAGCTGCAGCAACATCAGCCAATGATATAGCAGGTCTAAGAAGATTACCTGAACACAGATAAGCTTTTCTTAGAAAGGATTCAATTTTCCTATCTAAAGGATCCTTAAACGAAGTACCATCTGACTTAGGAATAGTAGTACGTTTAGCAAGGGTAGAAATAGCCCCATCAACTTTAGGGATTTTGTCCCAAAATTCTAATCTATCAGACGGCACAGGATATAATTGCTTAAAACGTTTAGAAGGAGTAAATGAATTACCCAAATTATTCCATTCTCTGGAAATTACTTCAGAAATAGCACCAGGAACAGGAAAAACTTCTGGAATAACCACAGGAGATTTAAAGACCTTATCTAAACGTTTAGATTTAGTATCAAGAGGACCAGAATCCTCAATTTCTAAAGAAATTAGTACTTCTTTAAGTAAAGAACGAATAAATTCCATTTTAAATAAATATGAAGATTTATCAGCATCAACCTCTGAGACAGAATCCTCTGATCTAGAAGAGTCATTAGAATCAGAATGATGATGTTCATTTAAAAATTCATCTGTATAAAGAGAAGTTTTAAAAGATTTTTTATGTTTACTAGAAGGAGAAATAACAGACAAAGCCTTCTTGATGGATTCAGAAACAAAATCTCTTATGTTATCAGGAACACTCTGAACATTAGATGTTGATGGAACTGCAACAGGTAATGGTACATTACTAAAGGAAATATTATCTGCATTAACGAGTTTGTCATGACAATTAATACAAACAACAGCTGGAGGAACATCTTGCAATATGTAAGAGAAAAAACAACATAAAAAGCCAAATTGATCAAATTCCTTAAATGACAGTTTCAGGAATGGGAAAAAATGCCAAGGAACAAGCTTCTAGCAACCAGAAGCAATGAAAAATGAGACTTAAATAATGTGGAGACAAAAGCGAGGCCCATATTTTTTAGCGCCAAAATAAGACGCCCACATTATTTGGCGGCTAAATGCTTTTGGCGCCAAAAATGACGCCACATCCGGAACGCCGACATTTTTGGCGCAAAAGAACGTCAAAAAAATGACGCAACTTCCGGCGACACGTATGACGCCGGAAACAGATAAGATTTTTTGCGCCAAAAAAAGTCCGCGCCAGAATGACGTAATAAAATGAAGCATTTTCAGCCCCCGCGAGCCTAACAGCCCACAGGGAAAAAGTCAAATTTTTTTAAGGTAAGAAAAAAATAATTGATTCAAATGCATTATCCCAAATATGAAACTGACTGTCTGAAAATAAGGACTGTTGAACATCCTGAGTCAAGGCAAATAAATGTTTGAATACATATATTTAGAACTTTTTATAAAAAAGTGCCCAACCATAGCTTAGAGTGTCACAGAAAATAAGATTTACTTACCCCAGGACACTCATCTACATGTTTGTAGAAAGCCAAACCAGTACTGAAACGAAAATCAGCAGAGGTAATGGTATATATAAGAGTATATCGTCGATCTGAAAAGGGAGGTAAGAGATGAATCTCTACGACCGATAACAGAGAACCTATGAAATAGACCCCGTAGAAGGAGATCATTGCATTCAAATAGGCAATACTCTCCTCACATCCCTCTGACATTCACTGCACGCTGAGAGGAAAACCGGGCTCCAACCTGCTGCGGAGCGCATATCAACGTAGAATCTAGCACAAACTTACTTCACCACCTCCATAGGAGGCAAAGTTTGTAAAACTGATTTGTGGGTGTGGTGAGGGGTGTATTTATAGGCATTTTAAGGTTTGGGAAACTTTGCCCCTCCTGGTAGGAATGTATATCCCATACGTCACTAGCTCATGGACTCTTGCTAATTACATGAAAGAAATGTACCTTTAAGGACCTTCTTTATGATATCTATAAAACGGAATTAATATTAGAAGAGGGAAATATACAAAGACCTCAATAACATACTTGGTGACGTGCGCAAAAACCAGCGTCGCCATTTTTCTCAAATCACGCAATCACAAACCCGACATAGCAGACAAGTTAAGCGCATAGATTTTTCACGGTGTGCACATTTTTTACTCCCACAGACTAACATAGAACTGGCGTCGGCAGTCGGTATCACAAAGGCAGCGCATGGACTTACGCACGCAGAATGGATATATTTTACTCAATTTTTAGCTTGCCACACATAGGCAGATGCAGCAACCCTTGTGCACAGTAAAAGAACAGTGTAAGTCCCTGGAAGGCTTAACAAACACCTAACGCATGCGCACTCACATACATTTCAGTGCACATATCAAACAGTTAAAGGGACACTGAACCCAATTTTTTTTTCTTTCGTGATTCAGATAGAACATGCAATTTTAAGCAACTTTCTAATTTACTCCTATTATCAAATTTTCTTCATTCTCTTGGTATCTTTATTTGAAAAACAAGAATGTAAGTTTAAATGCTGGCCCCTTTTTGGTGAACAACCTGGGTTGTTCTTGCTGATTGGTGGATTAATTTAACCGACCAATAAACAAGTGCTGTCCAGGGTCTGAACAAAAAAATAGCTTAGATGCCTTCTTTTTCAAATAAATATAGCAAAAGAATAAAGAAAAATTGATAATAGGAGTAAATTAGAAAGTTGCTTAAAATTGCATGCTTTATCTGAATCACGAAAGAAACATTTTTTGGTTCAGTGTCCCTTTAAACCTTTCCTGGCCACTTAATTAATCAAACCCCTATCCACCCCCTGCAAGTGTGTCAAACCGATCACAAACAGCACAACCTCTCACCTGCAGCCTTAAAACAGACAATGCACACCCTGAATACCCACCATGTTTCCCTTGCAGTCAGTTTGCGTGTCAGTTTATTAATTTCTTTTTGGTTTCGATTTTTACATGTGAAATTAACATAAAAAAACCTACTCTTTATTTTTAACATACGCGTGCAATATACTAGTGTAAATTATCAGTTGTGCATATTTCTGAACCTCGCCAGTTTGGCCTATTTATGCTAGTATATCATATGGCAGCGTGTGTTATGTGACATGGGTTTCTGCAGTTGCGCTGAAAATTGAGCAACATATGTAATCGCGCCCAAAATGTGAGGTTATTAAAGATCAGTTCCTGCAACTAAAAATATTATACACAAAGGTAGAATAACCTAAAGTATAAAGTCTCAAAATTGTTGTGTTATAACATTAAAATAGAAATGATTACTTAAAGGGACATGGAAGTAAAAATTAAATGTTCATGATTCAGACAGAGCATGCAATTTTAAGAGAGTTTTGCATTTATTTCTGTTATCTAATTTACTTAATTCTCTAGGTATCCTTTGTTGAAAGAATACCTAGATATGCTACTATGAGCTAGATGGTGATTGGGGGCATTGCACATGTGTCTTGTTATTGGCTCAGCTAGGTCCCAGTGGTGCCCTGCTGCTCTGGAGCGGACTTTGACTTTGTGTTTAAACCCTGCAAGCAATAGTTAACATGCTCTAAAACATTTGAGCGTCTTCGTTTTGTATTTTTATGTCCCTTTAATATGTTTTACATAATCATGGGGCTACAAACCTTAACCCCTGACTTATTGCCTTTCAGTTATTGGTACTTTTCCAATACATGAACTGCAGTTTCCATAAGAATTTGTGCCAGAATAATATAAAATATGTTGTAGGTCTCTCTGAAATTAATGTTAAAAAAAAAAAAAAAAATCAATGAAATACAAAACATTCCCAGAAAGTTCAAAACATCTCTGTAGACTTGTGATTTGTGTTTGGAAAAATGACTAGTAACATGTTTGTGATATCTAAAGCCATTATAATTGCTTTTCTCACAGAAATCAGTCACTGACACAGCTGTATGCCAAAGGTGGATCATTTAATGTGCAGGCGCTTTGGTGAGGATGAAGATTAACACTTACTTAGGTTCCAAGGAAAACACATTTCATATTTACAGAGTACTAACTAGAGATCGTAAAGACTGTAGATAGCACCACTGCAAAGCCCATGTATTAAGATGTTGGTGTAAGCTCTTGTGTTATTCTATAAGAACGGCTTTTCACAGCTAGATTTGTATTACAAGGCTCTTGTTTGATGCTGACCATTAGCACAGTGAGGAGATTAGCCGTCATCTTCAAGACATCGACCTTAGAGCTAGACAACAGTTAGGGCTTACACGGCTTAGATTGGCTGTTTTCTTTTTTTAAATAAATATTGTGGTTTCTAATTTTTATAATGCTTTAATCTACAAATTCAGAAAAAAAAGTCTCTGTCACTTACACATATTTAGGACTATTTGCTTTTTATTAAATGGTAAAAAAAATCCTAACACATCTTTTTCTTTTTGTTACCTAAACATAGAATATCATATGGCACATTTGGACATCCAAGCAGATTAGCCCACTCTCATTTGTACACACAGCAAATAGTGTTTCAACAGGAGCAGAGCATTCTGGGTATATATATTTATGCCTTGTCCTTTTGCCTATAAATATTTTTTTAAATGAATTTTATAAGCAAATACAGTAAGCGGTATGTACTTTATGTGCATGTAATAAAACAGACTCCCTTGCTCCAGTGAAAGTTCTATTTGCTGATATTTTTTGTGAATAAAAATATCTTCTAATCTGTTTGGACCTGCTCATCTGCAACACAATAATCTGTTTTATGTATTTTTAACATGACTAAGGTTTAACCTCATATTAGATCTATGAGCTCTAGTGTAGCTATTTATTTATTCTTGCCTTGTCTCATAAGAATAGGTTAATGTACCTCCAATGAAACAAGGGAATGCGTTTACTTGACACGTTCTTATAAGATGTGAATTTCTATAAAAATATGGCAATAAAAATATCAAACATTAAATTCTGTGCTACATTAACAATTGTTATACAGTTTCATTTTAAAACAACACATACAAATGATTACAATAGCAGTGTTAGAAGTGATTTAAAGGGAGATTAAATTTTAATTTTGTTTTCATGATTCAGATAGAGCATACAGTTTTAAACAACTTTCCAATTTATTTCTATTATCAAAGTTGCTTCATTCTCTAGTATTCCTTTGCTGAAGGAGCAGCAATGCACTACTGGGATTGAGCTAATCACAAGGGACAAATATGTGTATGCACCAATCACCAGTTAGCTCCCAGTAGTGTAAGATATGTACGATTTCAATAGTGAATACCAAGAGAAAAAAGTGCATTTGAAGATAGAAGTGAATTTAAGAGGGTCTTAAAACTACACGTTTTAAATTACTCTTGCAAGTAACATTTTTAATTTCCTATCCTTTAAAGTTAACATATTTTTATTTATTTAAAAAAAATGATATTAATTAAAATAAAACTGCTTCTAAATTGCTTTAAAGATATTAATGTTACAAATGAATGTTACAAATAAAAGAGATTATAATGTCATTTTAGCATGATGGAAAATAAACAAGAGCAGTTAATATGTCAGCACTATCCTTTACTATTCAGAAGATGAACATTAAAAAATATAAAACAATATCATTTATTAGCTTTGCCCCCATTAATTTTTCATATGACTGTATCTCTTTAAAGCTTACACATATTATAGTAGCTTATTGCTCAAACATCAGAGCAACGTTTATTGTTTCTATTGGTTTAGAGTCTTTAGTAGTTAAGTAGTTTATTTTGATTTCTGCATATGTACCCTACTATATCATAAAAAAAAACAAATACAATGTAGTGCTGATATATATTTTTTTATGTATATCATAGAAATGTGCAATGTGATTAAAAGTTCCTTTGTAACCATTCTATGCAAACAACAGTCCTCTGGGTAACATTCAGTAACAATAGTTCAGTAACTTACTTGGGATTGCTGGCACAGTTTATAGGGTTGTAGGGTCTCTTGGTAAAACAAGTGGTGATAAAACTGCAGATCAAACCAAAAGCAGACACTGTTCTCCCACAACTGCAACAAAATCATATTAGCGCAAACATTAGCTGCATCTTGACAATCACAAGTAAATAAAAAAGAAAATAACTGAGATTTTGATGGCTATATATATAGATAGATAGATATATATATGTGTGTGTGTGTGTTTTATTTAAAGGGACAATAAACTCAAAATGAAATACTTAAAATAACATTGTTCTTCACAATCCCGTAATATGAGCGCTATTGATTTAACTTGTAGTGTATTGTTAATGCTCAATAGCGCTAATATTTTTTGTGTTTTACTTGTAGTTTAAGCCTCAATCTATAACTTATACTACTAGCAACATTTTTTATTTGTGTGTGTGCTTTTTTTTTTTACTTTTAACGCTTAATTTGGTCAAGTAATTTTCTTGTCACCTGCTGACTTTTTAAATTACATTTCTGAGATGAACATAATAAGCAATAACATTATAAAACAGTAAGTACCTAAATATACCCTATGACCTTACAGTTATCAGTTAATTAAAAACTTCAGCAGAACTCTTATGGATAAGTATCAAGTTAATGGGATACTAAACCCAATTTTTTTTTCATTCGTGATTCAGATAGTGCATGCAATTTTTCTTTGTTCTCTTACTATCTTTATTTGAAAAAGCAGGAGCTTAAAGGGACACTCAATCAAAATTAAACTTTCATTATTCAGATAGAGCATGCTATTTTAAACAACTTTACAATTTACTTCCATTAACTAAATGTGCACAGTCTTTTAATATTTGAACTTTTTGAGTCACCAGCTCCTACTGAGCATGTGCAAGAATAAGTGTGTATGCATTTGTGAATGGCTGATGGCTGTCACATGGTACGTGTATGCATTTGTGATTGGCTGATGGCTGTCACATGGTACAGGGGGAGTGTAAAAAGACATAACTTTTAAAATTGTCAGAAAAAAAATCTGCTACTCATTTGAAGTTCAGACTAAGTGCTATTGCATTGTCTTGTTATCTTGCAATTGTTGATTATGCAAATCTACTGTGTTGACTGGTCCCCACTTGGCTCATTTTCGGTTCAGCACCTGGTTAGCGCTTGCTGATTGGTAGCTAAATGTAGCCACCTATCAGCAAGCACTATCTAGGGTGCTGAACCAAAAATGGGTCGGCTCTTAACTGTACATTTCTGCTTTTTCAAATAAAGATAGCAAAAGAACAAAGAATATAAATTAGAAAGCTGCTTTAAATTGCATGCTCTATCTGAATCATGAAAGAAAAAATGTGGGTTTAGTGTCCCTTTAAGTAACCTGCTTGATTCCAAGCAGGAATGTCTGACATTTCTTGCTGTTCAGGGATTGCAAAACCCAGCTCCTGATGCATTGTTAATATGGTGTCCGCCTGCTGTTCAAGTAAGCATAATTATTTAGCCCATATGAAACAAAGAATGAATTTAAAACAAAAGGATTTCAGGGTTAGAGAATTGGAACATAGGGAGATGAATGTGTTGTTCTTGTAGTGCCTCTTATAAGTATGCAGATGATGACCATGTTATGATGATGAGCACATCAGTGTTTTTTATTATTTATTACACTTTTGACACAGTTTCCAAAATTCAAGTGACACCTTTGATTTATATTTATATGCCCTCAACAACCCATAGACTTAAAGTGATGGTAAAGTTAGCTTCAAGTCGATGAAGTATAGCATTATGCGTGACAAATAAATATAAGGTTCATTCATCATTTTCTATATATTGTAAGAATAATAAAGTTATTACCTTTATAAAGTTATTTCATAACGTTACTAAATTCAACCCATATATATATATTTTTTTTCTCTCTTGATCACGTTTTTTTTTAGGATATAAAAGCAAAAACGGGCGCCAACATAGTGTGAATCAGTTTACATCAGCTGAGAAATAAAGTATAAGAAATATACTCACAAGTGGAGTGGCACCTTAAATCAACAAGGTGCGTGCAGGCAGGCTGACATTCAAAACCAGCAGTCAGTACGCTGGAGGTCTCACCCGGGAAACCTATGGATTGATGGAGACAGGTGTGGCTTACGTCAGCTGTGGATCGTTTGAGAGGCCGGAAT
The DNA here is from genome assembly GCF_027579735.1 of Bombina bombina. NCBI lineage: Eukaryota > Metazoa > Chordata > Amphibia > Anura > Bombinatoridae > Bombina > Bombina bombina. The sequence goes on from NC_069503.1 coordinate 1,006,257,072, forward strand.
ACCAGTGGAGAGGTGCAAACAACTGTGGATACTTTCTCCAGATGATCGTATTCGTGCAATCAGATTTAATCCCAAATGAAATGGTGATTGTCCAAATAAGGAAAAGTGTTCGATATCCAACCAAATATAAAATCAATAGGACATCAATATAAAATAGCAAAGAAACCGGGTCTGTATAAAAACAGAATATTTTATTTGCTACGCGTTTCTCAGTCCGTAAAGGACCGTTTCCTCAGGCATATACATAGGTGTTTCACAGGTGACTATTTATACCTGATAATGACCCGGAATCTAATCTGGAGGTCATCTCCAAACAATTGTACATTAAAAAATATATATATTGTTAAAAACAAAGTAATAAAAGTGTCATATTGGGCATTGTTCGGAAATGATATACATGTCTTAAAAAGATGTATGAAAAATTTTTGCAAGTAACTATTTAGAAGCATGTTTGCACTAGTGATATGACCTGTAATCATGTTACTGGAAATGCATCACCCTAACTAATATGCTCAGTAAGTGATCATTTCACGAATAGGGTAGTTGGGAAATGGCATAATAACCGTTCAAAAAAAGAGAACAGCGCTTTTTTTGTCTTTAAAATATTTTAGGCTTCAATAAAGTTCTAGGTAGGGCTCGAACTCTTGACCCTATGTGTGCTAGGTTTGTGTTTATCTAAAAGAGCTAATCGAATGTAATGAAAAATTAGGTAATGTTGGTCTAGATATACCAAAAACATGCCAAAGTTAAAGTATGAAAATAGATACCGAAAATTATACGGGTACCAATTGTTGAACAATTATTATAGAGAGGCATCATGATTTGTTAGATGAATAGTATAATTGGTTAATAACATAAAAAACAATCCCCAAAAAAGAGAACAGCGCTTTATCTATCTTGAAAATAATTTGAGATTCAATAAATTACCAGGTTGGGCTAAAACCCATGACCTTATGTATACTAGGTTTGTACTTATCTAAAAGAGCTAATCGGAAGTAATGACAAATTGTGTGATGTTGGTCTCGATATACCAAAGACATGCCAAAGTTATAGTAAGAAATAAAAGCAGAAAACTATCATAGTACCAATTTGTTGAACAATTGTTATTGCATAGCAACATGACTTGTTGCAAGAAGCAAACATGGTAATGAATATTAGATAGATGTTATTGGATTCTGAATGAGACTAAAACCGTACATCACTATGTATATTGTACGATAATTGTTAATAAAATAATATATTTGTGTATGCGGTATGGTGGTCGCAAGAGTGAGTAAGGTTTAGCAATGAAGATAAGTGGTAGTGATGGTGTTGTAGTTGGAAATAATATAGGTCTAATGTGATGAAAATGATTAATGGTGAATTTTTCACCGGTTGTGGGGTGGACACGAACTCGTGTCCTTGTGTATGGCAAACCTATACTTGGTTTGATGGGCTATCTGTAAATGACAGATTATATTAAGATCTGGGTTTACTAGACTCTGAACTGGTGGGTGGATTTTATATTATTGAGGACTAATTACAATGTTTAGTCTGATTCATTCTCTTTGTGTGTATGTACCTGAAATGATGTATGAGTAATACAGATGTGTTTGTAAAACCGGTGCAGTCTATTGATGTATACAAAGTATAATATATAATAAATTCTCTGTATTTGATGATAATGTGAATGAATTTAAATGAAAGCTGCCAAATCAACATTGGCATTCAAACCCTGGGGGTGCAGTGTTTTGAGTTTGTGTATCCAATATGTTTCTAGTTGTCTAAGTTTAATTAGACGATCGTAATCTGTCGAGGGGGGTACATGATCTATTGGAATGATTTTGAAAATGTCTGATCTACCATCATGTATCATTTCACAATGATTAGGAACACTATGGTTAATTTTACTTTTCTTACAATTCTTACAGTTGCGATAATGTTCACCCCAACGGGTGCGTATGTTTCTAATAGTACGTCCAATATATTGGACCCCACATACACAGTTTAAAAGATAAACAATGTACTTCGATTCGCAATTGAGACGATGTGAGATCCGGAAAGTAAGACCGGTGGTATTAGATTTAAATGTTTTTTGGGAACTAATAAATTTGCACATATTACATCCTCTCTTGCCACATTTATAAGAACCATGTGATCTTAAAAAGTTCAAAGTTTTTTTCGGATTATTAAGAGAAGATTGGCAATGTTTGACCCTTTTACTTGGTGCTAATTTGTTCCTAAGGGTTGGTGCCCGTCTAATAAAATAAAATATTCTGTTTTTATACAGACCCGGTTTCTTTGCTATTTTATATTGATGTCCTATTGATTTTATATTTGGTTGGATATCGAACACTTTTCCTTATTTGGACAATCACCATTTCATTTGGGATTAAATCTGATTGCACGAATACGATCATCTGGAGAAAGTATCCACAGTTGTTTGCACCTCTCCACTGGTATTCCGGCCTCTCAAACGATCCACAGCTGACGTAAGCCACACCTGTCTCCATCAATCCATAGGTTTCCCGGGTGAGACCTCCAGCGTACTGACTGCTGGTTTTGAATGTCAGCCTGCCTGCACGCACCTTGTTGATTTAAGGTGCCACTCCACTTGTGAGTATATTTCTTATACTTTATTTCTCAGCTGATGTAAACTGATTCACACTATGTTGGCGCCCGTTTTTGCTTTTATATCCTCACAGATTCATTGATCCAGTACACCGTGGACACAAGCGGAGCAAGCCTTTCTATCACGAACTCTTGATTGTTACCATATCCTTTATTTTGAAGTGGACTGTCCATTGTCTGTTTCCACTCACTCTTTTATTAGTCTTGGACTTTTCAAGTACACTGGACACTGGGACACTTATACATATTTATATGTTCAAATTGCACAAGTGCTTTGTTATATGTTGATTTATATGTTTATTTTTATATATATTTTTTTCTCCTTTTAAAGCATTTTTTTGCTTTAAACACACCATAGCGGTTGGTGTTACCACACACTGAGCCAAGTTGTAAATTCGCTTATCAACCAATTGTTTAATTTTTTATTTTTTATCTTTATTTGCACAACACCCACTTTCTATTTAAGCAGATACACCACGATTTTTACACCATCACATGTTTCTTTAGTAGCGCGTCCCCTTAGTTTTTTCTTCTATAGAATTAACTTTACTATTATTCACGTTTTTTTTTAAGCCAATTGATTTTCTGGCCGTTAGGCGGCCGTCACTCGACGTCATCAGCCGCTATATTTATCTGCGTGTGTGCTAGTTACTTATTCTAAACCTAGATAACCAGGCTAGCTCCAGTTTTGCGCATGCATATTAATTCTAAATTGTAAACCATTTATTCATCATCTGCATAATATACGGATCGCATGCGCAGTGAAAAAAGCCTCGGCGAATAGCGCATGCGCATTGGAAGTTTGACTCGTGAACAAGCTTTTTAGAGGGGTGGAGAGTGTGGGTGTGACCTCTGTAGATCTCAATACTTGAGGAAGACGGAAGTATAGTTTGGGAGGAGTTGGGAGACGAATGGTATGAAATTTCAACGAAACTTTTTTGCAGAAATAAATCGATAATTGCCAAAAAAAACCTTAGCGACTACATTAAGGAGAGATTCATAAATGCTAGGTTGTCTTCATAACAGCGTAATTTTACCTTCACTTTAATTTAGGTCTTTAGTCAAACTCTGGCTGACACCCCTATACATTAAATACACTGTCCTATTTATCCTTTGTTGTATCATAAAACACCTGTACAGAAAACAAGACTGACTCATAATATACCTTGTCATGTGATGCAGGACATATGCAGGACACAGCAATGATGGTACAACTCTATTTTATTACAGAGCATAGCAATACACATCCAGACAGGTTGATTGTACTAAACTAACCGCGACACAGACACCGGACCTAAGCCCCGCCCACATGCTAGTGACATCACATCCTGCTCTCATCACATCTTCCCCTTTTTCAAAGGCAAAGCATACATTCGCATATATTAAATAACAAGGTACACCAACAGGGTATACAACAACATTTTGTTTTTGAACATTATAAAACAGATAGATTAGAAAACATGAACAAATAAATTACATCCTGACTTGGACATCGAGGTAGACTACCCTAGTCCACAGTGACCATGGGATTATTCTGCCCATACTTCCAGTCACTGTTCTAGCTAAAGTCAGTCCCTGTATCGGGCCGGAAGTTTCACCACTCTTCCGCTTGATGTAACTTTGCATGAACTGTCCTCTGATACAGAAGATGGTGAACAAGAGTCTGCTGGAGGCAAAGATATATCCCCGCTATGATCTTGCTGAGGGGAAGGCACCTCTCTTAGAACAGGGGATCCCACCGGCGGTGGTACTGAGGTATCCGGTTCCAGACTCTCAGGTACAGGCTGAAGTTGTCTTCGGTTACGGCGTGTAACCGTCCCTCCCTCTGTAAGGACTGTGTAAGACCTTGGTTCTGGAGAGCGGCCCACTACCGTAGCAGGCGTCTTCCATTTCTTCTCATCATCCAGTTTAATTCTGACACTTTGGCCCGCTTTCAGTTCCTGTAAAGGCCTGACAGAATGTCTCCTGTCGTAGAAGAAACGATAACCCTTTTTGGCCTCTTCATCCCTCCTAAGGACTTCGTCCCGAGGAACAGGGCCAGGCGGCTTGAAGACACCCACTGAGGGTAAAGTGGTGCGAATCTGGCGTCCTAGCATCAGCTGTGCCGGGCTAAACCCGGTGGCTTGAATGGGCGTCGCCCTGTATGACAAGAGGGCTAGGTACGGTTCAGATTGCTTTAGAATGAATTTTGTTGTTTGAACTGCCCTTTCAGCCATTCCGTTGGCCTGCGGATAATGTGGACTTGACGTGGAATGTACAAAATCATATTCCCTGCTGAAAGCACTGAACTCTGTAGAAGCGAACTGCATGCCATTATCACTCACCAGCTCCATTGGAATGCCCCAGCGGGCGAACAAGCTCTTCAGGCGAATGATAACGGCCTGACTTGTGATATCATTCAGGGGTGCTATTTCCAAATACCTGGAATAGTAGTCGATAACAACAAGAAACCTTTTCCCGTGCAGTTCGCACAAATCAGCAGCTATTTTCTGCCACGGCCCCGCAGGCAGCGGAGTAGACATTAAGGGCTCCCTTCTCTGAGTAGGCCGGCGTTCCCGGCAAAAGGCACATTTAGACACATGATTTGCAATGTCGGAGCTGATCCCAGGCCACCACACAGCTGTAGCTGCTCTTTCTCTGCACTTTGTAATGCCTAAGTGACCATCGTGAATCCTGTTTAACATCTCCTTCCTCATGCTGACAGGAATTACAATACGGTCTTGGAACAGCACCAACCCCTCCAGCTCCGTGAGCTGCAACCTCTCTGGCTGGTAAGCATTTAAAGACATCCAGGCTGCCCGGCTCTCGGGCCAGCCATCTCTTATGTACCTTATAACTTCTTGCAGATCTGTGTCCAAATATGTCTCTTTCTTTATCTCTTCCAGTTTCCTTGAAGAAATGGACTTAGAGGCCAGAACTGAATCAACATACACTTTTACATCCGACTCTGTGGAGGATTCTTCAGCAGCAGCCAGCGGGAGCCTGGACAGTGTATCTGCCACAACCAGCTGCTTCCCCGGCACATGCACTGCCTGAACATTGAACCTGAGCAGTCTCATTAAAAGTCTCTGGCATCTCAAGGGTGTTTTGTCGATGTCGTAAGAATTGATAAGAGGGACTAGCGGTTTGTGGTCAGTTTCCAGACTAAATTTCTCCAAACCCACTAGATAACGCTGAAAGCGCTCACAGGCCCAAACTGCAGCCAGGCACTCTTTCTCAATTTGAGCGTATTTTGACTCCGCAGCCGTCAGTGTGCGGGAACAGTAGGCGATGGGCTGTAGTTTGTTGTCATTCAGCTGCAGGAGTGCAGCCCCCAACCCATAACTGCTTGCATCAGCACTAACCACAGTCTTTTTTGAAGGGTCGTAGAACCCCAGCACTGGGGCAGACCCCAGCAGGGACTTAGCATGCAGGAACGCTTTTTCTTGTGAGGGTCCCCAGACCCAGGCAACATCTTTCTTAAGCAACTCTGTGATAGGGTGCAAAACTGTAGATAAATCTGGAAGAAACTTGCCCACGTAATTTACAAGGCCCAATATCTGTCTCAGCTCATGTACATCAGAAGGGCTTTTCATCTGTTCGATAGCCCGAATTTTCTCGGGGTCCGGCTTGATGCCATCCCCGTTGATGATATGCCCAAAGTAGCATAATTCAGTTTTCCTAAAATGACATTTTTCTTTATTCAGCTTCAGCCCAGACTCTTTGATAGCCTGCAGCACACAACTCAAACGCTGATCATGCTCCTCCACTGTAGACCCATACACTAGAATGTCGTCCATGACGACTGCTGTGCCCACGTGGCCACTCAGGAGAGAACTAATTTCCCTTTGAAAGATCTCAGGAGCGGAGGATATCCCAAAGGGAAGTCTGCAGAAGCAGAACCGACCTACCGGAGTGATAAAGGTAGTCAGTTTGCGGCACTTTGGATCCAGGGGGATCTGCTAGAAGCGTCTAATGTGGAAAAGAACTTCGCCCCAGCCAACTTCGGGGCTATATCTTCCAACGTCGGCAGCACAAATCTCTCCCTCTTCACTGCCTCATTCAACCTTATCAGGTCCACACAGATGCGCACCTTCCCATTTTTCTTTGCAACTGGAACAATGGGGGCACACCAATCAGTTGCTTCAACAACCTCTTCAATAACCCCCATAGACTTCATGCGCATGAGCTCTTTCTCCACTTGAGGCATGAGCGGGAACGGAATTCTACGAGGAGTAGAAATACTGTATGGGACTGCATCACTTTTAAGTGCTATACGGACAGGTTTGCAGTTCAGTAGGCCCAACTCGCCAAACATATCTTCAGAGACCTCATTCACTCTGGCCACGAGGCCCAAATCACAGGCTGCTTTTCTGCTCAATAAACTGTTAACACACTGACCTCGGATCACATGCACCCACATGGTGAACTTTTTTTGTTTGTACTCACAGCTGGCGAGAAATTTCCCCACACAATCAATGCGGCCACCAGGACTATGGACGTTTGTCGTAACCTTTGCCAGCTGGGGCTGTCGAGGCAGTTTCATAAATTCAGCAAAAGACATTACAGTGATATCAGCTCCTGTGTCAATCTTAAAATCAACATTGGCTCCCATTACAGTAAAAGTAACTTTCCAATCTTCCTCTGAGCTTGTCCGTTCCACAACAGACCCCACAAAAGACACTTCCTGACCCTCCTGGTCACTGTCCACCTGCATCTCCTTAATGTATTCAGTTTTACACACCACTTCAAAATGGCCTATTCTGTTACATTTTCTGCATCTTTTATCTCTGGCCGGGCATATGGCACTCTGATCATGCGCCCGGTAGCACCGTGTGCATCGGCCATGTTGCGCCCATCCACTTCTAGGCCTTTCCAGTACTTTTGATCTACCGCTCACACTGTGCCTTTCACTAGTAATTTTTCTAGACTGTTGCACTTCATCCACAATACTCTCAGACCTCAGATCAGCACTTTGCTTTTTCACCAGTTCACTCTGGCGGGCCATCCTAATAGCCCCTTCTAACGTTAAATCAGGCTCTAACTGCAGCTTCAGGGAGACTTCAGCATCTGCAATTCCAATAACTATTCTGTCTCTGATTTGCTCTTCTTTAGCAACACCAAACTCACAGAATTCAGCTAATTCATACAGGCTGCGCACAAATGACTCCACAGATTCTCCCACACGCTGATTACGTTTGTGAAAACAAGCTCTCTCATGAATCACATTTCTTTGGGGCACAAAGTGGGCACTGAGTTTATCCATAACTATATCAAAGTTAACTTCTTCCCCTTCTTGAAAAGTAAAAGCATTGAACACTGGCTCTACATCTTTCCCCATGGAGTATAAAAGAGAATTAACTTGTACTTCACCACTCTCCTTGTTCAGTTTGGATGCAATCCTGAAGCGCTGAAACCGCTGACGCCATGTGGGCCAAGCTGCAGGCTGAGAAAAGTCAAAAGGCTCAGGTGGGGTAAACTTTGACATTGCAATCGATCAGGAACAGAAGCGCAGTCCAGAACTTCTGACACCATGTCATGTGATGCAGGACATATGCAGGACACAGCAATGATGGTACAACTCTATTTTATTACAGAGCATAGCAATACACATCCAGACAGGTTGATTGTACTAAACTAACCGCGACACAGACACCGGACCTAAGCCCCGCCCACATGCTAGTGACATCACATCCTGCTCTCATCACATACCTTATTTCCTGACTGCTCACAGAAGTGGACAAAAAAATGACCAGCTCGGGAATCATGGTGCAGAGCCTGTAGCATTGCCTCTAGGCTGGAGCCTTTCAGGACACTAAGTCTGTCTTCACTCTGTAGTAAAACACAAAGAAAACATTTACATGCATTTAAGTGGCAAAATCTCTCTCAAAAATAGCTTATATTTTGTATATAATCATTATACAAATAACTTAAAGGGACATGAAACCCAAAATTTGTATTTAACATTTTAGATAGAGCATGTGATTTAAACATCTTTCCAATTTACTTCTATGATCAAATTTGCTTCATTTTTCTGTCATCCTTTGTTGAAGGAGCAGCAGTGCACTACCGGCAGCTAGCTGAACACATCCAGTTAGCCAATCACAAGAGACAAATGTGTGCAGGCACCAATCAGTAGCTAGCTCCCACTAGTGTAGGATATGTTTGTATTCCTTTTCAACAAGTGATACCAAAGCAACAAAGAACATTTGAAAATAGAAGTGAATTTAAAATTGTCTTAAAAATGCATGCTCTATCTGAATCATGCAAGTTTCATTTTTTGTCTTTCCTATCCCTTTAAAGCTTGTGTGTCTGATGAAACCACCAGTTCTACCTGCAACATTTTTAGGTTTCATTTAGGCATTCAATTTTGCGAAATGTCCAGTAAAAAAAATGAAAATAAAGAAGTTTACAGCTTACATTGAAACTAGTTTATCGTGATTTCCAGATTGCTAGAATATTTTTACTGGCAAAGGGTCTACTTGCAACACATACTATATAGAGAGAGACTCTTCATTGAGGTCATACAGTTTAGCTGCTGATTTGTATCAAGTTAAATCTCAACAGAGTTATCAGCAGGGTGACACTACAGCACACACAAGCTACTATGCTGTAATCACACAGAATCAGCAGATGGCTATCTGACCTGAGTGAGCACTCTCTCCTTCAATATTTTCATAATCTTAGCTAGACATACATCACTTTCCCTTATCCACCTAATCCAGTTTTAAGCTGTATGGATTTAAATCCGGCTCTTTAAACCTGAAACAATTCACACACAATTCCTAACCGGCTGGTAATTGGAAGTAGAATTATTTTCTCATTCACATGGAATGTTCAATCAATACAAAAACATTTGTAAAGAGATATAGGATATTGTGAAAATGTCATAAATCGCATTTCCCAGTACATATACTGTAGGCCAATATTTACTTTTGTATTTGCATGTTGTATCCACTTCTAAAGCATTTTATAGTTAAATGACCCAGATCTTTTCTGCAGAAGTCTCTAAGGAAAATCTTGATAGCTGCATTTATTTCAAGAAAATAGTAACTAGTATCTCATATTTCTTTATGTAATTCTGGGCCCAAATTCAATACAGTGTGAATTCATTATTTCCCAATATACCTATAAAAAAACTAACATCTTTACCATTACACAGAACTAAACCTTTTTATTTGACATATAGTAGATGATCTAAGTTTACATTGCACATATTCTCTTTCCCTTACTTTGTGTTTGCTATTATTCTGGGACACTCACGATTACATTCGACTTATTTTGACGTTTATAGTGTATGGTGACAAATTATCTAGATAATACCCAAATTTATCTCAGAAAAAGAAAAAAGAAAAACCACTCTCTGGCACACACAAAAACGCAAAGGTAAATTGACAAAAAGGGAGCCAAAAATCATAAACTTAACTTTTACTTGTAGATATTAAAATACACAACATCCTACATGGAATAAATATAACAAAATACCAAAATTTAGCATTAGATTATTCACTCTCTCAAACTTAAAGATTCCATATAATGAGCAAGTAGGGACATTAAAGTCATTTTTATGCATTTGAAATTAAATGGGCATAAAACCCAAAACTTTTATTTAATGATTCATGTAGAGCATACCATTTTGAACAACTTCCCAATTTACTTCTATTATCAAATTGCTTAATTCTCTTGTTATCTTTTGTTGAAGGAGCAGAAGTGCACTACTGGGAGCTAGCTGAACAGATTGGGTGAGCCAATGGCAAGAAGCATATATGTGCAGCCACCAATCGGTAGCTAGCTCCCAGTAGTGCATTGCTGTTCCTGAGCCTACCTATGTATGCTTTTTTAACAAAAGGATACCAAGAGAACAAAGCAAATTTGATAATAGAAGTAAACTGTCACTTTAAATTACAGGAAAAGAAGGTAAAATAATTAAAGGAATATTAAACCCAAACATTTTCTTTTGTGATTCAGACAGAACATAACATTTTTAAAAAGTTTCCAATTTACTTTAAAAAAAAATAAAAAAAATTTTTCTCCATTCCCATGATATTCTGTGTTGAAGAGATACCTAGATAGGCATCTGGAGCACTAAATGGCAGGAAATAGTGCTGCCATCTACTGCTCTTGCAAATGGATAACATAGTGCTTCAAAAATGGACTGGCTTCTAAGCATGTTTGAGCTTTTCAACAAAAGATACCAAAAGAAAAAAAGAACATTTGATAATAGAAGAAAATTAGAAAGTTGTTTAAAATCGCATGCTCTATATGAACCACAAAAGAAAAGATTTGGGTTTCATATCCCTATAATTAAAGTAACTATCCAATACACATTTAAATACTGCACTTCCATATTAAACCAATGGTTGGGCAAAGGTTTGAACATTTTAGAATAATAGTTGCCCAAACTGGAGCTGCTTAGAAAAATGGAGCTGCAAATTTCCAACCCAGCATGCTTCATAATAATGCCAAGTAGCTTTAAGGTGTCAGAATTCCTTGTAATATAAAAGAACAGAATAGTCTTAGACTATGCAAGCCTCTGCAGTGTTGCATTATGGGAGGAGGTTGTTATTATTATATATTGCTACAGATATTGAAAAGGAGAACAGCTGTATACAGGCAGTACATGAATTGCACATTTCTCAATAGTTGCGCCACTTCACTGCTCTGTCTACAACTGCACTGTTCATCAGTAGTGATGTCCCGAACTGTTCGCCCGCGAACGGTTCACAGCGAACATAGCTTGTTCGCGTTTGTGGGCGAACACATGGCGATGTTCGATCCGCCCCTATGTGTCATCATTGAGGAAACTTTGACCCTTTATGTCACAGCCGTCTGACACATTAGAGCCAATCAACATCAGACACTCCCTCACAGACCCTCCCAGCTACTCGGAATCCGCCATTTTAGAGTCATAACGACCTTGCTTTCTTAATGAGAGGACGTGTTGTGTTTTTGCTCCTGACATTAATAGGAAAAACATAGCTAGGCTAGTGTATTTAGTGTCCACTACAGTCCAGAAGGACTCCACTCATCTCTGCTGCAAGCACAGCACCCCAAAAAGCCCTTTTTAGGGCTATATTTCGTGCCGTTTTTTTTTTTTTTTTTTTTTCCGTTTTTTTTTATTAGCATTTGCCTGGCTTTCAGGCTGTGTGTTTAAGGCTCACAGCATATGCTGTGATTACTGCCACCACTGATATCTCCCTAACAACATTAGTTTAAATTTAACTAACCAAAAAATGTAATTATTTTGCTAGTGTAATTTTTTTTCATTTTCTATCAGGCCTGTGTCACACAGCATATACTCTGGTTCATTGCTCTGTGCCAGCCACCAGTGTTAATATCCGTTTATAACATTATTTTAAATTTAAAAAAAAAAAAAGAATTTTGCTAGTGTAATCTAATTACATTTACTATCATGCCTGTGTCTGTCAGGCTCACTCAGCATTAATATACCTAATTTTTTTCAGTCTTTTGGTTAATTGGTCTGTGCCAGGCAGCCACCCAGCACTCATATCTTCTTCACCTTAATTTAAATATATAAAAAAAAAAAATTAAATTTGTTTGATAGTGTAATCTAATATAATTTTCTATCAGGCCTGTGTGTTTTGCTGACATACAGAGCCTACTGTGTTTACTTGCTGCCCTCCCTAGTCTATGAGCCACGACTCATATGTGTTTAACCTTTTTTTAATTCCCCCCCCAAAAAAATAATTTAAATCATTTTTCTAGTGTAATCTAATAGTATTTTCTATCAGGCGTGTGTGTATCTGACTTACAGAGCCTACTGTTTTTAATAGCTGCCCTTCCAAGGCTATCAGCCACGACTCATATGTATGTGCTTAACCTTTTTCTTTAAATTCCCCCCAAAAAGTCTTTAAATCATTATGCTAGTGTAATCTAATTTTATTTTCTATCAGGCCTGTGTCTAACTGTCTATCTGACTTATACAGCATACTGTTGTTAATTGCTGCCCTACGTAGCAGCCAGCCAGTGCGACCACTCATAGAGTCATATGTGCATTGCACTTCTTAACATAATTTTAATATTAAAATCTAAAATTTTAAAATATTTTGCTAGTGTAATCTAACTTAATTTTCTATCAGGCCTGTGTTTTTGTCACTTACACAGCATACTGTGTTAAATTGCTGCCCTACCTACCATCCACAACTCATATCTGCCAGCCTGTGTGCCAGGCCCAACTAGCCAATTAGTGGCACCAATCATAATTCTTGTAACAGTATATAAAAAAATAAAAATCATAATTTTTTGGACTGCAAATATTCAGTCTCCTAGTGCCATTGAATTGCATTTACCTCCTGCCTGCCACTGCCAGCCTTTTGTGCCAGGCCGTCTAGCCAACTATTTACACCAATCATAATTGTTGTCACAGACAGTATAGTTACTAATTAAAATTAAAAAAAAATTGATTGTTGATCTTAATCCTCAGTTTGCTCGTGCCATAGAGTAACAGGTTGTAGTAAAATGTTAAGAATAGTACTACTTAACACACCACGGGTCACAGACCGCATGTCTTATTGTTATACTCTGTCAGGGAAATTATATATATTTCAAATCCATTTATTTATATATCAAATCGATCGAACTATCAAACGTATCGATCAAATGTAGATTGCATCTATTGATCGATGTAATTCGTATCTATAAAATGTATATTAGATATTTTGGTTGATGTCATTTGTATCTATAAAATGTATATTGCATCTTTGATTCGATAACATTCTTATCTATCAAATGTATATTGCCTCTATTGATCAATGTAATTCGTATCGATCGAATGTATATTGCATCTATTGAGCTATGTACAGTGTATCGATCATATGTATATTGCATCGATTGAGCTATGTTATCTATGTATCTATCTATCAAATCTATCTATCTCGTGGTTGTGCAAGTGGACTGTTTGCGGTTGATTGAGGTGCGTAACACTTGGAGTTTGCTCTGTCACTGTGATGCGGCCGTAACCCTTACACTACCTGATAGATACGACATCATAACTGATGTTTTAAAGCACGTTATTGCAAACAATTTGGGAATGTTAGTTGATTTAGGCCCATTATGGGTTAAAAGCAGACTCTGCATAAACTATGTAATTTGCCATGGGAGTTTTGCCAGGGATCCCCCTCCAGCATGCGACAGTCCAGGTGTTAGTACCCTTGAAACAACTTTTCCATCACTATTGTGGCCAGAAAGAGTCCTTGTAGGTTTTAAAGTTCGCCTGTCTATTGAATTCAATGGCGGTTTGCGCGGTTCGCGGGTTCGCGAACAATACCGGAAGTTCGAGTCTGCCGTTCGCAAACCGAAAATTTTAGGTTTGCGACATCACTATTCATCAGTAGCTGCTTTTTTGATTCACTATCAGTCTGCTGCAAAGCCGCACATTCCCCTGCTGTGCAAAGGTATCAGGGAGTTGCCTTGGTTGCTAATTAGATTCATAAGCACAGAAGAAATACAGAAAGCAGGAGAGTAGTCAGGTTTAATGCCTAGGCCAGGAGCCAGACAGTTAAGCTGTAGCCAGGCTGTGAAGCACAAGGGAAAGCCAGAAGGATACTACAAAAAGTACAGCAGTCAGGTAATCAGTGCAGAACAAGCAACTCAACAAGGGGGCCGGCAGGAGGCTGAGTCCGGCAAACAGGCCAGAGTCACAATGAGCTAGGGAGGACTAAAGCAACACTAAAATCATCTCAAACAAATAACCAATCACCATAGAGCACTCTCAGGGCCCAGGGCCTGCTTTATGTTTGGCGCACTTTCTGCATACGTCACATATAACACTGTCTACAGACCTCACTGCCTGAGCACCATTCTATCTTTAGCACACACTGAATCTAGAATAGCACTATACCCTCTTCTAGGAACACTACTAACCTTAGTGCACCTCAATGTCCCAATATGGCTACCGCCCACATCCTTCTTAGCTTGAGCTAATGCATGGCTGAAGAACACCTTAGTGCCTGACACCTTCACACTTTTATTTAACAAGGCACACTAAGCTCTCTCTTCCTCCTTGTGGGCAGAGTGCCCTTCCTCACTGATTGCAGTAAAATATGCAGGAAAGGAGCAGGCCAGTGAAAGGCTAATGCCCAAGGCCAACATATCTGCACCAGACCACCTGACAAAAGCCACTGTTTTGTATTTTTTTTCTTTGTTTCATTTTGAAATATTAGCCAGGTATGCTTGACTTTTGTGCTAGAGATGTGTAAGGCGATACTAATACCAGACTCAACTGTGCTTCCCCTGAATCTGATATACTCCCAAGATCAGAAAATTGTGGAAAACGAACAAGAGGGGTGGGATGCGCTCGAAAGAGAGCTGTGAGTTGGACTATCTGTGATGCGTGGAGTAAGGTGCCAATCTATAATTGGGATAGGTTAAAGAGGGGGCAATTCCAATGAATGTTCAATATTAGAACTGTTCTATCTTATAGTGACTACTCTTATAGGAATAGGGTGTAGATGTGAAATATAATGGTTACACGCAAACTGTGATCGTGTTTATTGTAGTGTTTGAATGTTATTGTTAAATATCAGTATTCAAAATCACATGTGTATTTATAATCACATGGGTGTTATTGTAATATTCCTAAGTGGCGTGTACTAAATTAATATAAAGTGTGATCCGTAGAATAGGTGTGAGAAAAATGATGGTTTCTCTTATATTAAGTATAAGAATGGTGATCGTAGCAATATTCGTATGTCATATAATCTATGATATGATATATTCCTCCAATATAATGAAAAACAAATGCAAATTGAAAATGAAATAATATAAATTTTACTATAAAATGTGCATTAAAAAAGGATTATCGAAGCAATTATACTATAATTATAGTTATTTCCAATTCATACATAAACACGAAGTTGCACCAATTCATACATAGACAGAAAATAGCAACAAATAGCGGCTGGTAAAAACGATTGAAAAAAAAAAAAAAAAAAAGATTTCTATTAACCATATAGGTTTCAGTCTGTATTAAAAGTTCCTGGTCGGGACCAAACAGTGGTGGTTATGTGTTATGGATCGTTTTATAACGATTAGTTGTAAACAGATGCTTGACTTTTATAACTGCACTAACGATTTTTGTTTTTTGGAACGTCACAATATTAAACTTAGCAGGAGAGTTCTCTTTTATTTATTCTATAAGGGATCAAACAAACCTGTGTAGTTTATTTGTTCATACAGCAAAACAGGGGAACACCAATACATTTTCAAAATGTAAGTTCTTTTAATTAACCTTCTATGTTTGTTGGGGCTAACAGACAAGTACCTATAACTGTCTCCAAAAATCCCTTTTACTAACCAACATTTTGTCTCATTGTCAAATCATATGTCATCTTATCCAAACAGTGAAAGTTTATTTTTTAATATCTTGATTCTATGCTTTGATTTTACCTGCCTGAGTGACTTCTCTCTTATGTAAATGATCCTTTACTTTAAAGGGACAGTAAACACCAGAATTTTTGTTATTTAAAAAAGGTAGATAATCCCTTTATTACCCATTCCCCAATTTTGCATAACCAACACAGTTATAATAATATACTTTTTACCTCTGTGATTACCTTGTTTCCATGGCTCTGCAAATTGCCCCCTTATTTCAGTTCTTTTGACAGACTTGCATTTTTAGCCAATCAGTGCTTGCTCCTAGGTTTAGGGGCACCGCACACTTCTTTGGCCTTACCGCAAAACGACTTACGTAAACTTTGTAAACCCTTTTTTCTATGGGACTTCCATAGCGCCGGTATTACGAGTCTGTCCTGGGAGGCCAAAAAGTGAGCGGTACAGCATCTACCTCCAAGATCCGTAACGCATTCTAAAGTCAGTAGTTATGAGTTTTACACTACAACTCCGTAGCATAAAACTCATAACTAAAATGCTATAAAGTACACTAACACCCATAAACTACCTATTAACCCCTAAACCGAGGCCCTCCCATATCGCAAACACTATAATAAATTTTTTAACCCCTAATCTGCCACTCCGGACATCGCCACCACTAGAATAAACATATTAACCCCTAAACCGCTGCACTCCTGCCTCGCAAACACTAGTTAAATATTATTAACCCCTAATCTGCCGTCCCCGCCACTATATTAAATGTATTAACCCCTAAATCTAAGTCTAACCCAAACCCTAACACCCCCTAACTTAAATTTAATTTAAATAAATCTAAAGAAAATTACTATAATTACCTAAATTATTCCTATTTAAAACTAAATACTTACCTATAAAATAAACCCTAAGCTAGCTACAATATAACTAATAGTTACATTGTAGCTAGCTTAGGGTTTATTTTTATTTTACAGGCAAGTTTGTATTTATTTTAACTAGGTAGAATAGTTATTAAATAGTTATTAACTATTTAATAACAACCTAGCTAAAATAAATAAAAATTTACCTGTAAAATAAAACCTAACCTAAGTTACAATAACACCTAACACTACACTATAATTAAGTAAATTCCCTACATTAAATAAATTACATTAGCCCTATCAAAATAAAAAAAAGCCCCCCCAAAATAAAAAAACCCTAGTCTAAACTAAACTATCAATAGCCCTTAAAAGGGCCTTTGGCAGGGCATTGCCCCAAAGTAATCACCTCTTTTACCTGTAAAAAAAAATACAAACAACCCCCCCAACAGTAAAACCCACCACCCACACAACCAACCACCCAAATAAAATACTAACTAAAAAAACCTAAACTCCCCATTGCCCTGAAAAGGGCATTTGGATGAGCATTGCCCTTAAAAGGGCATTTAGCTCTTCTGCAGGCCCAAAACCCTAACCTAAAAAATAAACCTACCCAATACACCCTTAAAAAAAATCCTAACACTAATCCCAGAAGATTCACTTACCGGGAGAAGTCTTCATCCAAGCGGCAAGATGTCTTCAATGAAGCCGGCAGAAGTGGTCCTCCAGATGGGCAGAAGTGGTCCTCCAGACAGGCAGAAGTCTTCATCCAGACGGCATCTTCTATCTTCATCCATCCGGTGCGGAGCGGGTCCATCTTCAAGACATCCGAGGCGGAGCATCCTCTTCTTCCGACAACTTCCCGACGAATGATGGTTCCTTTAAGTGACGTCATCCAAGATGGTGTCCCTTAGATTCCGATTGGCTTATAGAATTCTATCAGCCAATCGGAATTAAGGTAGAAAAATGCTATTGGCTGATTGGATTAGCCAATAGGATTGAACTTCAATCCTATTGGCTGATCCAATCAGCCAATAGGATTGAGCTTGCATTCTATTGGCTGATTGGAACAGCCAATAGAATGCCAGCTCAATCCTATTGGCTGATTGCATTAGCCAATAGGATTTTCTTCTACCTTAATTCCGATTGGCTGATAGAATTCTATCAACCAATTGGATTCTAAGGGACGCCATCTTGGATGACGTCACTTAAAAGAACCTTCATTCGTCGGGTAGTCATCGGAAGAAGAGGATGCTCCATGTCGGATGTCTTGAAGATGGACCCGCTCCGCGCCGGAAGGATGAAGATAGAAGATGCCGTCTGGATGAAGACTTCTGCCCGTCTGGAGGACCACTTCTGCCCGTCTGGAGGACCACTTCTGCCGGCTTCGTTGAAGACATCTTGCCGCATGGATGAAGACTTCTCCCGGTAAGTGAATCTTCAGGGGTTAGTGTTAGGATTTTTTTTGGGTGGGTTTATATTTTAGATTAGGGCTTTGGGCCTGCAATAGAGCTAAATGCCCTTTTAAGGGCAATGCCCATCCAAATGCCCTTTTCAGGGCAATGGGGAGCTTAGGTTTTTTTAGTTAGTATTTTATTTGGGGGTTTGGTTGTGTGGGTTGTGGGTTTTACTGTTGGGGGGGTTGTTTGTATTTTTTTTTACAGGTAAAAGAGCTGATTACTTTGGGGCAATGCCCCACAAAAGGCCCTTTTAAGGGCTATTGATAGTTTAGTTTAGGCTAGGGTTTTTTTATTTTGGGGGTCTTTTTATTATTTTGATAGGGCTATTAGATTAGGTGTAATTAGTTTAAAGATCTGCAATTTGTATTTTCTTTTCTGTAATTTAGTGTTTTTTTTTTCTTTTTGTAATTTAGCTAATTTAATTATTTATTATTTATTTAATTATAGTGTAGTGTTAGGTGTTATTGTAACTTAGGTTAGGTTTTATTTTACAGGTAATTTTGTATTTATTTTAGCTAGGTAGTTATTAAATAGTTAATAACTATTTAATAACTATTCTACCTAGTTAAAATAAATACAAACTTGCCTGTAAAATAAAAATAAACCCTAAACTAGCTACAATGTAACTATTAGTTATATTGTAGCTAGCTTAGGGTTTATTTTATAGGTAAGTATTTAGTTTTAAATAGGAATAATTTAGGTAATTATAGTAATTTTCTTTAGATTTATTTAAATTATATTTAAGTTAGGGGGTGTTAGGGTTAGACTTAGGTTTAGGGGTTAATACATTTAATATAGTGGCAGCGACGTTGGGGGCGGAGGCGGCAGATTAGGGGTTAATAAGTGTAGGTAGGTTGCAGCGACTTTGGGGCGGCAGATTAGGGGTTAATAAATATAATGTAGGTGTCAGCGATGTTGGGGGCAGCAGATTAGGGGTTAATAAATATAATGTAGGTGGCGGCGGTGTCCGGAGAGGCAGATTAGGGATTAATAAGTATAATGTAGGTGTCGGCGATGTCGGGGGTGGCAGATTAGGTGTTAATAAGTGTAAGATTAGGGGTGTTTAGACTCGGGGTTCATGTTAGGGTGTAAGCATAACTTTAGTTTCCCCATAGGAATCAATGGGGCTGCGTTACTGAGTTTTACGCTGCTTTTTGGCAGGTGTTAGACTTTTTCTCAGCCGGCTCTCCCCATTGATGTCTATAGGGAAATCATGCACAAGCACGTATAACCAGCTCACCGCTGACTTAAGCAGCGCTGGTATTGGAGTGCGGTATGGAGCTCAATTTTGCTCTATGCTCACTTCTTGCCTTTAAACGCCGGGTTTGTAAAAACCCGTAATACCAGCGCTGCAGGTAAGTGAGCGGTGAGAAAAAACTGCTCGTTAGCACCGCACATCTCCTAATGCAAAACTCGTAATCTGGCCGAATGTGTTTTGTAGTCATAGAAAATCCCTACCTGGTTAATGACGTTTTTTAAAGTGACAGTTAACTATTTGAATTTCGAATATAAATGTTCAGTTGTGCATAGTAATGCACCCTGCTGACTTATCAAGGATAACCCTGCTACATAATGTATATTTCCCTAACTGGCTTTAGTTAATAACAATCACAATAAAATGCACTTAATACTAACAGTATGGCCTTGCCTAGCCTTGTTGTCTGCAGAATCAAGACATATACATTATCCCACAAAAGTGATTACACCCCTCACATTTTTGTAAATATGTTATTATATCTTTTCATGTGACAACACTGAAGAAATGACACTTTACTACAATGTAAAGTAGTGAGTGTACAGTGTGTATAACACTGTAAATTTACTCTCCCCTCAAAATAACTCAACACACAGCCATTAATGTCTAAACGGTTGGCAACAAAAGTGAGTACACCCCTAAGTGGAAATGTCCAAATTGGGCCCAAGGTCTGTGAATGTGGAGCAGGTGTGTTAAATTTGGTGTTATCGCTCTCATACTTGTCACTGGAAGTTCAACATGGCACCTCATGGCAAAGAACTCTCTGAGGATCTAAAAAAAGAATTGTTGCTCTACATAAACATGGCATAGGCTATAAGAAAATTGCAAAGACCCTGAAACTGAGCTGCAGCACGGTGGGCAAGGCCATACAGCGGTTTCACAGGACAGATTCCACTCAGAACAGGCCTCGCCAAGGTCGACCAAAGAAGCTGAGTGCATGTGCTCAGCGTCATATCCAGAGGTTGTCTTTGGGAAATAGACTTATGAGTGCTGCCAGCATTGCTGCAGTGGTTGAAGGGGTGGGGGGTCAGCCTGTCAGTGCTCAGACCATACGCCGCACACTGCATCAAATTCGTCTGCATGGCTGTTGTCCCAGAAGCCTCTTCTAAAGATGATGCACAAGAAAGCCCACAAACAGTTTGCTGAAGACAAGCAGACTAAGGACATGGATTTCTGGAACCATGTCCTGTGGTCCGATGAGACCAAGATAAACTTATTTGGTTCAGATTGTTTCAAGCGTGTGTCGCGGCAACCAGGTGAGGAGTACAAAGACAAGTGTGCCTTGCCTACAGTCAAGCATGGTGGTGGGAGTGTCATGGTCTGGGCCTGCATGAGTGCTGCTGGCACTGGGGAGCTACAGTTCATTGAGGGAACCATGAATGCCAACATGTACTGTGACATACTGAAGCAGAGCATGATTCTTTCCCTTCGGAGACTGGGCCACAGGGCAGTATTCCAACATAACGACCCCAAACACACCTCCAAGATGACCACTGCCTTGCTAAAGAACTGAGGGTAAAGGTGATGGACTGGCCAAGCATGTCTCCAGACCTAAACCCTATTGAGCATCTGTGGGGCATCCTCAAACAGAAGGTGGGGGAGCGCAATGTCTCTAACATCCACCAGCTCAGTGATGTCATCATGGAGGAGTGGAAGAGGACTCCAGTGGCAACCTATAAAACTCTGGTGAACTCCATGCCCAAGAGGGTTAAGGCAGTGTTGGAAAATTATGGTGCCCACACAAAATACTGACACTTTTGGCCCAATTGGGACATTTAAACTGTACTCACTTTCGTTGCCAACGGTTTAGACATTAATGGCTGTGTGTTGAGTTATTTTGAGGGGACAGCAAATTTACACTGTTATACAGGCTGCACACTCACTACTTTACATTGTAGCAAAGTGTAATTTCTTCAGTGTTGTCACATGAAAAGATGTAATAAAATATTTACAAAAATGTGAGGGGTGTACTCACTTTTGTGGGATACTGTGTGTATGTGTATGTGTGTATATATATAACATAATTTATGTAAGAACTTACCTGATAAATTCATTTCTTTCATATTAGCAAGAGTCCATGAGCTAGTGACGTATGGGATATACATTCCTACTAGGAGGGACAAAGTTTCCCAAACCTCAAAATGCCTATAAATACACCCCTCACCACACCCACAAATCAGTTTAACGCATAGCCAAGAAGTGGGGTGATAAGAAAAAAGTGCGAAAGCATAAAAAATAAGGAATTGGAATAATTGTGCTTTATACAAAAAAATCATAACCACCACAAAAAAGGGTGGGCCTCATGGACTCTTGCTAATATGAAAGAAATGAATTTATCAGGTAAGTTCTTACATAAATTATGTTTTCTTTCATGTAATTAGCAAGAGTCCATGAGCTAGTGACGTATGGGATAATGAATACCCAAGATGTGGATCTTCCACGCAAGAGTCACTAGAGAGGGAGGGATAAAATAAAGACAGCCAATTCCGCTGAAAATAATCCACACCCAAAACAAAGTTTAAATCTTATAATGAAAAAAACTGAAATCATAAGCAGAAGAATCAAACTGAGACAGCTGCCTGAAGTACTTTTCTACCTAAAACTGCTTCAGAAGAAGAAAACACATCAAAATGGTAGAATTTAGTAAAAGTATGCAAAGAAGACCAAGTTGCTGCTTTGCAAATCTGATCAACCGAAGCTTCATTCCTAAACGCCCAGGAAGTAGAAACTGACCTAGTAGAATGAGCTGTAATCCTTTGAGGCGGAGTTCTACCCGACTCGACATAAGCATGATGAATCAAAGACTTTAACCAAGACGCCAAAGAAATGGCAGAGGCCTTCTGACCTTTCCTAGAACCGGAAAAGATAACAAATAGACTAGAAGTCTTACGGAAATGTTTAGTAGCTTCAACATAATATTTCAAAGCTCTAACTACATGCAAAGAATGCAACGATCTTTCCTTAGAATTCTTAGGATTAGGACACAATGAGGGAACCACAATTTCTCTACTAATGTTGTTAGAATTCACAACCTTAGGTAAAAATTTAAAAGAAGTTCGCAACACCGCCTTATCCTGATGAAAAATCAGAAAAGGAGACTCACAAGAAAGAGCAGATAATTCAGAAACTCTTCTAGCAGAAGAGATGGCCAAAAGAAACAAAACTTTCCAAGAAAGTAATTTAATGTCCAGCGAATGCATAGGTTCAAACGGAGGAGCTTGAAGAGCCCCCAGAACCAAATTCAAACTCCAAGGAGGAGAAATTGACTTAATAACAGGTTTTATACGAACCAAAGCTTGTACAAAACAATGAATATCAGGAAGACTAGCAATCTTTCTGTGAAAAAGAACAGAAAGAGCAGAGATTTGTCCTTTCAAGGAACTTGCAGATAAACCTTTATCCAAACCATCCTGAAGAAACTGTAAAATTCTAGGAATTCTAAAAGAATGCCAAGAAAAATGATGAGAAAAACACCAAGAAATGTAAATCTTCCAGACTCGATAATATCTCTTCCTAGATACAGATTTACGAGCCTGTAACATAGTATTAATCACAGAGTCAGAGAAACCTCTATGACTGAGAATCAAACGTTCAATCTCCATACCTTCAAATTTAAGGATTTGAGATCCTGATGGAAAAAAGGACCTTGCGATAGAAGGTCTGGTCTTAACGGAAGAGTCCACGGTTGGCAAGTGGCCATCCGGACAAGATCCGCATACCAAAGCCATGCTGGAGCCACCAGCAGAACAAACGAGCACTCCTTTAGAATCTTGGAAATTACTCTTGGAAGAAGAACTAGAGGCGGAAAGATATAGGCAGGATGATACTTCCAAGGAAGTGACAATGCATCCACTGCCTCCGCCTGAGGATCCCTGGATCTGGACAGATACCTGGGAAGCTTCTTGTTTAGATGAGAAGCCATCAGATCTATTTCTGGAAGTCCCCACATTTGAACAATCTGAAGAAATACCTCTGGGTGAACAGACCATTCGCCCGGATGTAACGTTTGGCGACTGAGATAATCCGCTTCCCAATTGTCTATACCTGGGATATGAACCGCAGAAATTAGACAGGAGCTGGATTCCGTCCATACCAGTATTCGAGATACTTCTTTCATAGCCAGAGGACTGTGAGTCCCTCCTTGATGATTGACATATGCCACGGTTGTGACATTGTCCGTCTGAAAACAAATGAACGACTCTCTTTTTAGAAGAGGCCATGACTGAAGAGCTCTGAAAATTGCACGGAGTTCCAAAATGTTGATTGGCAATCTCACCTCCTGAGATTCCCAAACCCCTTGTGCTGTCAGAGACCCCCAAACAGCTCCCCAACCTGTCAGACTTGCATCTGTTGAAATCACAGTCCAGGTCGGAAGAACAAAAGAAGCCCCCTGAACTAAACGATGGTGGTCTGTCCACCACGTCAGAGAGTGTCGTACAATCGGTTTTAAAGATATTAATTGAGATATCTTTGTATAATCCCTGCACCACTGGTTCAGCATACAGAGCTGAAGAGGTCGCATGTGAAAACGAGCAAAGGGGATCACGTCCGATGCAGCAGTCATAAGACCTAGAATTTCCATGCATAAGGCTACCGAAGGGAATGATTGAGACTGAAGGTTTCGACAAGCTGAAACCAATTTTAGACGTCTCTTGTCTGTCAGAGACAGAGTCATGGACACTGAATCTATCTGGAAACCTAAAAAGGTTACCCTTGTCTGAGGAATCAATGAACTTTTGGTAAATTGATCCTCCAACCATGTTCTCGAAGAAACAATACAAGTCGATTCGTATGAGATTCTGCTAAATGTGAAGACTGAGCAAGTACCAAGATATCGTCCAAATAAGGAAATACCACAATACCCTGTTCTCTGATTACAGACAGAAGGGCACCGAGAACCTTTGTAAAAATCCTTGGAGCTGTTGCTAGGCCAAACGGCAGAGCCACAAACTGGTAATGCTTGTCTAGGAAAGAGAATCTCAGAAACTGATAGTGATCTGAATGAATCGGAATATGCAGATATGCATCCTGTAAATCTATTGTGGACATATAATGCCCTTGCTGAACAAAAGGCAGAATAGTCCTTATAGTTACCATTTTGAATGTTGGTATCCTTACATAATGATTCAATATTTTTAAATCCAGAACTGGTCTGAAGGAATTCTCCTTCTTTGGTACAATGAAGAGATTTGAGTAAAACCCCAGCCCCTGTTCCAGAACTGGAACTGGCATAATTACCCCAGCCAACTCTAGATCTGAAACACATTTCAGAAATGCTTGAGCCTTCACTGGATTTACTGGGACACGGGAAAGAAAAAATCTTCTTGCAGGAGGCCTTAACTTGAAGCCTATTCTGTACCCTTGTGAAACAATGTTCTGAATCCAAAGATTGTGAATCGAATTGATCCAAATTTCTTTGAAAAATCGTAATCTGCCCCCTACCAGCTGGGCTGGAATGAGGGCCGCACCTTCATGTTGACTTGGGAGCTGGCTTTGGCTTTCTAAAAGGCTTGGATTTATTCCAGACTGGAGATGGTTTCCAAACTGATACCGCTCTTGTAGGGGAAGGATCAGGCTTTTGTTCCTTATTGTGACGAAAGGAACGAAAACGATTAGTAGACCTAAATTTACCTTTAGATTTTTTATCCTGTGGTAAAAAAGTTCCTTTCCCCCCAGTAACAGTTGAAATAATAGAATCCAACTGTGAACCAAATAATTTATTACCCTAGAAAGAAAGGGAAAGCAAAGTTGACTTAGAAGACATATCAGCATTCCAAGTTTTAAGCCATAAAGCTCTTCTAGCTAAAATAGCTAGAGACATATACCTGCCATCAAACCTAATGATATCAAAGATGGCATCACAAATAAAATTATTAGAATGTTGAAGAAGATTAACAATGCTATGAGAATTATGATCTGTTACTTGTTGCGCTAAAGCTTCCAACCAAAAAGTTGAAGCTGCAGCAACATCCGCTAAAGATATAGCAGGTCTAAGAAGATTACCTGAACATAAGTAAGCTTTTCTTAGAAAGGATTCAATTTTCCTATCTAAAGGATCCTTAAAGGAAGTACTATCTGCCGTAGGAATAGTAGTACGTTTAGCAAGAGTAGAGATAGCCCCATCAACCTTAGGGATTTTGTCCCAAAACTCTAATCTGTCAGATGGCACAGGATATAATTGCTTAAAACGTTTAGAAGGAGTAAATGAATTACCCAAATTATTCCATTCCCTGGAAATTACTTCAGAAATAGCATCAGGGACAGGAAAAACTTCTGGAATAACTACAGGAGATTTAAAAACCTTATTTAAACGTTTAGATTTAGTATCAAGAGGACTAGATTCCTCTATTTCTAATGCAATTAAGACCTCTTTAAGTAAAGAACGAATAAATTCCATTTTGAATAAATATGAAGATTTATCAGCATCAACCTCTGAAACAGAATCCTCTGAACCAGAGAAATCATTATCAGAATCAGAATGATGATGTTCATTTAAAAATTCATCTGAAAAATGAGAAGTTTTAAAAGACCTTTTACGTTTACTAGAAGGAGGAATAACAGACATAGCCTTCTTAATGGATTTAGAAACAAAATCTCTTATGTTAACAGGAACACTCTGAGTATTAGATGTTGATGGAACAGCAACAGGTAATGTAACATTACTAAAGGAAATATTATCTGCATTAACAAGTTTGTCATGACATTCATTACAAACAACAGCTGGAGGAACAGATACCACAAGTTTACAGCAAATACACTTAACTTTGGTAGATCCAGCATCAGGCAGCGATTTTCCAGAAGTATCTTCTGATTCAGGGTCAATCTGAGACATCTTGCAATATGTAATAGAAAAAACAACATATAAAGCAAAATTGATCAAATTCCTTAAATGACAGTTTCAGGAATGGGAAAAAATGCCAGTGAACAAGCTTCTAGCAACCAGAAGCAAATAAACAATGAGACTTAAATAATGTGGAGACAATAATGACGCCCAAATTTTTTAGCGCCAAAAAAGACGCCCACATTATTTGGCGCCTAAATGCTTTTAGCGCCAAAAATTACGCCACATCTGGTAACGCCGACACTTTTAGCGCAAAAACGTCAAAAAATGACGCAACTTCCGGTGATGCCGGAAATACAAAGAAATTTTTTTTGCGCCAAAAAAGTCCGCGCCAAGAATGACGCAATAAAATGAAGCATTTTCAGCCCCCGCGAGCCTAACAGCTCACAGGGAAAAAAGTCACATTTTTAAGGTAAGAAAAAAATTGATTATTCAAATGCATTATCCCAAATGATGAAACTGACTGTCTGAAATAAGGAATATTGAACATCCTGAATCAAGGCAAATAAATGTTTAAACACAAATATTTAGAACTTTATATAAAAGTGCCCAACCATAGCTTAGAGTGTCACAAAAATAAGATTTACTTACCCCAGGACACTCATCTACATGTAGTAGAAAGCCAAACCAGTACTGAAACGAGAATCAGTAGAGGTAATGGTATATATAAGAATATATCGTCGATCTGAAAAGGGAGGTAAGAGATGAATCTCTACGACCGATAACAGAGAACCTATGAAATAGACCCCGTAGAAGGAGATCATTGAATTCAAATAGGCAATACTCTCCTCACATCCCTCTGACATTCACTGCACGCTGAGAGGAAAACCGGGCTCCAACCTGCTGCGGAGCGCATATCAACGTAGAATCTAGCACAAACTTACTTCACCACCTCCACAGGAGGCAAAGTTTGTAAAACTGATTTGTGGGTGTGGTGAGGGGGTGTATTTATAGGCATTTTGAGGTTTGGGAAACTTTGCCCCTCCTGGTAGGAATGTATATCCCATACGTCACTAGCTCATGGACTCTTGCTAATTACATAAAAGAAATATATATATATATATATTCATATATATATTCACATATCTAATTTTGTGTTCACATTCTTTACTTTTTTTTAATCTGTTTTGTTAGACCTGCATGTGGGATCTCAGTGATTGGTAACTCTGGCTCCATCCTTTCATTACAGACAACCTTGTGGTTTCTTTTACTCATATATATCCAAAAACTTCACCCCACTCATAATATTCACTTACTGTAAAAATGTCTTTGGTATATGATTGATCTTGTTTTGTTTCTATGCTGTTTGCCAGATCTGGATTTTGAGATGATTTACAGCTACTCACAGCTGTATTTCTTGTCCTAAATAAAAATACATTTTTAGTCATGTCAAACAAAATTTTGATACAAAGTTAAATTTGTTATTAAATATTCCTAAAATTACATATTCTATTTATTAAAAAAAGGTATAGCAGACTGCAAACATGCTGAGGTTTGTTATATATGTTGCCCAATATGATTTGATCTACTTTTAAATTTCAATTACTTTAATTATTCTTTATACCAAACCCTTAGTAACAGTCACTTCACTTCAACGTGACCTTATGAATGAATACTCTCTATAATTAAATATTACCATAAAACATGTATTGTATTCTTCACAGTCTTTACCCAGATATTTTAGATTTATGATAACCAGCTATACTACTTAAAAAAGGTAGCAATGTTCCAAGTAGTAAAACACTCATCTTTAAAAGAAAGTAGCTTTGCTGGCCTGGTCTTATCCATAAACTCAGTTCAATTGTCCTACACATGATGTTTGTAAGGTAAGAAATACTAAGGGCAAGAGTACTGAAGAGATAAAAAAAAATCAATAACTAAGCAATGAGAAATCATTTTTAACTGCTGTCTTTGACAAAAGTGACCAAACAGAAAAATCACAATGGTCATAGAGTCCAGTGTCTTTTATATCCTCTTACTGTGCCTGATAATCAAAGGGATCCATGAACATGCTTTGGATGGAAGATGAAAGTAGCACAGCAATCCAAGCCAACTTTCTCAGTAGAAGAAATATTTCTCAATGCTGAGTATTTTTTTCTTCTTTATGTTCTTTTACTTGTTTTAGAAGGCTAAACATTAAATTCAGTGGTGGGTGTCAAACTTTACATGTCTTTATTCTATAATAGCATGGTTTGGTATAATAGTAGTGTAGATATAAAGTTTGATTAATCTGTTTCTTTTTCATCTCAAACAAGTCACTACAAGTATAATGATTTTTCCACAAGAAACAAAGAAATTCACTGGGAGATTTGTGTACGGGAATTATTAAGGGCTAGATTATGAGTGGAGCAGTATTTTGCACTCCCCTCACGCGCTAACTGCGCTAGAAGTAAGCTTTTTGCATACTGGTTATCTACAAATCCCATTTGGAAAATAAGCTGCCTTGTGTACATACAGCTCTCTATCTACTTTATAGCTGAATGCACTGCCCATACTGTTTAAGAATAATGCATGAGTATTTAAACACTTTTGATGCTCTGCCCACTTCCTCCTACACTAGGCCCTGGTGTTAACTGAATACTTTGTTCTGGCCCAGACAAAAATCATGTTGCACCACAGCACTGAGCAACAAAACACTTAGGTCCAGATTATAAATGGCGCGTTAAAAACAGTTACACGCAAACGAAAAGGGGTTTACTTTCAATTTATAATACAAGCGAAAAACCAGACATGCGCAAACACCCAAGACAAACTCAGCTCTAGACTGACAGAAAGGGGATATAAACACTCTCGGCTAGATTTAGAGTTCTGCGGCCAAAGGGGTGCATTAGCTACGCTTGCTTTTTTTCTCCCGCACCTTTTAAATACCGCTGGTATTTAGAGTTCACAGAAGGGCTGCGTTAGGCTCCAAAAAAGGGATCGTAGAGCATATTTACCGCCACTGCAACTCTCGATACCAGCGGTGCTTACGGACGCGGCCAGCTTCAAAAACGTGCTTGTGCACGATTCCCCCATAGGAAACAATGGGGCTGTTTGAGCTGAAAAAAAACCTAACACCTGCAAAAAAGCAGCGTTAAGCTCCTAACGCAGCCCCATTGTATTCTATGGGGAAACACTTCCTAAGTCTGCACCTAACACCCTAACATGTACCCCGAGTCTAAACACCCCTAGCCTTACACTTATTAACCCCTAATCTGCCGCCCCCGCTATCGTTGACCCCTGCATATTATTTTTAACCCCTAATCTGCCGCTCCGTACACCGCCGCAACCTACATTATACCTATGTACACCTAATCTGCTGACCCTAACACCGCCGACCCCTATATTATATTTATTAACCCCTAATCTGCCGCCCCCAACGTCGCCTCCACCTACCTACACTTATTAACCCCTAATCTGCCGACCGGAGCTCGCCGCTACTCTAATAAATGTATTAACCCCTAAAGCTAAGTCTAACCCTAACACTAACACCCCCCTAAGTTAAATATAATTTAAATCTAATGAAATAAATTAACTCTTATTAAATAAATTAATCCTATTTAAAGCTAAATACTTACCTGTAAAATAAACCCTAATATAGCTACAATATAAATTATAATTATATTGTAGCTATTTTAGGATTAATATTTATTTTACAGGTAACTTTGTATTTATTTTAACCAGGTACAATAGCTATTAAATAGTTAATAACTATTTAATAGCTACCTAGTTAAAATAATTACAAAATTACCTGTAAAATAAATCCTAACCTAAGTTACAATTAAACCTAACACTACACTAGCAATAAATTAATTAAATAAAATACCTACAATTATCTACAATTAAACCTAACACTACACTATCAATAAATTAATTAAATAAAATACCTACAATTAAATACAATTAAATAAACTAACTAAAGTACAAAAAATAAAAAAGAACTAAGTTACAAAAATAAAAAAATATTTACAAACATTAGAAAAATATTACAACAATTTTAAACTAATTACACCTACTCTAAGCCCCCTAATAAAATAACAAAGACCCCAAAATAAAAAAATGCCCTACCCTATTCTAAAATTAAAATAGAAAAGCTCTTTTACCTTACCAGCCCTGAAAAGGGCCATTTGCGGGGCATGCCCCAAAGAATTCAGCTCTTTTGCCTGTAAAAAAAAACATACAATACCCCCCCCACAACATTACAACCCACCACCCACATACCCCTAATCTAACCCAAACCCCCCTTAAATAAACCTAACACTAAGCCCCTGAAGATCTCCCTACCTTGTCTTCATCACGCCGGGTTCACCGATCCGTCCACCGAAGTCTTGATCCAAGCCTCTGAAGTCTTGATCCAAGCCCAAGCGGGGGCTGAAGAGTGACGTCCATCCTCTGGCTGAAGTCTTGATCCAAGCGGGCAGAAGAGGACATCCGGACCGGCAAACATCTTCATCCAAGCCGCATCTTCTATGTTCTTCCATCCAATGACGACCGGCTGATCTTCAAGACCTCCAGCGTGGATCCATCCATCTTCACCGACGACTTCCCGACGAATGACGGTTCCTTTAAGGGACGTCATCCAAGATGGCGTCCCTCGAATTCCGATTGGCTGATAGGATTCTATCAGCCAATCGGAATTAAGGTAGGAAAATTCTGATTGGCTGATGGAATCAGCCAATCAGATTCAAGTTAAATCCGATTGGCTGATCAAATCAGCCAATCAGATTGAGATCACATTCTATTGGCTGTTCCGATCAGCCAATAGAATGCGAGCTCAATCTGATTGGCTGATCAGATCAGCCAATCGGATTGAACTTGAATCTGATTGGCTGATTCCATCAGCCAATCAGATTTTTCCTACCTTAATTCCGATTGGCTAATAGAATCCTATCAGCCAATCGGAATTTGAGGGACGCCATCTTGGATGACGTCCCTTAAAGGAACCGTCATTCGTCGGGAAGTCGTCGGTGAAGATGGATGGATCCGCGCTGGAGGTCTTGAAGATCAGCCGGTCGTCATCGGATGGAAGAACATAGAAGATGCGGCTTGGATGAAGATGTTTGCCGGTCCGGATGTCCTCTTCTGCCCGCTTGGATCAAGACTTCAGCCGGAGGATGGACGTCACTCTTCAGCCCCCGCTTGGGCTTGGATCAAGACTTCAGAGGCTTGGATCAAGACTTTGGTGGACGGATCGGTGAACCCGGCGTGGTGAAGACAAGGTAGGGAGATCTTCAGGGGCTTAGTGTTAGGTTTATTTAAGGGGGGTTTGGGTTAGATTAGCGGTATGTGGGTGCTGGGTTGTAATGTTGGGGGGGTATTGTATGTTTTTTTTACAGGCAAAAGAGCTGAATCCTTTGGGGCATGCCCCGCAAATGGCCCTTTTCAGGGCTGGTAAGGTAAAAGAGCTTTTCTATTTTAATTTTAGAATAGGGTAGGGCATTTTTTTATTTTGGGGGTCTTTGTTATTTTATTAGGGGGCTTAGAGTAGGTGTAATTAGTTTAAAATTGTTGTAATATTTTTCTAATGTTTGTAAATATTTTTTTATTTTTTGTAACTTAGTTCTTTTTTATTTTTTTTAATTTAGTTAGTTTATTTAATTGTATTTATTTGTAGGTATTGTATTTAATTAATTTATTGATAGTGTAGTGTTAGGTTTAATTGTAGATAATTGTAGGTATTTTATTTAATTAATTTATTGCTAGTGTAGTGTTAGGTTTAATTGTAACTTAGGTTAGGATTTATTTTACAGGTAATTTTGTAATTATTTTAACTAGGTAGCTATTAAATAGTTATTGACTATTTAATAGCTATTGTACCTGGTTAAAATAAATACAAAGTTACCTGTAAAATAAATATTAATCCTAAAATAGCTACAATATAATTATAATTTATATTGTAGCTATATTAGGGTTTATTTTACAGGTAAGTATTTAGCTTTAAATAGGATTAATTTATTTAATAAGAGTTAATTTATTTCGTTAGATTTGAATTATATTTAATTTAGGGGGTGTTAGTGTTAGGGTTAGACTTAACTTTAGGGGTTAATACATTTATTAGAGTAGCGGTGAGATCCGGTCGGCAGATTAGGGGTTAATAATTGTAGGTAGGTGGCGGCGACGTTGGGGGCGGCAGATTAGGGGTTAATAAATATTATGTAGGTGTCGGCGGTATTAGGGGCAACAGATTAGGGGTACATAGGGATAACGTAGGTTGCGGCGGTGTGCGGTCGGCAGATTAGGGGTTAATAATTGTAGGTAGGTGGTGGCGATGTTGGGGGCGGCAGATTAGGGGTTAATAAATATTATGTAGGTGTCGGCGGTATTAGGGGCAGCAGATTAGGGGTACATAGGGATAACGTAGGTGGCGGCGGTGTGCGGTCGGCAGATTAGGGGTTAAAAAATTTTAATAGAGTGGCGGCGATGTAGGGGGGGGACCTCGGTTTAGGCGTACATAGGTAGTTTATGGGTGTTATGGTACTTTAGAGCACAGTAGTTAAGAGCTTTATAAACCGTCGTTAGACCAGAAAGCTCCTAACTACTGACTTTTTTCTGCGGCTGGAGTTTTGTCGTTAGATTTCTAACGCTCACTTCAGCCACGACTCTAAATACCGGCATTAGAAAGATCCCATTGAAAAGATAGGATACGCAAATGGCGTAGGGGGATCTGCGGTATGGAAAAGTCGCGGCTGCAAAGTGAGCGTTAGACCCTTTCCTGACTGACTCTAAATACCAGCGGTAGCCCAAAACCAGCGTTAGGAGCCTCTAACGCTGGTTTTGACGGCTAACGCCAAACTCTAATTCTAGCCGTCTGTTATCAAGAGAACTAGACAGGAAGTGGAAGAGATAGATAGTGTTCTGATCTTCCAACAAATACGACAGTTCAAAGGAAATGTTTTGAGGGAGTTACCTTCGTTACAGGCTGCAGTAATCAATATGAGAACATCTGCAAGATTGTATGCAAACACTTCTCCCTTTTGGTAGCAGATGATCTATTGGTTCCTGTGGTCTCTAAAGGTATTAGATGCTCATATAGAAAGGCCAAAACAAAAGTGGGCTGGCTAAAATGGGCTGGCTGCTAAGATTTACATTCCTGCATTCTAAAATAAAGATAGCAAGAGAACGAAAAATTGATAATAGGAGTAAATTAGAAAGTTGCTTAAAATTCCATGCTCTATCTGAATCATGAATGAAAAATTTTGGTTTCAGTGTCCCTTTAACATTGACATACATACATATACATCTCTAAAGATGTACATGAATGTATATATATATTTATGTGTTTACAGATGTATTTATATGTGTATATAAGTATTTACAAACATATACTCAGAAGACATAGATACATAAAGATAAAGAGTCTCAAAAAGCAGTTCCGGAGTGAAATTCAAAGTCCAAACCAAACTCAAGGCTATAAGTTTTCAAGGTTTGAATACTCCCAAAACAATTTCTGAGCAAGGACAAGACAATAGACTGATGTTAAGTAAAGCCAGCAGCATGACATGAGGTAATAGAGAGAAAAATAACCTCCAAATTTAAGGAAAAAAATTAATCAAATTGAGAATAACATATGACAATCTGAAGTAAAGCACCACTTATTATGTCAGATTTCTCCAGCAACTGCTGAGAACGAGGCTCAGCGGTAACCTTCTTCAAATTTTATTCTGTGTATAAGCAAATTTCTCTAAAAGAAGTCTCTACATAAGTGTCCAAAAGTCCTCCAAGAGAAGGCCTTTATTAAATATACAAATATTTCATACTATAGATATAGTTCGGTATGGACATTATTTGGTTTCAAAAGGGAAGCTAATTTAACTGCTTAGAAAAGAATAGACACAAAAATACCTCTGTGATTTGTTAAACCTGATTAACCATGATATATTTTATGACATTTATTCTAGAGCAAATGTGGAAGACCCTCACAGATAACAGATTTGCCACTTGGCAGACCACAAAATGTCTCACAAGAGTTCCAGTATAAAGGAAAATGGGCTCTGACTTAGCTGTCACTATAAAGAACTGCAACAATATTTTGTAGACAATAGACATCTCCAAATTGTTTTGAATGAATAATTTGTCACAAAAAAAATAATCTTTAGTTTCAATCTATATCTGGCCGTGGGGTCATTCTGACTTGGTTAACAAAAATCAGTTTTCTGCTATTTCAATTGAAGCAGAGGAGCAGTTGAACAGCAGCATAAACAATATATTTTTTTCTCTTAAAATGTATTTTATTTTTTTAATGCGTCCAGGGTTTTCAAGAACAAAAGTGAAGCTTACATAATTATCGGTTGACACAAGGACATTGTTGAATCACTAGAAACTTTTCTCATCTTTAGACAAACAGTTTTAAAGGGACACTAACGTCAAAGTTAAACTTTCATGATTCAGATAGAGTATGCAGTTTTAAGAGACTTTCCAATTTACTTCTATTATAAAATTTGACACATTCCTTTTATATACACACTTTCTGAGGTACCAGTTCCTACTGAGCATGTGCACAAGTTCACAGGGTATAAGTATACTAGTCTGTGATTGGCTAATGGCTGTCACATGATACAAGAGGCTGGCAAATAAGGAAAAAAAGTTAATTTGTTAGAAAAAAATCAACTGCTTATTTGAAATTCAAAGTAAGTGTTATTACATTGCCCTTTTACTCTTTACTCTTTTTTACTCTGTAAATTATGCAATTCTTTTGTATTTAGTGGTCCTTTAACTACACGAATAAATCAACTACAATATAGTCACCTGCATTTGTTTGGTTTACTCATTTAAGGGGTGGCTTATTTTTAAATGAATGTAAAGAATGCAGAAAAATTTGTAGTTTTTTTTTTTAATTTGTCTGAATCTGAATACATGTTTAATAACCTGTAATATAATTTATATGTTACACAGTGGAAGACCTTTTAGTAAGCAATAGGCACATGTGCAATTCATTTCATTTTGGCCGATTCGGAGATTCGAATGAATTTGAATTTCCGAAAAAGCACCATAACTAAAATCCCGAAAAATACTGAAAATGAATAAATCAGTTTTCAAATTTTTAATTGTTCTAATCTAAACCAAATTTCCGACATCACCGACACTAACTAAATCACTAAATAAAGCTATTAACCCCTAAACTGCCGTTTACCGACATCGCAGACACTAACTAAACCTATTAACCCCTAAACCACAGTTCCCCGACATCGCCGACACTAACTAAACCTATTAAACCCTAAACCGCCATTCCCAAACATCGCCAGCTCTAACTAAACCTATTATCCCCTAACCCCTGTTCCCCAACATCACCGACACTAACTAAAACACTAAATAACATAAATTATGATTACCTGATAATTTTCTTTTCTTCTGATGAAAAGAGTCCACAGCTGCATTCATTACTTTTGGGAAATAAGAACCTGGCCACCAGTAAGAGGCAAAGACACCCCATCCAAAGGCTTAAATACTCCTCCCACTCCCCTCATCCCCCAGTCCTTCAGCTGAGGTACAAGGACCAGTAGAAGAAATATCAGGTGAAAGGTGCCAGAAGAATAAATAAGGACACCCCACAAAAAAAATTACGGCTGGGGAGCTGTGGACTCTTTCCATTAGAAGAAAAGAAAATTATCAGGTAAGCATAATGTATGTTTTTCTTCTTAAATGGAAAGAGTCCACAGCTGCATTCATTACTATTGGGAAAACAATACCCAAGCTATAGAGGACACTGAATGCCAAGACGGGAGGGTACAATAGGCGGCCCATACTGAGGGCACCAGGCCTGAACCCCTACCCAACAAAAAAACCTTAAAAGGAAAGGCCCCAAGGACACTGACCCACAGATAGTCCAGAAGCCAAGCTAGAGACCGCAAATCGGACTCAACTGAGCCAACAGTCCTCCAGGAGACACCGTCAGGACGACACAGAGGATACTTGCTAGTAAGTAAAAGCAGCCAACAAGAGAACTAACTGCAAAAAGCAACCCTCAGACAGAGGGTACACTCTAGGCAACCTAAGCCACCAGACCTACCCACAGGTCTCCAAAAGGGGAACACAGAACCTCAATCGAAGCCCCCCGAGAAGGAGAGGTTACACCCAGAGCCCGAAGGAGATGTAATCCTGGACCCTCTACCTGTAAACCTAGGGAGCTAGCAACTATGCCCACCTAGATCCTGAAAATGACAACGTCTCTCAGAACCCACACCCAGCCAGACCAACCCGGCATCAGCGGATCCAAATCAGGGGAACAGAAGCATCCCAAAACCAGCTAAATAACGAGTGGAAGAATGGCCACAGCCATCCCCACAGAGCACAGATTAAAACCTGACTCCTAAAACAGACGACAAGACCGTAGACCCAAAGGATCTAGCAAAAAGGCCCAACAAGGTCTCAACTTGGAGCCAGCAAGACTCCAGATGGACCGTAACAACCCAGAGAGACACCCCTCTCCGATAAGTTAACCCACAGTTCCAACCTCCTGAATCCAGGAGAAGCCATAAGAAGGAGAATAACTCCTTAAGAAAAGTGATGGAGCCAGAAGGGCAAAATCTGTTCTCAAGGCATGAAGCCACCAGCTACAGGAGAGATCAATCCCCAACAGAGATGTCCTTGGAAAGTACCCCCCTAAAAGTAGCTTGCTAACACACATTCCCTATGTAATGGATGCAGCAGAGACACTGCAAACCCATTCGCCTACAGAGCAGTGAATCCAAGGGTTACCCTAGCAAGCTGACCTAGGGAATCCAACCCTAAGGCGCATCAAGCCTAATGAGTAACAGACACTCAGAAAACCTGGCCAACCATGACCATGTCAGGTAGATTGAGTAAAGGACATAGCTCAAGTTCCCAGTACTGGGGAACCCCAAACCAGCCCTTAGGCCTAAGAATCCAGTAACAACCCATAACTGGGTCCACAAGGGAAAACGCCAAATGAAGCCTCTGCAACCAGAAGCCTCAGGGAGAAAACAGGACAACCAATTGTTCAATCAAACAATACCAGAGAACTGAACACCCTGTCTGACAAAAAAACAGACACAAGGGATATGAATGCAATATCCAGATCAATCAGGATAATGAGAAGAACTTGTAAGTCCCGACCTAAGGAAGGAACCACCCCTTGCTAAAGTCCTACACTCCAAGGAGCAAGGCAATAGAAGTCGTATTACGACCCTAGAGCCCCAAGACTTCTCAAACAGCCTCAGGACAACAAACCAAGGGATACCTTGAGATTAAAACCCCTCGAGCAGGGCTAGTCTCCACATCACCTTCTTACAAACAGAGGAATACAGGGAGAAAAGACATGAAGCCTTCCCAGCTCCGGGGAGCCCCGAGCTAAGTCCACAGGGATCAACCATCTCCTGGAGGAAACCCAGGTCCCTAAAAGGAGGCCTTACTCACCCGGAGACAACGGAAGAAGACCAAGAAGGTCTTATAATTCAGCTAGACAGTACACGGTCAATGTGCAATAACTGCAGCTGGTTACATTAAACAGCTTGCGAGCACACATTTAAGGTGCAAAGAGCTGCAGCTGGTTTCAAACTGCAAACCTTCCGCATTCTAGTCAGCTATTCACACTACTAGCTGTTGATGGACCAAGTCCAAAAAGGACAAATCCAGAGCCTCAAAAAAAAAGGCCAAACCGCTCAAACAGCGGTAAGAGGGCGCTAAGCCATCTAACCGTCCACTGCGTGGGGGAGGAAACTCTAGGCTCCGATAATACCAGACGTAAGAGAGAGTGACGCAGCAGAAACTCCACTTACCCAGTCATCAATGATTGAAGGCTATAAGGACTGAAACAATCCTTCCCGCCTCACGGACCCACAGGTCCTCTTGAATGCTTAGTTCAAACATGTAAAACAAATGATAACCTGAGCACTTGGCGCCTCGACCGGATCAGCCAAGCAGAACATTGCCACATGTCTGAACAGCTAGGCTTACAGGCAGAGTAACCCAACAGGACCAGCCTGCACCCAGGGCCCTAACCGGCAAGCTGCATAAATCCTCCCTCAGAGGGGAAGAAAGGAAAACAGACGTTTTTAACATAGGACTAACATGTCCAAAACAACTTCCGAAGAAGTAACAAATAGTATCGATCCCAGAAGGTTCCAGAAGGAAACAATAAACAAAATTAAAAACATCCTATCGGATAAAAAGAAAATAAGGCAACACGGAGGTTAACGCCCAAGAAGAAACAGGCCTACCCGCAGGACCAGCCAAACGGAGCCCTGATCTTCCATGAACTGGGAAAAATCTCAATAAAATAAAAATCAGGAGATTACATCATCCCCACATGTCTAATGAGGTGCACCATTCGAATTAGCAGACTGAAAATGCCTGTATCCGATAAGGATAGGGTCATTTAATAACTGAAAAACATGTGAAGGCGCGCAATTCTGTAACGAAAGGCACAACACTCAGGGACAGTTATATCCGCAGGGAACTGTAGAGGCCATCCTCAAGACCTGGGACAATAGGGCACAAGCACAATCACAAATAAACGTCTGGACTCTGCAGACAAATAATCGCCAAAAATACATGGAAGTGAAAATGTGCTGCAACCTCCAGGGGCAATATGCCACCCTGCATGGAGGAATAATCATAAACTGGGTTACCCGCATATGTAGAAGTATGGAGCGGTAGGGAACTCGCCTCTCAGAGGAAGGGACCCCCAGAGGCGGATGACTCAGCTGTCCTTTGATTCCCCGACCCGAGGAATAAGGTGCTCTCATATGGCATACAGAACATAACTGGTTGACATGTGTCAACGAGGCCAATCCGGATTCGTCACCGGACACAGAATCTGAATCTGAAAGTAAATCAGAATCCTCCATAACTGAATCTGAAATTTGAACAGTCTCAGCATCAGAATCCTCCATAACTGGATGGAGGATATGCAAATATGGACTAAAGAATTAAAATTAAATGGCACCTGACACCCACAATGGCTGGGGCACTCACCACCTCCTATGAACCAGACCCCTGCGGACTAGAATTTCTCCTTCGCCACACGGTCAGGTCTGCGGAAATGGAAGACGGAACGTAATCATGCCCGGCCACAAGGTGAACCATACAGTCCAAAAAAGTGTGCCCAACCATAAGGTCGCTTCACTTCCAGAGGCCTTAATATTCCAAACCATGAACCCAATTAACACCACACATAAGCAGGTTGAATCACATAACAAACATGATTAAAAAAAAACTGTTCAATAACCCCCCTCAGGAGATATTAACCCTTGATTCCAAGATACTAAAGGAGACTCACTGAGACCCTTATGTTAAGTTAGACCCGCAAGGTGGTAGCCTCTCTGGAAAACATCTGAATTACAGTACATTCACGAAGAAAGTAAAATGAAACGATCTTACCAGAATCTACACCGTGGAACAGGAACACGACCCTTCAAGTGTGACAGATAGTAGCATCGCCTCCTCCATGGACTTGAGAGAAGAAAGCAGGCAGCGGAGCGAAGTTCGACAACGCAGATTGCTTGAGGAGCTGTTAACATGAGTCGGGATGGTTTCGCAGAAAGACTCTCCCTGCATCTCAGGACTCTTACTTTCATCCAAGCCCTTAATGAGAGACTGATAGAATTACTTAAAACTCCTGTCCCATGTTGAAGAGTACTATCCTCCATAAGAGACTAAATAAATTCTGATACTTCTCTGCCAACCTCCTGGGATGAAAGGCAAAGAATGACTGGGGGATGAGGGGAGTGGGAGGAGTATTTAAACCTTTGGTTGGGGTGTCTTTGCCTCCTCCTGGTGGCCAGGTTCTTATTTCTTAAAAGTAATGAATGCAGCTGTGGACTCTTTCCATTTAAGAAGAAAAAACCTATTAACCCCTAAACCGGCGTTCCCAAACATTGCCAACACTAGCTAAACCTATTAACCCCTAAACCGCAGTTCCCCCACATCCAACAACCTAAATTAAACTATTAACCCCTAAACCTAACAGCCCCTAACTTTAACATAATTAACTATTAATTAGTTTTTTTAAACTTTTAAAAAATATTTTATAAATATCTAAATTATATATTTTGTTAGAAAAAGTGTATATATGAGTGTAATATTTTATTTTAATATGTTTTTTATGTGTTTTGTGCAACTTATTTTTTTACCCTTACACTTTACGTCAGGTTTCAAGTAGCACTAAATATTCTAGCGCAGTTCCGGCTTGGGTTCGAGTGCATACTATAACTTTAAACTTGTAATACCAACACTATTTGGCATGTCCCAATCTCCACTGAAAGCATAGTTTACACTGATGTTGGCCGCCCTAACCCTTCTCTGGTAAATGGGATTTACCATGGACTTGTAATATTAAGTTGCTCGCCAATGCTAGTGCGCTCCAGCAATATTGCGTATTGAGTCCTGCACTATCATTAGCGTTCCACTTGTAACCTAGCACGATAATTTATGTTCATCTATTCTCCAAAGTCTTAACTTCTGCCATAATCTGTAATGTCTATCTAGTATTCAGGAAGGATAGAAACAGAAGCATGACAACACTCATCCTAAAAATACCTATTGTAACTGGAAAACTAGAGAAGCAAAATCCTAATCCACAGACTCCTCCTACAAAGGATTCAGAGATGCAAAAAGTTTTTAAAACCTCCGACATATATCCTTATCTAAACCAATCAAAGACCTTCCCTTAGTCCAAGAAGATGATCTGAAACAGCTCCAGCAAGTCCTATGTCTCTTATACTGTCCCAAACCATGTTGAACCCCCCAATGTGTAGTGTTCAGGGTGTATATTAATACTAAGGTACATAACCAAAATATGCAGTTTAGAGACTATCATAATGCACCAGGCTTGAGGGTCTCTACAGTATGTAGCACTTCATAATTAACTTTCCTAACAATCAAGAAAGCATTGCACACTCAACAACTGGGTAATATTTTGATCCCATAATTAGGTGAACTGTTTGCGGGCGAACAGTTCG
Source organism: Bombina bombina (assembly GCF_027579735.1). Taxonomy (NCBI): domain Eukaryota; kingdom Metazoa; phylum Chordata; class Amphibia; order Anura; family Bombinatoridae; genus Bombina; species Bombina bombina. Next base: position 1,006,298,315 of record NC_069503.1, read on the forward strand.
GGACATCACTAATCATAAGTAAGTATACTTTATATACTTTATATAGACATCAGAATGCTTGCAGTAGAGAAAACATAAGAGAAGAAATATTTTAGCATTAGAATATATATACGCCTCTGGTGTTATATATAAGGAATTTCAGGTTAGACATGGGAGCTGGTAATCCAGACTATGGGGCATATTTATCAAGCTCCGAATGGAGCTTGATGCCCCGTGTTTCTGGCAAGTCTGCAGGCTCGCCCGAAACAGCAGTTATGAAGCAGCAGTCACAAAGACCGCTGCTCCATAACCTGTCCGCCTGCTCTGAGCAGGCAGACAGACATCGCCGGAAATCAACCCGATCGAGTACGATTGGGTTGATTGACACCCCCCTGCTGGCGGCCCATTGACCGCGAGTCTGCAGGGGGCGGCGTTGCACCAGCAGCTCTTGTGAGCTGCTGGTGCAATGCTGAATACGGCGAACGTATTGCTCACCGTATTCAGCGAGGTCTGGCGGACCTGATCAGCAATGTCGGATCAGGTCCGTCAGACCTTGATAAATAGGGGCGAATAAATTTGGTAATATGTGTAGAAGGTGAGGAACACACAGAATATCGAAATGGGTGGTTAGACTATACCTAAACACTGTCAATAAAGAAATACTGTAATGTGCTGAACATACCTGTATATACCTCTTGCTATTACCTCTTGGCTAACCAAATGTGTTCAGCTAGCTCCCAGCAGTACATTGTTTCTCCTTCAAGAGGAATTGTTACATTCACTAATACCAAATCAATCGTCAATTATACAATTTGTAACAAATTACTACTTATCATTAAGTTAGGACATATTCATTGGTGGTGTTCAGTACATATAGCACTATAAAAATCAATTTGTTATCTTCAGAACCATACCATTTACTGTTACAAGTAAGATTGTTTCAATCTGAAATTGTTATATTGTGTCTATTTTAAGTGTTATATTGTGTTTACATGATTAGAGATAGCATCTCGTATTTAGGTAGAGTGAAGCGCTTCTTTAAATTTGTGTTTTTTGTTATGAATCAAACAGGTTAGAGAAATACACTCCTAAAATGCTCAATACTGCTACTCCCTAAATAGACAAATGCTCCTCAAAACATGTGTCAGATATAGCTAGTAAAAACAGAAACAAAAAGGGAGAGCGCTACAGCGATAACGGATTGAGAGAACAATGTAGATGAGCTAAATAGCTGAAAATCAGACTATGGATCACTTATGAATAAAAGGTGTGCGTACAAAATGACCTACATCTATGCTGATGGTGGCTGATACGTAGATATGTGAGCAATGAGATATAAGGTGAAAACAAGAAGTGTGTAATGTGAGGATCAGAATCAAATAAATAGTTTATACTGAAAGAAGAAGAATCAAAAGTTTTTACTTAATAAGCGCAAAAGAAATATGACATATAGTAATAACAAAATTACAATAAAATATGCTCAAAATGCTGTTTGAGAAGGAATTTCAAACAGATGGTACCAAAAAATATATATAAATGGCAAGACAAAAATGTTAAAATATTAAATCACTGCAGTGAAAATTAGTATCAAACCTTGGTAAGGTGTTGTATTATGCCGACCAAGCGGCGATGAAATGTGCCGTCTAGGAGGTGTCTGTGATGCAAGAAGACCGGCGGTATCTGTGTGTGACCCTTTATACTTCTGGGTTACGTAAGATGCGGATGGTCGGGCACTGATTGGGTAATGCCGACAAGCCCTTCGTAACGAGGTATCCATGTGACAACGGACTTTTTGTATCTCCAAATGTTTGTGGATGGTCCGTGTCTTGACGGTTTATGATAAGCTGATGAAAAATCACCTGATTTACAGGGAAAAAAAGACTTTGGTGAACCAGTTTGTAACTGATTTTACGTTACCCCACAAATCCACGATTGCTGCTGGGGTTCCTTCTGGAAAACTGTAGTGAAGACAACAGTGAACAACGGTCTACGCGTTACGGACAGCGGCCTTTTATCAAGATGTTCACTGTATGTTTGTAACATCCTTATGTATACATGGTGTCACTCCTATTGGTTCATTTCAAATGTCTCATATCCAATAGGATGTCGTTATTTTTGATTGTCAATTAGGATATTTGTTTTCCTGGGTGATTACCAATTATTATTATTATAATAAATAAAAAGAAATCTAAAATTAAGAACATTGTTGCCAATATTGAATTACATTATAAAAATAAAAACACAATAAAATGTTAAAAAAAAAAAGAAATTACGATAAGTGAATATAAACGCTAGTGTATGCAAGAATTCTGTGCAAATTGAGAGAAAACGGTATGTTAGTGAAAACTTGTGTCATCTATTGTGGAAATTATATAATAGTTAATATATTTATACATGTATTAGTGGTATACGTGAAAAAATGTATGTGTGAAAAAAAGGAAAAGGAAATATAAAGTGATCATTGTAAATGTATTTGTCTTTGAAAGAACTTTCACTGCAGTGACTTAATATTTTAAAATTTTTGTCTTGCCATTTTTATATATTTTTTGGTACCATCTGTTTGAAATTACTTCTCAAAAAGCATTTTGAGCTCATTTTATTGTAATTTTGTTGTTATTATGGGGCCGATTTATCAAGCTCTGTATAGAGCTTGATGCCCGTTTCCGTGCGAGAGGCTCGGCGGAAACAGAAGTTATGAAGCAGCGGTCTAAAGACCGCTGCTCCATAACTTGTCCACCTGCTCTGAGGCCGCGGACAGAAATCAACCCGATCGAATACGATCGGGTTGATTGACACCCCCTGCTAGCGGCCGATTGGCCGTGAATCTGCAGAGGCGGCATTGCACCAGCAGTTTACAAGAACTGCTGGTGCAATTATAAATTTATCGATGTGCAGCGGAAATAATACGCTACATCGTATCATGTCCGCTCGCACTATGATAAATCTACCCTTATATGTCATATTTCTTTTGCGTTTATTAAGTAAAAACTTTTGATTATACTTCTTTCAGTATAAACTATTTATTTGATTCTGATCCTCACATTACACACTTCTTGTTTTCACCTTATATCTCATTGCTCACATATCTACGTATCAGCCACCATCAGCATAGATGTAGGTCATTTTGTACACACACCTTTTATTCATAAGTGATCCATAGTCTGATTTTAAGCTATTTAGCTCATCTACATTGTTCTCTCAATCAGCTCGCCCTTTTTGTTTCTATTTTTACTACACATTTCATCTACACATGCACATAGAATTTCTAGTTCACGGGTCCATCAAACATTCTCTCCCAAATGACCACATAACCCACTCCTCTGTAAAAGTGTGAAAAGAAGGATTTTTCTTTGTTGAGAGTAACTCCATAACATAAAAAAACCCTTTAACAATTCATATTATTAGAACAAGATCCTCTGAATAATGTATGACCTAATAGGAATAAGAATCATGTAAGACAAGTTGTTTTTTTAGCACAATCTGAAATGTAAATGAATTATATAGTTCATAGAACACTAATGTTGTATGTGCGTCTTTGTTGGTTAGATACAAATGACAACTCTCAGGATTCCCCAGTTGACATCAATTCTCTGACTACTTTGAAATTATCTTAGCTCACTAAAGTTATGTATGACATTTTTGATTTACCATTTTATGCTGCTCTTGGAGGTATATACTGCACTACCAGGGCAACTCTTTCTGTTGAGTTTTTGAGGAACCAAGGTTGCAGAAATCACTCTATCGCCATTGCTTAGTGAAGAATATGTCTTATTGTTTCTTGAAGATTGAAGTGGTGAGCAGCTTTTTATTATCTGAAAAATAAATGACAATAGTAGTATAAGTGAAAATGTTTACTGGAAAATAGGGTTATCCCAACTTGGGGCTCTAGACCTTCAAACAGGCCAACATGGCATCATCCATATATGTGGTCTATCCCAATCTGTTTTAAAAACACTCTACATTGGTGTTCTAATTAGTTCTAATGGGTTCTAACTGGACAGCACATTTTAGCTTTGTGAAGGTTTTTCACAATAATTACAAGTTTAAAAGTATTAAACAAATCACACTGGCATCCTGGGTATTGTAGTCCAATATGGAGGATTATGCACTTCCGGTTTTGGGACTCCAGTTACAGCCTAGAACGTAGTGCTGCAGTGTTCAATTCCTGAGAAAAGCTATTTTCTAATATATTTTCTAAACAAATGCAGGAAATAGAAATGTTCTTGAAACTGCATTTCATACTTGGATGGTGTCATTTAAACAGCTGTATTTCCAGAGGATTAAATGCTAAGGAAAATACATTAGCCCAGTGACACATTTGATTTCTAATGGATTAAAGTAGACCAATATTTTGTAGGTGTTTGTGAAGCAATATATTACACCTTCACCTCAGTCATGAATATGAAAGAGCAGCAGTTAAACATGTTAAAAATGTTTTTGAATTAATAAAAGTTTAAGTAAAAGCTGTTTAAATGTTCAATAATAATACCCTGTGTATCTTTTGCTCATTGGCTTACAGGCCACTTACTGGAGGAGCTGACGTAGAAATCCTTGGCATACAAGACTTTGGTCTCAGAGGTAGTAAAGTCGCCATCTGTGCAAAGGGATCAGCATCTCGTTTAGGCCGTAGCTGACGTCTAGACCACAACTTTATATCCGCTCCAATCTGAGACGAGTCAGATAGACAAAATCTGGGTCCCCTGGAAAAAAAGGATTGTTTTTATTGCATGAAATAAAAATTCTGATATTTAGGAGACTGTAAAAACATAATTTACATGGACAGACCAGTCAATTCTGACATGAATCCTGATATACTTTTTACTGAGACTTAGGGGACACATCTTGTGAGAAGGGCTTGGACAATGTGAAGTAATGAGACAGGAGTAAATAACCATTAGTGGGGTTTCTCCTAATGTGGACCCCAGACAGGGAGGTGTCATAAGGACCAGATAACAATGAATATGATATCAAACATGTTTGCTTTATGAGTGAGGAATTTGAAAACTGTGGATATGTATCAGCTTTTAAAGTACTTTTAATAGCTTTTTTCCTGTGATAAAGGATATCCTAGCAATAAGTAGGGCATATGCACTTGGTGGAGATTCTGGGACAAATGGTCAATTATTAATCGAATACAAATCCTAGGGTGTTCTTTTATGTTACAAACAATCCATGACAATAGAAATATAACTGTAAAATCATTAATTTAATGCACAGGTTATTTCTGTTGCATTGTGTTTTCAGTATGTTGTTTATTGTTCCTTTAAAACTTAAAGGAAGTTTATTATTAATGTCTTATTAACACCTGCAGAAATTTTTTAAATAGTTTATGGTGTTTAGTTAAAAATGAAAAAACAATTTGGCGGAAACTGCATAAGAGGGTAATTAGGAGCCATTACAATATATATCACTGTATCATATTGCTCAGGACATACTGGCTCTTTTAAAATAATGATATATCGCTAGCTTATGCAAACAAAGCCATATGTATTTTATATATCTAGCTTAAACATTATATATTTGAAGTTTATGTTAATAAAATCATGTGCTTTATTTGTTGCTCAGTGAAAAACAACAACAAAAATAGTTAATTTGGTTGGACACCTCTTCTGTAGATGAAATAGAAAGCTGCACATATATGTATTTAATTTCTATCCCATAATTTTCCTTAACTTAACCTTGACAGCTACACTGGCGTCAATACGCTCGCCAGACATAGCTGCTGCGGATCTAAATACGATCCCCTTATTTATAAAAAAGTCGTCAAAAACAGGCGCATCAAGTACGGTGCGAAGAGCATCGGACTGTTGTTAACTAACAGTCATCAATGACGCGGTTATTCCGTTTTTTCACAACTTTATTTATACCATTTCATAACTGTCCATGAACAAGCACATTTCTCTAAAGCTAATCTTTTATTTTTCAACAGTTAATGTTCAAGAAATAGATAGATTTTTACCTCAACAAACAATATATGTATATAGTGTAAATGTATTATTATTCTGAGCAGCTGGGCCAGTTTTTTCTCTGTTCCTGTGTAACCCCTCCTGATTGCAATCTAGTTTTAAAAACCACCCCTTCACAGGTGTTATAAAATGGGCTAGCATATAAGATGACGTTTCTTACTGAAAAAGAAATTCAAGAGAAGGAAGAAATACACTGAAAATATCATGACAGTAAAGAGGTGATTTTAATTTCTACTATATCTGAATCATGAAAGTTTAATGTTAGGTGGGCTATCCCTTTGAGCTATCAGCTTAAGATTATATTGAATCAAACATCAATTCCAATTTCTCAAATCATAGTAATGTGTGATGACAGGGTGTGTTTTAGACCGAATGTTGCTGCTCTTTCATATAAAGTAGGGTTGCACCGATACCATTTTTTTAAAAACCGAGTACAAGTACCGATACTTTTTTTCAAATACTCACCGATACCAATTACTGATACTTTTTTAATGTCATGACAGTTTACCTAGCACAATACAGAGTAAAGATTTAAGATCACTTCTTTATAATTATGAACTGTATCTCAAAAGACATTTTGAAATAATAAAACAGTTTTATGTGATTGTTGTCACAAAGTTCACAGAACATGTTTATAAATAAAAATATTACAATAACATATATTAATAACAACAACAATAAATAACAGCTGCAGCAACTAGGGCTGGAAAGCTACAATTTAAAGGGGGGATTACTGGATGCAATTGGGTTGTAGGGTGCCTATATAACTCATCAATTTGACATTTGTACTTAATACAAAGTAATATAATTTAATTCTGAAAATAATATTGGGGAAAGAGTATCCCAGTAATCCCCTTTGAGAAAAATGGGGCACTTGCATTCTACTGATTCAACAGAAAATAGGGCTGGTCTTCATATTTTTCTAGGGCTGCTTTTTATTCCCAGTTCAGCCCTGGCTAAGGATGTTCCTCAGAGTACAGTATGTTTTGAGCATAATTGTGCAAGATGAGAACTAGCAGTATAACAGGCAATCTAGCAATTAGAATAATTTTTCAAAAGTTAGTGGAAAGTTCTTATTAAGGAACAGAAGCATCTCTGCATGTTCAGCTATAAGTCTGTTTCTGCTAACAGTAAGGACGTTTGACGCTAAGCTGAACAGTCTTTCACTTTTCACAACTACTGCATGGGTCAGAAAGATATTTTTGGGCCATTAAATCTCAGTTTATTAACTGCCCAGTATTTCAGGGGTTTGTCTGAATAAGGTACAGTGATCTCTCCCAGGTAGGCTTCCAGCTGTAAAATATCAGCTTTTGGAGCACTGCTCTCAAATGTACAATAATACAAATAACAGCAATTTGTATTGGCAGAACAATTTTTTGTTAAGTCTCCACTCCAGCTTAAAATGAAATGGGAACATGCAGTTTGAAAAATGCCACAAGATGGCGAATGGATAAGAATTGGAGGTATCAGCTTAAGTATCGGTGCATTTGCACGAGTACAAGTACTCATGCAAATACTTGGTATCGGCACCAATACCAATACTAGTATCGGTATCGGTGCAACCCTAATATAAAGGTATTCTTGTGTTTTTGTTCCCCTCTGAAGGTGCCACACGTTTATAAAGTTGGATACGATAGTGTGCGTTATTAGGACAATGAAGATTCTTGTTTTTCCAGCAGCTGGTTTGATGTCTTGGTTATGCTGAGTTAGCGCTAATGTGGACGTTGTAGTTTGACGATTGTCACATTCAGGTTAGTGCTTTAGCCATTTAGCTTAATTTTGTTGATTCTTTTAACATAGGGGCTGGTAAGGTTGGTATATTATTCTAATATATTGCTAGCTTTGAGTATGGTTCCCCCTTGTTCAGTTAACGTTATTTTGGGGTTGTTGGGCTCTGAATATTGGGTGTAGCATGTGTTGGAGGCGTGCTCAGTGAGTTGTGGTGCAATAGGTGTTTTTTTTTAAGATAGTTTATGTGCTGTTAAAAATCAGCTGGTTCATAACATTTTATCATACCTGCTTTTCTATAGGTTCCATTATTAGCTCCCTAAGGGTGTTACTTGTATTATACCGTATTTGGGCTTTTGTCCTGGCTCAGTCCCATCATTCAGTGAGTACATCTGTAGCTTGAAATGTAGTTTTAAGTTCAGGTACTTGATATGGCTTGCAGTCTATCTCACAAGCAGTCCTGTATTGGATTGGCTTTTGGCTAGACAGCTTTAAATTCTGGAGAGTTTCTGACACAGTACATCGGGTGGTATTTTTATGTAGAGAATGCCCTCTAGATCCATAATGTGGGACATGTTGTTATTTTCTGTGAACCTTGGCCTGAAGAGAGTTCCTATTTATCTCGTGTTGGGTGTGTATGTTGTATGTCTTCACGTGTCATATACTATATAAGTTTCTTATTTATGTCTTTTTTCACACAGATAAATCTTGTCTTGAAGAAGGCTCAATTATGAGCCGAAATGTCGACTATGACTACTTATGAGTAATTTCTGATGTATTCAGATTAAAAACTATCAATGGTTGAAACTAAAAATCCTGTGAGTGCCCTCCTTTACAACATACTGTATATCTATTCTTGGCTCTTTGAGGATTGCACCCAGGTCATAATTACACCACAGAGGTTGGAGTGCTGGGCCACCGGCTAATTGACATTATATATATATACGTCTATCTATCTATTTATCTATCTATCTATCTATCTATCTATCTCTCTCTCTCTATATATATATATATATATATATATATATATATGTGCAAAAAGTCCAGCACTCACTATACCATATTGCTTCCGGGGTGCATCCTCAGTTATCATATGAAAGGCCAAAGAGAGCACTCACCGTTATTTTCATGTCAAACAAAAGTGTTTATTTTCTGTGAACGTTTTCGGGGTCTGACCCCGTCCTCAGAAAATTCCAAATAATATGATTGTATTATTTGGAATTGTCTGAGGACAGGGTCACTCCCCGAAAACGTTCACAGAAAATAAACACTTTTGTTTGACACGAAAATAACGGCGAGTGTTCTCTTTGTTCTTTTATATATATATATATATATATATATATATATATATATATACAGGGAGTGCAGAATTATTAGGCAAATGAGTATTTTGACCACATCATCCTCTTTATGCATGTTGTCTTACTCCAAGCTGTATAGGCTCGAAAGCCTACTACCAATTAAGCATATTAGGTGATGTGCATCTCTGTAATGAGAAGGGGTGTGGTCTAATGACATCAACACCCAATATCAGGTGTGCATAATTATTAGGCAACTTCCTTTCCTTTGGCAAAATGGGTCAAAAAAAGGACTTGACAGGCTCAGAAAAGTAAAAAATAGTGAGATATCTTGCAGAGGGATGCAGCACTCTTAAAATTGCAAAGCTTCTGAAGCGTGATCATCGAACAATCAAGCGTTTCATTCAAATAGTCAACAGGGTCGCAAGAAGCGTGTGGAAAAACCAAGGCGCAAAATAACTGCCCATGAACTGAGAAAAGTCAAGCGTGCAGCTGCCAAGATGCCACTTGCCACCAGTTTGGCCATATTTCAGAGCTGCAACATCACTGGAGTGCCCAAAAGCACAAGGTGTGCAATACTCAGAGACATGTCCAAGGTAAAAAAGGCTGAAAGACGACCACCACTGAACAAGACACACAAGCTGAAACGTCAAGACTGGGCCAAGAAATATCTCAAGACTGATTTTTCTAAGGTTTTATGGACTGATGAAATGAGAGTGAGTCTTGATGGGCCAGATGGATGGGCCCGTGGCTGGATTGGTAAAGGGCAGAGAGCTCCAGTCCGACTCAGACGCCAGCAAGGTGGAGGTGGAGTACTGGTTTGGGCTGGTATCATCAAAGATGAGCTTGTGGGGCCTTTTCGGGTTGAGGATGGAGTCAAGCTCAACTCCCAGTCCTACTGCCAGTTTCTGGAAGACACCTTCTTCAAGCAGTGGTACAGGAAGAAGTCTGCATCCTTCAAGAAAAACATGATTTTCATGCAGGACAATGCTCCATCACACGCGTCCAAGTACTCCACAGCGTGGCTGGCAAGAAAGGGTATAAAAGAAGAAAATCTAATGACATGGCCTCCTTGTTCACCTGATCTGAACCCCATTGAGAACCTGTGGTCCATCATCAAATGTGAGATTTACAAGGAGGGAAAACAGTACACCTCTCTGAACAGTGTCTGGGAGGCTGTGGTTGCTGCTGCACGCAATGTTGATGGTGAACAGATCAAAACACTGACAGAATCCATGGATGGCAGGCTTTTGAGTGATCTTGCAAAGAAAGGTGGCTATATTGGTCACTGATTTGTTTTTGTTTTGTTTTTGAATGTCAGAAATGTATATTTGTGAATGTTGAGATGTTATATTGGTTTCACTGGTAAAAATAAATAATTGAAATGGGTATATATTTGTTTTTTGTTAAGTTGCCTAATAATTATGCACAGTAATAGTCACCTGCACACACAGATATCCCCCTAAAATAGCTAAAACTAAAAACAAACTAAAAACTACTTCCAAAACTATTCAGCTTTGATATTAATGAGTTTTTTGGGTTCATTGAGAACATGGTTGTTGTTCAATAATAAAATTAATCCTCAAAAATACAACTTGCCTAATAATTCTGCACTCCCTGTATATATATATAGAGAGAGAGATAGATAGATAGATAGATAGATAGATAGACTGGTTGCTATGGGCCTCCCCCCAGCACTTGGGGCTTGGTGTCACTGCACCTGCTGCACCAATGGTTGTTTTAACATTGACCAAAAGGGCCATTCTAACAATGTTTAGGTGTTCATACTGACAGTGATTCAATACATTATTTTTACTGATACACCAATTTTTATTTAACTGCATGTAATAGACACTAGTATAAAGAATAATATGCACAGATACCGATATAAAAATAAAACCGTTTAAAAACTTACTTAGAAGCTCCCAGTTTAGCTCTGTTGAAAATGTTATCTGGAACAGCCACTGTATAGCAAAAATAGCAGCCACTCCCCCTCCCCCTTCCTCTGCATATAAAAAAGACTCTTTACACAAACAGGAGCAAGTTGAAGTAGGCATACGTCAGTATACTTCTAAAACTTTAGGGCTTGGTTAGGAGTCTTAAAATCAGAGCAATGTTATTTAAAAATAAGCAAAACTATACATTTAAAAAAAACTGTATGGGCTATATAAATGGATCATCTACAAACATTTATGCAAAGAAAAATCTAGTGTATAATGTCCCTTTAATATTCAGAGGACAACCAAAGATATGACATTCATTTGACTCTCTTACCAGTACAGGAGCAAGGATTTCACAATTTCAGTCTGAACATGCTGTAAATGATTTACGTTCCACTGATTTGTATCTAAAAGTCTTAATCTCTGTAAAACTTCAGCCTTGATGAAATTATCTTCACTTGTCACCAGATAAAGCTTCTTCATTTTATTGAGATGACTTAAAATAAAACAGACATCTGATTACTTCTGGGGATTATAGTATAGTATAAACACACAACAATAAAAAATGTTGGATTACAAAATTGAAACTATCTATCTATCTATCTATCTATCTATCTATATATATATATATATATATATATACATACATACACATATATATATATAAATGAAAGGACAGTAAACGTGCACGTGAAATGTACACTAACTTATCCTCCCCTTCAACTACACGATGCAGCTTTAATATCAAGTTTTAAAACAAAGGAACCTGGCTTCCTAATGTACAGCCAACCATGTACAGTGGCATTGTACTTAAGTCGAGCCTAGGGCAAATAAAAGGAAAAAGTCGCAAATATTGCCTCCTTCCTGCATCAATAAAGATGGCCTGATAGGAACGCACAGCACTTGGGAGCAGCAAGATCCTCTTACATCTCCAGCCACTAAGGCTTCAACAACTAAAATTGCAAGCGACACCTTTGAAAGTCGGCTTTCTCTATGTTATGTCATGGACACTACTTTCTGCATGCAGATGTGCATGGAGGGATCACCGTCGCAGCCGTGCTTTCATGAGAAAATACAAGTAACACAAGAAACTATTATATATGCTGCTTTTATCGCTACAGTTATTAAAATACTCCCCATCTGGGACCACAGTTCAATCTTGACCCAGTAAGCCTGATCATCTTCACAACTGCAGAGGGTTTTTACTCCTACAATCTTTTTCAGATCCATGGGACACTCCGGTGAAGTTGGTTTCATATTGGAGATTCGACAGACATTCAGCTCTTCAAATAGCAATAACTCTTGAAATAATCATGTCACTACTAAAATGATTGTATATTCTTGATCGTGGGGGGGTGGGGAACGTTGCACACCCTTTAGTTTTTCAAAAATTCATTTTCAAAAGTTGAAATTTACATTTTTATTGAAATGTAAAAATTGCAATAACTCTTGAAATAATCATGTCACTACTAAAATTATTGTATATTCTTGATCGTGGGTGGATGGGGAGCGTTGCACACCCTTTAGTTTTTCAAAATTTTATTTTCAAAATGAAATTTATTTATATTTTGCTTGAAATTTCAAAATTTTAATACATCTTGAAATAATCATGTCACTACTATAATGATTGTATATTCTTGATCGTGGGGTTGGGGAATGCTGCACACTCTTTAGGTTTTTAAAATTTTAATTTATTTTTTTTACAAATTTAAAAATTTCAATAACTCCAGAAATAATAATGGGTTATAATCTATCTGTTGAAGGCATTTGCTAGTTTTATTATGTGGATGAAGAAAATATTTTCATTTGACTCAAGGTGTTTTAGAGTCCACAGCTGCATTCATTACTTTTGGGAATTCAGAACCTGGCCACCAGGAGGAGGCAAAGACACCCCAGCCAAAGGCTTAAATACCTCCCCCACTTCCCCCATCCCCCAGTCATTCTACTGAGGGAACAAGTAACAGTAGGAGAAATATCAGGGTGAAAAAGGTGCCAGAAGAACAAAAAATTCAGCCGCCCCACATAAAAAAACACAGGCAGGGAGCTGTGGACTCTTCCCGTCTGAAGAAAAGCAAATTATCAGGTAAGCATAATTTAAGTTTTTTTAATTAGCTCAGTAAAATGAAAAAAATATGTACATATCATTATATAAAGACCATGAATAATTTGTCATATTCATAAAACATCACCTCTTTAGTGACACAGATCAGTGAGATAGGAGACTGCTTTCCTCAGGGTGATTCCTCTCCTTTTTACTTTGTTTTAGCTCTAAGTAGTTATCCAGTCTTAACACGCCACCTTTGTGATCTTGTTGCTCCATTAGTATGATTGACATCCAATACAGCCAAAATAACATAACAGCTTCCTTTCAAATATATATATATATATATATATATATATATATATATATATATATATATAATGTATATGCTTGTGATCTGTGTATTTTAAAATTTGTTATACCAGTAGTTTATCAAGCAAGCACTGCAACTTTAAGACAATAAAAAAAAAACATTTTTAAAGTGCTCCCCACTGCTCCCTATTGTGCCCCGGGCCACTGCCCGGTCTGCTCACCCCTAGAAACGGCCCTGTCTCCAAGCTCTCAGATGGCACTGCATCAACAATCGTCATTCATCAATAGCCTACGTAACTACATAGGCAAGGGATTACATTGGCAAAACTTTGTCAAGCACTACAATGTGGAGTTACATACACAAATCTACTTAAAATTATAGTGCACAAAGAATAAGCCTTATGTCAAACATGTCCAGAAGAGATATCAACTTCTCTGTCCTCTGAGGCATCTGGGATGGACCGTCCCAAAGTGGAAACGTGTATTGTGGTCAGATTAATTAATATTCCCGATTTTCTTTGGAGGAAATGGATGTTGTGTGCTTCGGACCAAAGATGGACCATCCAGACTGTTATCTGCCACAAGTCCAAAAAAGCCAGGGTCTGACATGGTATGGGGTTGTGCCAGTGCCCTTGGCAAAGGTAATTTAAATTCAATATAGAAAAGTACATTGAGATTTTAGAGCAACATATGCTGTCTTCAAGACAACAACTTTTCAAAGTAAGTTCATGCATTTTTCAACCAGACAATGCAAAACCACATTAGGCGCATATTACAAAGGGATGGCTATGCAAGAAGAGGGTACGGGTACTGGACTGGCCTGTCTGCAGTCCTGACCTGTCCACAATAGCAAATGTTTGGAGAATTTTAAAACGGAAAATGTGTCAACATTGACCCAGTACTGTTGCACACCTCAAAATGTGTTTGCAGGAGGCATGGGACAAAATAACAGAAAAGCTTGATCACTTGGTATCCTCAGTGCCAAAAAGTATTTTATGTGTTGTGAGGAAGAATAGCAACATTAACAAATGATAAATTATCTAGTATCACAACCTTTTATGGAATGTATTGCAGGGTTAGCCTGCATTCCCCACATTCGTTCCTGACCTGGGTCTTGATCAGCTTTAAGGCACCTTAGCATAGCTTGCAGGTTGGAAGACCATAGGAAAAGTAAAAAACCTTGAGTCAAATGAAAATATTTTCTTCATCCACATGATAAAACTAGCAAATGCCTTCAACAGATAGATTATAACCCATTATTATTTCTGGAGTTATTGAAATTTTTAAATTTAAAAAAAAAAATTGAAATTTTAAAAACCTAAAGGGTGTGCAGCGTTCCCCACCCCCATGATCAAGAATATACAATCATTATAGTAGTATTTCAAGATTTATTAAAATGTTGAAATTTCAAGCAAAATATAAATTTCAAATTTTGAAAATTAAATTTTGACAAACTAAAAGGTGTGCAATGTTCACCATCCACCCACGATCAAGAATATACAATCATTTTAGTAGTGACATGATTATTTCAAGAGTCATTGCAGTCTTTAAATTTAGAGAAAAATGTAAATATCAAATTTTGAAAATGAAATTTTGAAAAACTAAAGGGTGTGCAACGTTCCCCACCCCCCCCACCCCCCCACCCCCCACGGTCAAGAATATACAATCATTTTAGTAGTGACATGATTATTTCTAGAGTTATTGCAATTTTTAATTTCAATAAAAATGTAAATTTCAACTTTTGAAAATGAAATTTTGAAAAAATAAAGGGTGTGCAACGTTTCCCATCCACCCACGATCAAGAATATACAATCATTTTATTAGTGACATGATTATTTCAAGAGTTATTGTAGTTTTTAAATTTAGATAAAAATGTAAATTTCAACTTTTGAAAATAAAATGTTGAAAAAATAAAGGGTGTGCAACTTTCAGGGCGTGCAACATTCCCCATCCCCCCACGATCAAGAATATACAATCATTATAGTAGTGACATGATTATTTCAAAAGTTATTGCTATTTGAAGAGCCGAATGTCTGTCGAATCTCCAATATGTTATTGCAATTTTTAAATTTAGAGAAAAATGAAAATTTCAAATTTTGAAAATGAAATTTTGAATAACTAAAGGGTGTGCATCGTTACCCATCCACGATGATAAAGAATATACAATCATTTTAGTAGTGACATGATTATTTCAAGAGTTATTGCAGTTTATATATTTAGAGAAAATTTAAATTTCAACTTTTGAAAATGAAATTTTGAAACAATAAAGGATGTGCAACTTTCAGGGTGTGCAACATTTCACATCCCCCCATGACCAAGAATATACAATCAATATAGTAGTGACATGATTCTTTCAAAAGTTATTGCTATTTGAAGAGCCGAATGTCTGTCGAATCTCCAATATGAAACCAACTTCACCGCAGTCCATGGGACTTACAAGACATTTCCAAATTTTATTCTGAGTTCAACAGCTGAAGTTGGCTGAACTATAATAGCTTGGTTCCTAACCTTGTTTATAATTAATAAGATTATAATTATTGCTTGTTTACACATGTTCTATTAGTTGATTAGCAGACCTAATGCTAAATACAATTGAGTTATAATTTACTGGCATGTTGTGTTTTTTAAGATGGTTCTCTAACATTGTAATATGTTCTGTATTATTCTCAGAAAAGATCTATAGTAATAGTCTCCTAGATGTTACACAAAGGAGTTATAATTTACTGTTAGGATGTGTTTTGTAAGATGTTATATGCTAAGTATAATTTTCAGAAAAGATTTAAAGGTGTAGGGCTCCATTACATATGTGGTGTTGCCTGCAAAAGCCGGCAACACCGTTTTTTGCGCGGTTTTGGTATCCAATACTCCCATAAGCAAAGATGGGACCGCGTCGCAAATCGGTATTGAATATTCAGCGCAAGGACTTACGTGGTGAAAATGGAGAAATCTTACTTCATTTTCACATCGCCACAACAAAGGCAGCCGCAGCAAGCCTTGCGCTGAGTATGGGAGCACCATAACTCCCGAAACTGCCTGCAAAAATAAACTAACACCTAACGCATGTGCAATATCTATCTACCTGTCAACCGTCAACCCCCACCGCAATAACTAATAAAGTGTTTTAACCCCTATATCCTCCATCAAACCCATACTGCAACTACAAATAAAGTATTAACCCCTATATCCGCCACCCCCAACATCGCAAACTACCTATAAAAATGTTAACCCCTAAACCGCCAAAGTTCACAATGCAATAAACCTATTAAAGTATTAACCCCTAAACCGCCAAAGCCCACAACGCAATAAACCTATTAAAGTATTAACCCCTAAACCGGCAAAGCCCACAACGCAATAAACTTATTAAAGTATTAACCCCTAAACAGCCAAAGCTCACAACACAAATAAATAATTATATTACTAAGCCCCCTAACCTAACACCCCCTAACCTAACACCCCCTAAATGAACCCAAATTTCCTAAATTACAAAATACTAAAGTTACTATGAAAATAAAAAACCTAACTACTTTAAAAATTAAAAATAAACTAAGTATAAATTAAAGGGACAGTCTAGGCAAAATTAAAATTCTGGTGTAGACTGTCCCTTTAAGCTACAATTACAGAAAATAAAGAAATTGAAGATTACAGAAAATAAAAAACTAAATTTAAAATTTTTAAAAATTATACCTAATCCCTATGAAAATTAAAAAGCCCCCCAGAATAAAAACACCCCCTACTCTAAGAATAAACTACCAGTAGCCCTTAAAGGGGCTTTTTGCAGGGCCCTGCCCCAAGATAAACAACACTTTTACATTCAAAATACACAAAGTCCCCCCTAATAGTAAAACCCCACACCCACCAAACCCCCCAAAATAAAAAACCTAACACTAAAAAACCTAAACCACCCATTGCCCTGAAAAGGGCATTTGCTGGGCATTGCTCTTAAAAAAGGGCTTTTACAAAATGCCCACCCTAATCTAAATAAAAAAAATAAATAAAAAAAAACCTAAGTCTAACTGTTCCTGAAGTCCGGTGAAGAAGGTCCTGTCCCATGTGTTGAAGTCTTCTTCCAAGCGGAGCGGAGACCGGCGACCCTGGAACTGAAGACCAGCGATCCTGGAACTGAAGACCGGCAACCGCA
The DNA here is from genome assembly GCF_027579735.1 of Bombina bombina. Classification (NCBI taxonomy): domain Eukaryota; kingdom Metazoa; phylum Chordata; class Amphibia; order Anura; family Bombinatoridae; genus Bombina; species Bombina bombina. The sequence goes on from NC_069503.1 coordinate 1,006,315,717, forward strand.
GTGCCATGGAGTGTGGAGGATCCTCTTTGTACACTGGATAGTGAATTCAAGGTGCGCGATTAAAAATGCCGTCCCTTGAATTTCTATTGGCTCATTTAATTCTTCAAATTCAAATCAGCCAATAGGATGAGAGCTACTCAAATCCTATTGGCTGTTCAAATCAGCCAACAGGATGAGAGCTACTAAAATTCTATTGGCAATTCAAATCATATATGCTGGTTAACCCTTAATACATTTGAATATTATTTATTCAGAGGTCCATAAGAGACCCATACAGGTTTAGGAAGGGTAAACAAGGAAAAAGGACTGCAACGTTGTATGTTTATCATTGTGAATCAGATATGATGTGAATATTTGATGTGAATCATTGCTCTTTATCTCTGTCTGTATACGTTTTTGAATGTCCACAATAAAAAAATAAAAAAAATAACATGCTCTAATTTATCATGTAATTTTAACACTACTGTCGCTGCAATGCTATCTTTTTATCCCCTGCAAATGGCTTAAATACATAGTTTTAGTGAGCTGCAGGGCACTGCCGGTCCAGATCAGAAACTGCTGATCACCCAATCAGAAGCAGTAATCACACAGCTGATTAGATCAGTGAACCTGTCCACCCTGGTCCAGCAGTCTCTGCAGCTCCCAAGCGGTACTTTATCTGTATATTAAACCCACTTGCTGAGGTTAAACACATTGCATTGCAGAGTTGCTAGAGTTAACAATTTGGAGAATGTAATTTTCACACTATAGTGACCCTTTAAATGTAAAACAGTTGGCAATTTTATGTAGAATTTTTCATCATGTTTAAATGCATTTCTCTTGTATGTATTATATATTTTTTGTTAGTACAATGTACATTTATCAGTAATTTGTTAAATACTTCTTGGATATGACTTACAACACAAAAGGTTAATTGGACTTACCTTTGCTGCTTCTTTGTGTCATTTATGGCTTTCAGCCTTTCAATGTCAAGCCAGAGTAACCATAGTTTCTCCCCTGGTGTTCCTTTAAGAAATAACTTAAACCTTTCAAACTCTTTCCTACTATTTATATGACATTCTGCCCTTTGTGTACACCAGGAGTCAAGACTATCCTGCCCATCGCTGTCAGACTCTACATTAATAATCTCTTCTTCAATGGATGTTTCAGAGTAATCTGAATGAATGGACAAAGCTTTAGGGCTATCTACGCACAGCACAGACACATCAGATAAGTTATAAATATCATCTTCATAGTGAACATCTTCAGTTGCTTCAACAGACAACTTAAAGACTGCTGATTTCAATATCTGACCAACAAAGAATTGAGCAAACTCTTCCAGTGTGTGGAAACATGTCCCTTTTTGGCTTTGTTCTCCTTCTGATGGATCCATTTTTTGTTTAACGTCCTTGGAAATCTCTTCCCTACTGTTCAACTTGCGTTCAATATAAAGTCTGATAGGAGTCGGGGATGGAGACATTGCAATGGAAACAGAGTATTCATCTTCTTCACGTTTACTCTCACCAACCTTCTCCAAAGGCTCAGATCCTGCCAAACATAATATCAACATCTGTACTTGGAGTATAAAAGAGATTAAAATGATTATAAATAATAATTACATGGTGAAACGAATACTTCTTAAGTATTTATATGATCTCTTTTGCTGTGACCATTAAGGAATAAGTAAATGAGCTCCTGCACTGATGTAAGCAATAACTGTGCAGTATGTTGCAGGGTCAAGCAAACTACAGCGTTCTGCAGTGTTCTGTATGCACTCCAGACTTTCTGGGAGCAGTGGTGGGAGAAATAATAATTGCGTATTGCATTTGTTTTTTCAATATGCTTAATTTAACATTTTATAAAAGATTAATTTATTTTGAGTCTCTTCTTCTGTAATTATATGCATTTGCAAATTATACAGGCAGCCAAAGTTGTAGTATATCAATCGGATCCCTTCCAGGACAATAAAGGCTTAAATTACCAGTCAATTCTCTTCTAAACAAAAGATTTGTACAGCTAGCCCCAGACATACATTTTAACCTGCATGGGCCTTGTCAGTGGTGCAGCTATATCCCAATAAAGAACTGCGGGGAAGGGATCCATGTCTGGTTGCCTCATCACCCCTTGTATAACAAAATCTTGGTGGTCTCACGGATCTACCGTAAACTGAAGGTCTCAGCAGTATCCCTGTTCAGGCACTTAGTCCAGCATAGGGTGTTATCAAATAGTCTCATACAATCCCATATATAAAGTGTATAAAACAAAGTGAAACGAATATCACAAACAAACGAACAGCTGCTCAAAAAAACTTCAGCCGGCAGAAGCAAAAACAGCTGAGCATGTGTGATGCATAGACGGATAGATATTCGTTTCACTTTGTTTTATACACTGGATATATGGGATTGTATGGGACTATTTGATAACACCCTATGCTGGACTAAGTGCCTGAACAGGGTTACTGCTGAGACTATCAGAACTTTACAGTAAATCTGTGAGACCACCTGTAGGACTTCACCCTGGGACACTGCGGTAGAGTTGTGATATTTAAACATATACCCATATGTGCTTTTACCATACCTCATATTTGTTTGAGGTTTGAATGTGTGAGTGTGCATTTGTTGTTTTTTAATAAATCTCTTTTTTTGATCCATAACATACTACGCTTAGAGGAGTTTTGCGCCCCCATATCCCCTTTCTTGTGTTTCTATATATTTCTTTATATATCAGATACTATAACTATATATATATATTTGAGATTTGTATATATATATATATATATATATATATATATATATATCTATATATATATATACAGATATAGATATATACAGATATATATAGGAATAACATAATTTATGCTTACCTGATAAATTCCTTTCTTCTGTAGTGTGATCAGTCCACGGGTCATCATTACTTCTGGGATATTACTCCTCCCCAACAGGAAGTGCAAGAGGATTCACCCAGCAGAGCTGCATATAGCTCCTCCCCTCTACGTCACTCCCAGTCATTCGACCAAGGACCAACGAGAAAGGAAAAGCCAAGGGTGAAGTGGTGACTGGAGTATAAATTAAAAAATATTTACCTGCCTTAAAAACAGGGCGGGCCGTGGACTGATCACACTACAGAAGAAAGGAAATTATCAGGTAAGCATAAATTATGTTTTCTTCTGTTAAGTGTGATCAGTCCACGGGTCATCATTACTTCTGGGATACCAATACCAAAGCAAAAGTACACGGATGACGGGAGGGATAGGCAGGCTCTTTATACAGAAGGAACCACTGCCTGAAGAACCTTTCTCCCAAAAATAGCCTCCGATGAAGCAAAAGTGTCAAATTTGTAAAATTTGGAAAAAGTATGAAGCGAAGACCAAGTTGCAGCCTTGCAAATCTGTTCAACAGAGGCCTCATTCTTGAAGGCCCAAGTGGAAGCCACAGCTCTAGTAGAATGAGCTGTAATTCTTTCAGGAGGCTGCTGTCCAGCAGTCTCATAAGCTAAACGAATTATGCTACGAAGCCAAAAAGAAAGAGAGGTAGCGGAAGCTTTTTGACCTCTCCTCTGCCCAGAGTAAATGACAAACAGAGAAGACGTTTGTCGAAATTCCTTAGTTGCCTGTAAGTAAAATTTTAGAGCACGGACTACATCCAGGTTGTGCAGTAGACGTTCCTTCTTTGAAGAAGGATTTGGGCATAAAGAAGGAACAACAATCTCTTGATTGATATTCCTGTTAGTAACTACCTTAGGTAAGAACCCAGGTTTAGTACGCAGGACTACCTTATCCGAATGAAAAATCAAATAAGGAGAATCACAATGTAAGGCTGATAATTCAGAGACTCTTCGAGCCGAGGAAATAGCCATTAAAAATAGAACTTTCCAAGATAACAACTTTATATCAATGGAATGAAGGGGTTCAAACGGAACGCCCTGTAAAACATTAAGAACAAGGTTTAAACTCCATGGTGGAGCAACAGTTTTAAACACAGGCTTAATTCTGGCCAAAGCCTGACAAAAAGCCTGGACGTCAGGAACTTCTGACAGACGTTTGTGTAACAGAATGGACAGAGCTGAGATCTGTCCCTTTAATGAACTAGCAGATAAACCCTTTTCTAAACCTTCTTGTAGAAAAGACAATATCCTAGGAATCCTAACCTTACTCCAAGAGTAACCTTTGGATTCACACCAATATAGGTATTTACGCCATATCTTATGGTAAATCTTTCTGGTAACAGGTTTCCTAGCCTGTATTAAGGTATCAATAACTGACTCAGAAAATCCACGTCTTGATAAAATCAAGCGTTCAATTTTCAAGCAGTCAGCTTCAGAGAAGTTAGATTTTGATGTTTGAAGGGACCCTGTATCAGAAGGTCCTGATTCAGAGGTAGAGACCAAGGTGGACAGGATGACATGTCCACCAGGTCTGCATACCAAGTCCTGCGTGGCCACGCAGGTGCTATTAGAATCACTGATGCTCTCTCTTGTTTGATTCTGGCAATCAATCGAGGAAGCAACGGGAAGGGTGGAAACACGTAAGCCATCCTGAAGTCCCAAGGTGCTGTCAGAGCATCTATCAGGACTGCTCCTGGATCCCTGGATCTGGACCCGTAACGAGGAAGCTTGGCGTTCTGTCGAGACGCCATGAGATCTATCTCTGGTTTGCCCCAACGTCGAAGTATTTGGGCAAAGACCTCCGGATGAAGTTCCCACTCCCCCGGATGAAAAGTCTGACGACTTAAGAAATCCGCCTCCCAGTTCTCCACTCCCGGGATGTGGATTGCTGACAGGTGGCAAGAGTGAGACTCTGCCCAGCAAATTATCTTTGATACTTCCATCATAGCTAGGGAGCTTCTTGTCCCTCCCTGATGGTTGATGTAAGCTACAGTCGTGATGTTGTCCAACTGAAACCTGATGAACCCCCGAGTTGTCAACTGGGGCCAAGCCAGGAGGGCATTGAGAACTGCTCTCAATTCCAGAATGTTTATTGGCAGGAGACTCTCCTCCTGACTCCATTGTCCCTGAGCCTTCAGAGAATTCCAGACGGCACCCCAACCTAGAAGGCTGGCGTCTGTTGTTACAATTGTCCAGTCTGGTCTGCTGAATGGCATCCCCCTGGACAGATGTGGCCGAGAAAGCCACCATAGAAGAGAATTTCTGGTCTCTTGATCCAGATTCAGAGAAGGGGATAAGTCTGAGTAATCCCCATTCCACTGACTTAGCATGCACAGTTGCAGTGTTCTGAGGTGTAAGCGTGCAAAGGGTACTATGTCCATTGCCGCTACCATTAAGCCGATTACCTCCATGCATTGAGCCACTGACGGGTGTTGAATGGAATGAAGGGTGCGGCAAGCACTTTGAAGTCTTGTTAGCCTGTCCTCTGTCAGGTAAATCTTCATTTCTACAGAATCTATAAGAGTCCCCAGGAAGGGAACTCTTGTGAGTGGAACGAGTGAACTTTTCTTTTCGTTCACCTTCCATCCATGTGACCTTAGAAATGCCAGCACTAACTCTGTATGAGACTTGGCAGTTTGAAAGCTTGAAGCTTGTATCAGAATGTCGTCTAGGTATGGAGCTACCGAGATTCCCCGCGGTCTTAGTACCGCCAGAAGAGCACCCAGAACCTTTGTGAAGATTCTTGGAGCTGTAGCCAATCCGAATGGAAGAGCCACAAACTGGTAATGCCTGTCTAGGAAGGCAAACCTTAGGTACCGATAATGATCTTTGTGAATCGGTATGTGAAGGTAAGCATCTTTTAAATCTACAGTGGTCATGTATTGACCCTCTTGGATCATAGGTAAAATTGTCCGAATAGTCTCCATCTTGAACGATGGAACTCTTAGGAATTTGTTTAGGATCTTTAAGTCCAGGATTGGTCTGAAAGTTCCCTCTTTTTTGGGAACCACAAACAGATTTGAGTAAAACCCCTGTCCCTGTTCCGATCGTGGAACTGGATGGATTACTCCCATTAACAAGAGCTCTTGTACGCAGCGTAGAAACGCCTCTTTCTTTGTCTGGATTGTTGACAATCTTGACAGATGAAATCTCTCTCTTGGAGGAGAGTATTTGAAGTCCAGAAGGTATCCCTGAGATATTATCTCTAGCGCCCAGGGATCCTGAACATCTCTTGCCCAAGCCTGGGCGAAGAGAGAAAGTCTGCCCCCCACTAGATCCGATCCCGGATCGGGGGCCCTCAATTCATGCTGTTTTAGGGGCAGCAGCAGGTTTCCTAGTCTGCTTGCCCTTGTTCCAGGACTGGTTAGGTTTCCAGCCTTGTCTGTAGCGAGCAACAGCTCCTTCCTGTTTTGGTGCAGAGGAAGTTGATGCTGCTCCTGCTTTGAAATTACGAAAGGAACGAAAATTAGACTGTCTAGTCTTGGCTTTGGCTTTGTCCTGAGGCAGGGCATGGCCTTTACCTCCTGTAATGTCAGCGATAATCTCTTTCAACCCGGGCCCGAATAAGGTCTGCCCTTTGAAAGGTATATTAAGCAATTTAGACTTAGAAGTAACATCAGCTGACCAGGATTTTAGCCACAGCGCCCTGCGTGCCTGAATGGCGAATCCTGAATTCTTCGCCGTAAGTTTAGTAAGATGTACTACGGCCTCCGAAATGAATGAATTAGCTAGTTTAAGGACTCTAAGCCTGTCCGTAATGTCGTCCAGAGTAGCTGAACCAATGTTCTCTTCCAGAGACTCAATCCAGAATGCCGCTGCAGCCGTGATCGGCGCAATGCATGCAAGGGGTTGCAATATAAAACCTTGTTGAACAAACATTTTCTTAAGGTAACCCTCTAACTTTTTATCCATTGGATCTGAAAAAGCACAGCTATCCTCCACCGGGATAGTGGTACGCTTAGCTAAGGTAGAAACTGCTCCCTCCACCTTAGGGACCGTTTGCCATAAGTCCCTTGTGGTGGCGTCTATTGGAAACATTTTTCTAAATATCGGAGGGGGTGAGAACGGCACACCGGGTCTATCCCACTCCTTAGTAACAATTTCAGTAAGTCTCTTAGGTATAGGAAAAACCTCAGTACTCGTCGGTACCGCAAAATATTTATCCAACCTACACATTTTCTCTGGTATTGCAACTGTGTTACAATCATTCAGAGCCGCTAACACCTCCCCTAGTAATACACGGAGGTTTTCCAGTTTAAATTTAAAATATCTGAATCCAGTCTGTTTGGATCAGAACCGTCACCCACAGAATGAAGTTCTCCGTCCTCATGTTCTGCCACCTGTGACGCAGTGTCTGACATGGCCCTAATATTATCAGCGCACTCTGTTCTCACCCCAGAGTGATCACGCTTACCTCTTAGTTCTGGTAATTTAGCCAAAACCTCAGTCATAACAGTAGCCATATCCTGTAATGTGATTTGTAATGGCCGCCCAGATGTACTCGGCGCTACAATATCACGCACCTCCCTCTGAGCGGGAGATGTAGGTACTGACACGTGAGGCGAGTTAGTCGGCATAACTCTCCCCTCGTTGTTTGGTGAAATTTGTTCAATTTGTACAGATTGACTTTTATTTAAAGTAGCATCAATACAGTTAGTACATAAATTTCTATTGGGCTCCACTTTGGCATTGCAACAAATGACACAGGTATCATCCTCTGAATCAGACATGTTTAACACACTAGCAAATAAACTTGCAACTTGGAAATACAATTCAATTAGAATAATATTAAAACGTACTGTGCCTTTAAGAAGCACAGAAGATCTATGACAGTTGAAAATTAATAAATTGAAACAGTTATAGCCTCAATCCTTGTAAACAACACAACTTTAGCAAAGGTTTAATCCCATTAGCAAAGATAACAAATTCTGAAAGCAGGAAACAAATTACAGAATAAACGTTTTTTATCTCAGTCAAACTATAATTCTCACAGCTCTGCTGAGAGAAATTACCTCCCTCAAAATAAGTTTTGAAGACCCCTGAGCTCTGTAGAGATGAACCGGATCATGCAGGGAATACAATGAGTTGCTGACTGAAATATTTGATGCATAGAAAAAGCGCCAAAAAACGGCCCCTCCCCCTCACACACAGCAGTGAGGGAGAACAGAAACTGTCAGAAAAACAGATTAAGCAACTGCCAAGTGGAAAAATAGTGCCCAAACATTTATTCACACAGTACCTCAGCAAATGAAAACGATTTTACATTCCAGCAAAAACGTTAAACATAATCTCTAGTTATTAAACAGCTTTATGTATTTCTTACAGTGTAATTCTAGTGAAGTACCATTCCCCAGAATACTGAAGTGTAAAGTATACATACATGACATTATATCGGTATGGCAGGATTTTCTCATCAATTCCATTGTCAGAAAATAAAAACTGCTACATACCTCTATGCAGATTCATCTGCCCGCTGTCCCCTGATCTGAAGTTTACCTCACTCCTCAGATGGCCGAGAACAGCAATATGATCTTAACTACTCCGGCTAAAATCATAGCAAAACTCTGGTAGATTCTTCTTCAAACTCTGCCAGAGAGGTAATAACACACTCCGGTGCTATTTTAAAATAACAAACTTTTGATTGAAGATATAAAACTAAGTATAATCACCATAGTCCTCTCACACATCCTATCTAGTCGTTGGGTGCAAGAGAATGACTGGGAGTGACGTAGAGGGGAGGAGCTATATGCAGCTCTGCTGGGTGAATCCTCTTGCACTTCCTGTTGGGGAGGAGTAATATCCCAGAAGTAATGATGACCCGTGGACTGATCACACTTAACAGAAGAAATATATTCAAAAATGCAAAGAACATTTTCTACTATGTGAAGAAGATTGGAATGTAAAATGTTTACAGTAAGTACACAGTAAAACACATTATAAGACATTAAAATTGATTAACAATTATTTTTCTGGCGCACACACAGAGAGGTAGCTATATGGAAAAGTACCTCATGCCCATGGTTCAATATGGTGGTAGCTCTTTAATGTTTTGAGGCTGGACATTTTGTTAGGATACATGACCTCATGAACTTTATCAAATATCAACAGATATTAAACACCTGACAACCTCTGCCAGAAAGATTAAAATGGGCCATGGTTGAATTTTCCAGCAGGACAATGATTCAAAACATACATCAAAATCAACACAAAAATGGTTTACTGACCACAAAATCAGGGTCCTGCCATGGCCATCCAAGTCCCCTGACTTGACCCCCATAGAAAACCTGTGAGGTGAACTGATTCTGAAGAGGAAAGTCCACCAGCGTCAAACTCAGAATTTGAAGGATCTGGAGAGATTCTGTATGTAGGAATGGTCTCAGTTCCCTTATCATGTATTATTCATCCTCATCAGGTATTATAGGAGAAGACTCAGAGCTATTATCTTGGAGGGAGGTAGCACAAAGTATTGACTAAAAGGGTGCCAATAATTGTGCCACACATACTGTATATTTAACAAAGTTTATTTATTTTTTGGATAAACATGTGTTGTGTTTGCAATTGTTTGATATCCATGAGAGCAGAGTATTTTTGTGTATTTTTTTTAATAATATTAGTGGAGGGCACTGTAGATATATATCAAAAACAAAATCATTTTAACCCTTTTAAAAAAAAATATTAATATTTATATAATATTTTTTATCTGAAAGTTCATATACACTTTATTTTAATGTATTACGGTTAGCATTTTTTTTATTTTACATTTTCTTAATAGTTTTTGCTGTAGCATAGTGACCCCCCCCCCCCCCCTTGGATATTTCTGAAGTTTTCTCATAGGCATCATCCTATTTTCTAAGCATGTTGAATGTAATAGTAGAAAAAAAACAGGTATGCAAAACTAGAGGTAAATGCAAGTTATAGTATGTTAAAAACAAAACAATTTGATTTGTATGTTTAAAAAAAATATATATATATCAATGCTGGCTTTTTCCTGACACATTTACTATCCCAAGAGAGCTTTATTATTTTCTATGGCCGCAGCTTGCCATTCACAGAGACTTAAACATTTAGCCCCTTTTCTTAGAGAATTAAGGTCTGCCTATGCAAGTCTAATGTGATATTTCTTTTGTTACTGGTGATGTTTAGAGCATTAAGCCCTATGACTCACTATGATTTATACTGATGAACTAATTAAGAATTAAGTATCACTTTTACCTTGACTCCCTGTACTGTGCAATAAGGCAATGTCATCTGAAGATCCCCAGGCAGTGGGTTGAGATAATGAGGCTGTGGAAGTTGTTTGCTCACTATGTTTTGCTATTGAAAACCATTCCTTTGTCTGAGAAAATGTAGCCTGTAAAAATACATTTGAAATAATATCATAAGTGCATCCAAATTAAAAGGACATTAAACTGATAGAAAACTCTCCCCTTTTTAACATTAGATCTGGGATGTTAGTGATATTTTAGATGAAGTTTAATTCATCAGTTGTCATTAAGATGCGTTATAACTTACTTTTTAATATACACCCTGTTCCAAATTATTATGCAAATTCTATTTCAGTGTCACAAAGATTAAAACATTTTTTTTCAGTTTAACTCATCTATGGCATTTTTGATCTATGGGCTATTTTGATCACTGAAAACAATCTCAGACACCTGTGATAATTAGATTGCCAGGTGAGCCCAATTAAAGGAAAAACTACTAAAGGAGGGTGTTCCACATTATTAAGCAGAGCACCATTTTCAAGCAATATGGGGAAGAAAAAGGATCTCTCTGCTGCCGAAAAGAGTGAAATAGTTCAATGCCTTGGACGAGGTATGAAAACATTAGATATTTCCCGAAAACTTAAGCGTGATCATCGCACTATTAAGAGATTTGTGGCTGATTCAGAGCACAGACGGGTTCGTGCAGATAAAGGCACATTGAGGAAGATTTCTGTAAGATCCATGCATCGGATCAAGATAGCAGCTGCTAAAATACCATTACATAGCAGCAAACAGATATTTGAAACTGCTGGTGCCTCTGGAGTACCACAGACATCAAGGTGTAGAGTCCTCCAGAGTCTTGCAACTGTGCATAAACCTTCCATTCGGCCACCATTAACCAATGCTCACAAGCAGAAACGGCTGCATTGGGCAGAAAAATACATGAAGACTAATTTTCAAAAAGTCCTGTTTACTGATGAGTGCAACCCTGGATGGTCCAGATGGATGGAGTAGTGCATGGTTGGTGGACAGCCACCCTGTTCCAACATGGCTGTGACGTCAGCAAGGTGGTGGTGGAGTCATGTTTTGGGCCGGAATCATGGGAAGAGAGCTGGTCGGCCCCTTTAGGGTCCTCGAAGGTGTAAAGGTGACCTCTGTAAAGTATGTGGAGTTCCTGACTGACCACTTCCTTCCCTTGTAGAATAGATATAATCCAGCACCAGCTACAACCCCAGGATAGAGGGTACTTCTTTGGAGTGACTGCCACACTCACCAACAATAGTGTACAAGGAAGAAAAAGGGTAACTCCTCTTTATTAAAATCCCAATTTTATTGAACAGGATCAGACACAGAAAACACCACAACGTTTCGGGGTCAGTACCCCTTGTCATCACATGACTAAGGGGTACTGACCCCGAAACGTTGTGGTGTTTTCTGTGTCTGATCCTGTTCAATAAAATTGGGATTTTAATCAAGAGGAGTTACCCTTTTTCTTCCTTGTACACTTCCTTCCCTTGTACAGAAGGAAGAACTATGCTTTCCGTAATAAAATCATTGTCATGCATGACAATGCACCATCTCATGCTGCAAAGAATACCTCTGCATCAATGGCTGCTATGGGGATAAAAGGAGAGAAAGTCATGGTGTGGCCTCCATCCTCCCCTGACCTCAATCCTATTGAGAACCTTTGTAGCATCCTCAAGCAAAAGATCTATGAGGGTGGGAGGCAGTTTACATCCAAACAGCAGCTCTGGGAGGCTATTCTGACATCTTGCAAACAAATTCAAGCAGAAACTGTCCAAACACTCACAATTCAATGGATTCAAGACTTGTGAAGCTGCTATCAAATAAGGGGTCCTATGTTCAGTAAATATGCTGCAAACACAACAAATGACAATTTTCAGTTCTTCACAACCTATAAAGTGTTTTGAAACTTACTGTGCGTAATAATTTGGAACAGTGCATTCTAAGTTTTTTATTTTTTTTAAAAAAAATACTGTTATCATTAGGAGGTTTGTTCAATAACATTTGAATTGTACTCTTAATAGTTGATAACATGAGAATTATGCTGACTGTTGTTTACATCAATTATTTAGGTAAATGAGAAAGATATCATTGGTATAATAATTTGGAACAGGGTGTAGATATGAAATTCAAATTTCCCGCACTCTGCTGCACACTTCAAAAGTACATTTTTCGGTGAGCTAACAGTTTGAATTGTTCTCTAATCAGTGCTCTAGCTACAACAAAAGGGCCATATTGGGAGATCACGGATTGGACAACAATTCAATCCGTTAGCTCACAGAAAAATTGACTTTAGAAGTGGGCGGTGGAGCGCGAGTTATTTGAATTTCATATACATATTAATCTTCAACAACTGATAAATTAAACTCCATCTAAAATATCACTAACATTCCTGATCTGATTTTATAAAGGGGAGAGTTTATCATCTCTTAAAACACTAAATAAATACTAGATAGATTTATGTATTTGAACCAAAGTTTAGCCTGAGAATTATATGCAGATCTAGTTTTAAAATTATATTAGTTGTTTAAACATTGACAAAAATAAGTTTTAAAGGTTTTTTTTTGTGTCCATAAAGCAATTGGCACTGTCGTGTTATAGACTGGCAGAGGGCTGTTGGTTGTTTCTTTTATTTATATTTCTTTACCTTGTTTTCCTGTGTTGGATGAAATAAAAACTGGATGCATTTGAGAATCACTGGTTTTCTTTGTTTCAAACTGTCGTGTTATAACCTTCTCTTCTGAGACTAATTAGGGACAGATTGGCCCACTGGGATACCGGGAGTTTTCGCGGTGGGCTGCCGAGCTGCCAGCACTGCAGTACCACATCCTTTGGACAGGTACGTCATGAAGTGAGCCTTGTGTGCATGTGTAGCTCATAAATTCAAGGCTGCTCTGTTCCTTTTAAGGGTGTGGGGAACTGTGGGGGCAGATAAGTGGCCCCTTAGAACAACTATGTTGGCAGGCATGGTGAAGGCAGGGCCAGTAAGGGGGTGGAGGCTGGGCCAAGGGGAGGGGGCTGGTCTTCAACAATTTCCAGGGCCACTTAAATTTCCCAGTCCGGCCCTGATTATGAATGGGCCACTAGAGGGTGCAACCAATAACTCTGTAGATTATTGCGGCAGTGCCAGTCTGCAATTTCTTTTTTTTTACAAAAATTAGAAAGGCAGCTATTTTTAGAATTAGTATATTGCAAAGTTTTTTCGCTACATATAATTTTACATTTTATATTACCATGTTTTATGTTTATGTTTTATGTTAAACGATAAATGTTCCTTATAGTGAGTCACTTACCTGTGTCATTTAATCATTTGTCAGTAAGGGTTAGACAGACATTATATCATTCTTGGACACAGGCAGCACAATGTTTTGGGCCAACTCTGGAAGTTTTAGTTTATAATAATAATACTTTTAAGCATCATTCCTAAGTTATTTCAAAAGGGTGTCAATACTTATTACAATACAAAAAAAATGTGCAAGAGACTTGAGGTTAAATTAAAAAATACTGGAAATAAATCTAAGTAATCTGATATATTACAGTGGAGTGTTTTACCTCGCCAAGTGTAACAAAGAACTTATGCATAATTTCCTTGTTTTCAGTCTCTGGGGGAGGTGAAAGGGCCATTTCTCTTTTGAGTGTCCACGGATGGTAATTTGGGTCGGTAATTAAAGGCATACAGGTATTGCTCAATTTCACCTGTGACATCAGCTTTGCAAGTCTGTAAGTGCCAAAAAAATGATTCATTACTGAATTCTGCAGAATTCTTGAATGAAGAACATATATAATTATTTTTTTTACAAATACAAGACGATTAAAAATGGTTACTTAAGTCTGTAACTTAATATTCTGCTTAGATTGTTATACATGTAGTGTTACATATTGGATGGTGCAGTTACAAATGTTTTTTAGAGGAATACATTATAAGGTGCATTACATATGATTACATGAGAATCACAGCATATTAATCATTTTTTAGTTAATTGCAGCTGAATTTAGTTTTTTGCATATTGTGTATTCTGTATGCAACATAATGCTTTGATGTATAATGTGTCTTATACAAACTGATTTATGACTTTGCCACTAATAGACAAATAATACTAATCCACCCCTTGCCTTCAGTTTTGCTTTTGTCCAGTGACACAGCCATTAGCAAGCACCTAAAGGGACAGTCTTCTCCAAAATTGTTATAGTTTTAAAAGATAGATAAACAATTTACTACCCACACCCCAGTTTTGCACAACAACAAAAAAGCAGTTATCAGTTCCAGTTACTGTGGGGGCAAACCATGACTTAGTCTAGGAGTCATGATGACGGTTTAACATGGACAAACGAGTGGATGTTCCATGGGCAGTCTCACATGTTCTGTGAGTAGAGCAACACAGGGTATGATTAGGTGGTTTAATTGTGGCTACAAAAGAAGGGACATCAGCAGAGAGGGGACATATTATCTGTCATCCTCAGCACAAAGGGTATGTAACCTTATAGATTGGTGTGCAACTCCTAATGCACCCCTGTAGAACTGTGACTGAGGATAACAGTAAGGCAGCTAGATTACGAGTTTTGCGTTAGAGGCTGTGCGGTGCTAACGAGCAGTTTATGCGCATCGCTCACTTACAGACAGCGCTGGTATTACGGGTTTTTACAAACCAGACAAGAAGTGAGCGTTGAGCAAAATTTTGCTCATTACCGCACTCCAATACCAGCGCTGCTTACGTTAGCGGTGAGCTGGTGTAACGTGCTCGTGCACAATTTCCCCATAGGAATCAACGGGGAGAGCCGGCTGAAAAAAAAGTCTAACACCTGCAAAAAAGCAGCGTAAAGCTGCTTAAAGGGACAGTCTAGGCCAAAATAAACTGTCATGATTCAGATAGAGCATGTAATTTTAAACAATTTTCCAATTTACTTTTATCACCAATTTTGCTTTGTTCTCTTGGTATTCTTAGTTGAAAGCTTAACCTAGGAGGTTCATATGCTAATTTCTTAGACCTTAAAGGCCACCTCTTTTCAGAATGCATTTTAACAGTTTTTCACCACTAGAGGGTGTTCATGTATTTCATATAGATAACACTGTGCTCGTGCACGTGAAGTTATCTGGGAGCAGGCACTGATTGGCTAAACTGCAAGTCTGTCAAAAGAACTGAAATAAAGGGGCAGTTTGCAGAGGCTTAGATACAAGAAAATCCCAGAGATTAAAAGTATATTAATATAACAGTATTGGTTATGCAAAACTGGGGAATGGGTAATAAAGGGATTATCTATCTTTTAAAACAATAAAAACTCTGGTGTAGACTGTCCCTTTAACACAGCCCCATTGATTCCTATGGGGAAATACATTTTATGTCTACACCTAACACCCTAACATGAACCCCGAGTCTAAACACCCCTAATCTTACACTTATTAACCCCTAATCTGCCGCCCCCGACATCGCCAACACCTACATTATAATTATTAACCCCTAATCTGCCGCTCCGGACACCGCCGCCACCTACATTATACTTATGAATCCCTAATCTGCTGCCCCCAACATTGCCGAACCCTACATTATATTTATTAACCCCCACTCTGCCACCCCCAATGTCGCCGCCACCTACCTACACTTATTAACTCCTAATCTGCCGCCCCCAACGTTGCCGTCCACTATAATAAACATATTAACTCCTAAACCGCCGCACTCCCGCCTCGCAAACATTACTTAAATATTATTAACCCCTAAACTGCCGGCCCTAACATCACCGCCACCTACCTACAATAGGATTGAGCTGGCATTCTATTGGCTGTTCCAATCATGCAATGCATCAGCCAACAGGATTTTTTCTACCTTAATTCCGATTGGCTGATAGAACTCTATCAGCCAATCGGAATTGAAGGGACGCCATATTGGATGACGTCATTTAAAGAAACCTTCATTCAGTCTTAGCTATCGGATAAAGAGGATGCTCCGCTGTTTATTATTTTCTGTAATTTAGTGTGGTTTTTTGTACTTTAGATAATTGTATTTAATTGTATTTAATTTAGGGA
Organism: Bombina bombina; assembly: GCF_027579735.1. Taxonomy (NCBI): domain Eukaryota; kingdom Metazoa; phylum Chordata; class Amphibia; order Anura; family Bombinatoridae; genus Bombina; species Bombina bombina. The sequence goes on from NC_069503.1 coordinate 1,006,331,827, forward strand.
ATTAATTTAATTATAGTGTAGTGTTAGGTGTAATTGTAACTTAGGTTAGGTTTTATTTTACAGGTAACTTTGTATTTATTTTAGCTAGGTAGTTATTAAATAGTATTATTATACTATTCTACCTAGTTAAAATAAATACAAACTTGCCTGTAAAATAAAAATAAAACCTAAGATAGATACAATGTAACTATTAGTTATATTGTAGCTATCTTAGGGTTTATTTTATAGGTATTTAGTTTTAAATAGGAATTATTTAGTTAATGATAGGAATATTTATTTAGATTTATTTTAATTATATTTAAGATAGGGGGTGTTAGGGTTAGACTTAGATTTAGGGGTTAATAACTTTAGTATAGTGGCGGCGACGTTGGGGGCGACAGATTAGGGGTTAATAAATGTAGGTAGGTGTCGGCGATGATAGGGACGGCAGATTAGGGGTTAATAATATTTAACTAATGTTTGTGAGGCGGTTTAGGGGTTAATATGTTTATTATAGTGGCAGCGATGTCCAGTTCGGCAGATTAGGGGTTCAAAATTTTATTTTATTGTTTGCGATGCAGGAGGGCCTTGGTTTAGGGGTTAATATGTAGTTTATGGGTGTTAGTGTACTTTTTAGCACTTTAGTTAAGAGTTTTATGCTACGGCGTTGTAGTGTAAAACTTTTAACTACTGACTTTAATATGCGGTACCAGTCTTGACAGGAGAGGGTGTACCACTCACTTTTCGGCAGACTCGTAATACCGGCGCTATGCAAGTCCCATTGAAAAAAGGTGATACGCAATTTACGTAAGTGGATTTGCGGTATTTTCAAGACTGGCCAAAAAAGTGAGCGGTGGGCATGTACCTTCAAGACTCGTAATACCAGCCGGCGTTAAAAAGCAGCGTTAGGACCTCTTAATGCTGCTTTTTAAGCCTAACGCAAAACTCGTAATCTAGCCGAGGGTTAATAAATTTCTGGGAGGAAGACACATTAACATTAAAGTTTTGGGAGCTCATGCATAGGACACATCTCTGTAACACTGGTACCTATATGACATAGTGATCACACGCACATAGTGACCTGTTGCTCAGAGTGTATAATTACATTATGATAAAGACATACAAAATGAACTACACATAGTTAACTTTCAGCATTTTTTGTGTAGCGCACTTTTAGTGTGTCAGAATTGGGAGCTAGCCTTTTTGTATGAAAAGTCAAGCATAGAGATAGGGGCACCATATAGTGTAAACTTGTTACCAGATAGTTGGAATATGAAAGTAATATACCAATCACAATATAGTTGGCACTGTTAGGAAGCAGTGTAAGATGAGCAGGCTGACTCTCACAGTAGAATACAACAAAGTCACGAGGAGCACCGGATTCAGTAGTAAAACTTAATTGAATATCTGTATAGAAATACATTTTCAAAAGGGGAAAAATAATTGGCAGATACAGACTTGTATATTGGCTGAAGTGTTTCGGTTTTACGCCATACTCCTAACTGTATACTAAAACAAATTCTCGGCATGTTTAAAAAAAAACTGCCTGTTCTCCAATTGGACAGTTCTCCTGCTGTCAAAACATAAGCCCTTCACATACCTCATCTAATAAGCTTCACTGTCTGCTATATGCTTGTTTAATAACTTAAATAAATGAATAAACATTCATATAGCAGACAGTGAAGTTTATTAGAGGAGGTATGTGAAGGGTTAATGTTTTTACAGGAAGATAAATCCTCCAATTAGAGAGCAGGTGGTTCTTTTTAAACATGTTGAGAATTTGTTTTAGTGTATGGCTAGGAGTATGGTGTAAAGCCTAAACACATCAGCCGATATACAAGTCTGTATCTGCCAATTATTTTTACCCGGTATGGATTGCCTTTTGTTACTGATATTCAATAAAAATTAAGTTGTACTGCTAAATCCTGTGCTCCTCATGACATTGTGTTTTTTTGCAACCTTTGGGCCATTGAGTGAGCACGTAGGTAGCGGCATTGCCAACAAGGGATTGGCTTGAGGGAATGATGTGAACAGCAACGTCCAATCAACACAGGAGTAAACACTGAACACGAGGTCACTGACTCTAGGTGATTGGTAGCACAACAGGAAGCATATCAATGTTCCACCTGAAAAAATAGTGTATTGAATGCATATGAGAGGATCGGCCTAAGGGAGGGACTTCTGGAAGAACAATAGGCTGACTAGGTGTGCCGGAGTGGGGGTAGCCAAGAGGGGGTTACCTGAGAGGAGTGGCTGGGGACAGCGAGAGGCCATTGGACAAGACAAGGGGAAGGGGAGGAGCAGAGCAAAGGGGATATAGGGAAGGAGACAACAGGAAGCGGTCACTAACCTTTGTTTTTCCTTGTACATGTAAGAGGGTCAGCTGCAGAAGAATGTCGTCCAGGAACCATAGAATCCCAAGTCGGTACCTTGATGATGGTGAGACGGTCTGGAAAACACGGTCGATCCAAGTGCAGAGGGGCCGACATTTTGGTGGCGGGAGGATGGGTACTGCAGGCCGCATGTATTTAATGGCAGCGAGTGGGACAGGGAGGCATATCAGTGCGGCGCAGAGCAGCAGCGGTATGGCTGGGAGGGGAGGTGGATCGTTGGGGAGTGCTGTGGTCCCGGTGGGACAAGCATAGCATGGCAGCACACACAGGGACTGCGGGGGTGGGGGTGGGAGGGCAGCGCATGGCCAGCAATGCTGCAAGGGCACAGGAGGGAGCACGTTGTGGGCATAGGAGGAGAATACACAGGGGGGATATACGGGGAACCAGCCAGAATAGACATTTTTAGAAAGGGGGTTCTGAGGAAGGTAGACCACAGAAGAGAGACAGGGCAATGAGGGATGGGGTAGGCTGCAGTAGGGTGATTAGGGATTCAGAAGGAAACAGATATAGGCTGATAGAGGAGGAGTTGAGTGAGGAGAGGAGGGGGGACAGGGGGGAAGGAGGTAAGAAGGGGAGAAGGAGGGGGAAGGGCACAGGTGCCAGTAATGCAGAAAAAAAGAACAAATGATAACGTTTGTATGTTACCCCTGCAGAACAGAGCAAAGGAGGCAGTACGAATGGAGCAAGCACGGCACGAGGATGCAACGGCAGTACTCAGCAGTCATGCAGGGGAAACCAATAAAGCAGCAGGGGCATCCTCGCTAGGAAAAGAGGACACAGCAGCAACAAATCAGACGGGGGCACCGGCAGGAACGGAAGAAGCGCAAGGGGCGAAGCAAGGTAAGAGAATATTGTGCATAAATAGTAACGTATCAGACAGCTCATCTGAACTAGAGGACGAGAGTATTAAAGGTGAGGGGGAAAACAGGATACTGAAAATAGTTAGAAAAATTTATGCAAAACAGGGCAAAGGTACAGGGAAGGAGATAATGCAGGAGCAGGCAGAGGCAGGGGAGGCGCGTAATGGAGACGACAAGGTAACAGGGACATTGTTAATGCCACTAACAACGCACTTAAAGGCAAACATAATTATGAGTGCACAGAAAGGGAAATATGTGGACATATTTGAGATCACTAGGGATGCCGTGGCCTTTAAGTCTAGGGGGGAGGAAGGAAAGGGAAAAAAGGTGAAACAATCCTTTACGGAATGGGTAAAAGGGATACTCAAATATGCAGAGTGTTTTATATCAGCCAACCCTGGGAAGGTAAAGGGAATGTTAAGGTACATCCATTTTATTGCGTAGTGTTATATGACATATGGTGGGTTCGCATGGAAGGATTACGACACAGAGTTTAGGAAGGGTAATTTGCAATTAGGCGATAAAGGGAGGAGGGACTTTGGTATAAAAATACTGGATCTATACACCAGGGTAATGAAGGTGCAAGATACGCAAGGTGGTAGAGGTGCGAATTTTAACTTTAACAAGAACATTAGATCTGACAATAAAGAATGCTGGGCGTATAATGAAAAAAGGTGCGATGGGGGGAGCATGGAGATTCAAGCACATTTGCAGATACTGCAGCGGGGCGCATGCGGGGATGGACTGTAGAAAGAATGGAGGTAATAATGGGTACGCAGGCATACCCTATCATAGAGGATAGAGATTTATTAATTGATGGGCTGAATAACGGTTTTACGGTACCAGTGAAGGGGGCGGTAGTTGGGGCAGTTAAAGCCAAAAACCTCAAATCAGCAGCTGAGCTCCCAGGGATTCTGAGGGGGAAGTTAGAGAAGGAGGTAGCCTGGGGCAGGATGGCAGGGCCATTCACAGAAAAGCCAATTGCTGACTTAGTCATTTCTCTGCTGGGGGTGGTACCCAAAAAAGAGGAAGGGAAATATTGCATGATGCACCATTTATCATACCCAAAGGGTAATGATCGGTAAATGATGCGATCGACAAATGGGAAGCAAGAGTGCAATACCAGCCATTTGACAGAGTTGTAAACATGGTGAGGGAAGCGGGAGCGGGGGCCGAGATGGCAACATTGACATCGAGTCAGCATTCAGACTATTACCACTGAACCCCGCTAGCTTTAAGCTTATGGGATGCAAATTCGAAGGCTCATTTTATGTGGATAAATGCTTACCCATGGGTTGTTCAATATCTTGTTCAATCTTCGGGAAAAAATTTTTAGTTCCTTCCTGCATTGGTTATTGGTAGCAAGACAAGGGGTGGAGACAGTTGTCCATTACTTGGATGATTTCATGGTAGTGGGAAAAGCTGGGTCCGGCACATGAAGGCGGGTTTGAAGGGCATGCTAGAGGAGTTGGGGGTACCAGTAGCGAGCAAAAAATACTGAGGGCCCATGCGCGAGGCTTGCATTCCTAGGCATAATCATAGATTTGAAAAAAGGGCAATGCGAACTCCCCATAGGATAAGATCAAGAAAGCGAGGAAGCTAATAGCAGGGATGGTGGCGTGCAGAAAAGTAACGCTGAGGGAAATGCAAAAAATACTGGGGGTGTTGAATTTTGCATGCAAAGTCATACCGGTGGGAAGGATTTTTAAAAGGCGAATGGAGTTAAACACGAAAGGCGTAAAAGAAACGGAGCACATGATCAGAGTATCAGGGGAGATGAGGGAGGATCTAAAAGTATGGGACAAATTCTTGCAGGAATTTAACGCATCAGAATATGGGAGGAGATAGCGCTAGAGGAGGAGCTGGAGCTGTACACGGATGCAGCTCCAGGGGAGGTGGTGTGCAGGAGGGTGGCCGGAGAAATGGAAGGAGATAGAGTGGGTTAAGAGTCTAGTACTGCTGGAGCTATTACCAATAGTGGTAGCAATCGAATGATGGGGTGAAATGTTGGCAAATTAGAGAATAATTTGCTGGTCAGACAATAAGGGTGTGGTAGACGTGATTAACCAATTATCAGCATCCTCGCTGCCAGTGGTAAGATACTTGAGGTATTTTGTACTGAAGTGTTTAAGGTTTAACATCTGTTTCAAGGCTAAGCATATTCCTGGTTATAGAAATGTGGTTGCGGATGCGCTATCCCGTTTTAAGTGGGAAAGGTT